>NW_027186383.1:4366627-4384275 GCF_028583685.1 Petaurus breviceps papuanus
AAAGAGAGAAAGAAAGAGAGAGAGAGAAAGAAAGAGAGAAAGAAAGAGAGAGAGAGAAAGAAAGAGAGAGAGAAAGAGAGAGAAAGAAAGAAAGAAAGAGAGAAAGAAAGAAAGAAAGAGAGAAAGAAAGAGAGAGAGAAAGAGAGAGAGAGAGAAAGAAAGAGAGAGAGAGAAAGAAAGAAAGAAAGAAAGAAAGAAAGAAAGAAAGAAAGAAAGAAAGAAAGAAAGAAAGAAAGAAAGAAAGAAAGGAGAGAGAGGAAGGAAGGAAGGAAGGAAGGAAGGAAGGAAGGAAGGAAGGAAGGAAGGAAGGAAGGAAGGAAGGAAGGAAGGAAGGAAGGAAGGAAGGAAGGAAGGAAGAGAAACTAGCCACTTCCCAGTGGACAGCTCCCTTTTTTTATTTACAGAGTTGTTTGTTGGTCCCTTGTTCTCAAAGAGGACCATGTTATCAGGGAGGTGATGCCATGATATGCAAATGAATTGGATTTAAGTGTGGGAGGGCTGTGGAAAGTTACCAGCCTCACCGTCTCCTCTAGAGTCATCTGGATCCAGTGGTCAGATATAGATCAGAAGGACTGGAGATGGCCTAGGATGCAGTAGTGACCTTGGCCTTATCAAGCTAAGGTCTTTAATAGGTTTCACTTTGAGTAAGGCGACACTCATTCAGTGAGAGAAATAAAGAAGTAGGAGGGAAAGGAAGAAGGAGGAAGAGGAAAAAAAGGAAGGAGGGAGGAAAGGAAAGAAAGAAAGAAGGAAGGAGGGAGGTACAGAAGGAAAGAAGGAAGGGAGGGAAGAATGGAGGAAGGAAGAAAGGAATTTTAATTCAATACAAAGGACTTTATAACAACTAGAGACATCCAATAGTAGAATAAATTGTCTCAGAAAATGGGTTTACTATTCCTAGAAAGGGTAAGTTATCCTCTGGCAAGAATGCTGTACTATAGGGGCGGCTAGGTGGTGCGGTGAGTAAAGTGCCGACCCAGGAGTCAGGAGGACCCGAGTTCGGTTCCAGCCTCAGATACTTAACAACAACAACACACACACACACACACACACACACACACAAACTAGCCATGTAACCTTGGGCAAGTTACTTAACCCCAATTGCCCTACAAAAAGCAAAAAAAAAAATGCTGTATGATTGACTACTGCATTGAGTGGAAGATGGAATTGAGTGACTGCTCAGGTTCAGTCCAACTCCAGGACTCTGTGGCTTGAGCTCTAGCTATGGCTACTTATGGAAGGCAGATTCTCTCTTCTATAGAGGAAGATGTTACTCCTTGAGAAGTCAGAAGGGAAAGTGGTGCAGATGGTGTTCATACAGCATAACAATAATTGGCAGACCCCTCTAGAAAGTATGACTAGGAAATGACAACTTAACAGCTGGATCAAACGAAGAGGTTATCTCCTATTCTAATGAATGTAGAAGGTTGATTTTACTACCAAAGTAACACTTGAAAAATTAGACATTTGATCATCAAAGCAAAGCCAGCCAACCAAACAAAGGCTAAGCCTGCTCACCATTTCTGGTTCCTTTGCATCTCCCAGCTCTTTTAGCTATACTGGAGTGGAAGCCAACATGATTTTCAGTGAGGAGACCAAACTCCTAGTGAATGTCTGTTTCCTATCACCACCTCCCCTTTCCACACATTTGAATAGGCTGTCCCCCATGCCTGGAAAGCTCTTTCTCCTCACCTCTTCCCCTTGGAATCCCTGGTTCTCTTCCAGACTCAGCTTCTGTACCACATTCTACATCAAGATTTTTTTCCTGTTCACCTTCCCCCTCCCCATGCAAACTCCAGGTGGGTAAAAATGATTTCACTTTTGTCTTTTGTATTCCCAGTGTTTAGCACATTCCCTGGCATATAGGAAGTGCTCAATAGATGTTTATGGATTGATTGATTCATCACAAAACAGGAAACAAAGAAAGTATCAACAAGTTAATGTGGTACAATGGAAGGATCAGAAGTTCTGAAGTCCAAGGACCTGAGTTCAAATTCTACCTCTCATATTTACTAGTTGTGTGACCTTAGACCTCAGTTTCCTCATATGTTAAATAAAGGGGTTGGACTATATGGTCTCTTCCAGCCCTAAAGCTAGGATTATTGAGGATTCAGAAGACCTTTGAATTTCCTTTATCTTGTTTCTTGATGAAACAAGCATCCCAAATCACTTAAATGAGGGTTCCAGATATCCATTTTGTAGAAATCGATAAGAATATTCTGGAACATCCTATTACAAGGCAAGAGGATATGCCTAGATGCCCATTTCCATCCTGTAGAGCCACATTCCTTATGATATCTTTTTCATATTGATTTTGACATTTTGTGTGCATTATCTCAATTCACAAAATAGGGACCTAAAGCAAATATATCAACACTACCAACTTGTTAATTAAAAATGGATTTTCACAGAATCTCATATTGGTGCTAATGATAGGTGAGATAAGCACCCTAATGCCTGTATGTTTTTTTAAGAACATTTTTTCCCAATTACATGTAAAGACTATTTTTAAAACTTTTTTTAAAATTTGAGTTCTAAATTTTCTCCCTCCCTCAACTCCCCCTTCTCTAAGCCAATAAACAATTCTATATTGGTTATACATGTGTAATCATACAAAACCTATTTTCGTATTATTCATGTTGTGAAAAAAAAGAGATCCAAAGGGAAATAACCAAAAAAAATGAAGAAAATGAAAAATAGTATGCTTCAATTTTCATTCCGAATACATTATTTCTTTCTCTGGAGATAAATAGCATTTTTCATGATGAGTCCTTTGGAATTGTCTTGGATGGTTGTATTGCTGAAAATAGCTAAGTCATCCACTGTTCATCATCACACACTATTGCTGTTACTGTGTACAATGTTCTCCTGGTTCTGCTCACTTCACTTTGCTTCAGTTCATGTAACTATTTACAGGCTTTTCTGAAATTAGCCTGCTTGTCATTTCTTAGAGCACAGTAAGGGAAAATTCAAAATGATAGACAAGCAGAAGTGAGTGGATGCCAAATTACCACTCCTTAACAGGAAATTCTCCTGGGCATGCGAATTGGACATTGAATCTCTGACACATATAATCATTTTGAAGCTACCTGAAAAGTCTGAAACTAAGGTTATGTGGATAATCATTTATCTGACAAAGAAGCATGCCAAAGAGGAAGGGCAAAAACATACAAAGCACATTAGTCTGGCTTGTGTTCCTTTTAAAAATATGTTGTCCAGTGAATAGAGCACTGGCCCTGGAGTCAGGAGGACCTGAGTTCAGACCCTCTTCAGAAACTTAACACAAAAACTAGCGGTGTGACCTTGGGCAAGTCACTTAACCCCAATTGCCCTCCAAAAAGCAAAAAACAAAAACAAAAACAAAACCATATTGCTTAACTGATTAATGTGGAAATGTTTTACATTCCTGCATATCTATAACCTGTGTCAGATTGTTTATTGCTTCAAGCGAGGGAGGAAGGAAGGGAAAAAGGAAAGAAAAGAGGGATAAAATTTGAAATTCAACAAAATTAATGTTAAAAACTGTTTTTACACGAAATTGGGAGAATAAAATATTATTAAATGCATATTACTGATGAATCAAAAGTGCTGTGCTAGGCTCATATAAAGACAAAGACTATAACAATAGCTAATCTCTGATCACAAATATTGCAAATATGTCCTTTTCTCTAAGGGATACAGTATAAGTTTAGTGCTAACCTGAAGTAGCACTGCCTATTAAGACAATATACTCACATAAGAAAATCATGAAACAAGAGGGGGAAAGCATGATGGAGGGCATTTGAGTGAGGAAGGAGTAAGAGAAAATTACAGACCACTGAGCCAGAAAGAAGAAATAGCTGAGGCATTTGGGAAATAGATCCAAAGTTTGGTACAGTAGAAAGGTATGGGAGTGAAGGTATGGATGAATTTTCCACAAACCTCTGATGAAAACAGCTAATGATTACTTGAATTGCTAGAAGGATCATTGCATCTTGGAAAATATAAAAGAATCAACAAGGAAAAATCCCTTCCTGGTTCTGATTCTCACCAGTGAAGACCAGGTAGAGTGATAAAGCATGATATGACCTTGGGCAGGGGGTAATGAGGGAGGGAGTACCCCATCCTAGAGTTTATTATACAGAAGAATAGGAAAAGGAGGTGCCATCTGACGGGTGCCCTAGCTCTCTGAAAGAGCAGATTCCATGGGATTCAGAGCAAAGATAGGTTCAATCCTAGTGAACTCAGATTCTCCTGGGGAGGTCAGCCTCAGGAGGTTTGGGAAATTCTCAAGAACTTCTACATCTAGATGAAGAGGGGAAAGGTGACTTGTTTAAAAGGAACAGAAGAAGGAAACGAGGGCAGATAATGTGGTTGGGTGATAAAGTTCTCCAAGAAGAATTGGGGGGCACCAGGGCTCCAGATCTGGGGTTGGGGAGGGAAGCTAATAACAATGAGAAGTGATATCATTGCATTATGTTGGGCAAAGAGGAAGATGAAAGCAAGCCCACACTGCTCTTTGGAGCATCAAAATGATCATGGGCACCAGAACCAAGTCTGAGCTGCTCAACTCTTACTTTGCTGATGATTTCTCTGGCAAGAGAATGAGAAGTGGAAATGAACAGGACAGAGTGAGAAGGATTAATAGAGAGTTTGATATTCAAGGGAAGTACTGAGAGAGGAAGAGATCACCCAGCTTCTCCTGAGCAGCTCAAATCACCTGATTCAGGCAAACAACATCCTTGGCAACTGTGCCTGCACAGTCAGTCCATGATATCTGAAACATCAGTATGATTAATACAGAGAAGCAGAGGAAACTTATAAGAACTGCTGCAAAGCTAGATAAGCAAAACATATATGTATATATGTTTGTGTACGTACATATGTACATGTACACACATATAACATATACAACGATTACCAAAAATGTATTTGAAACTGAACACAGTCACATTATAAAAAGACACTTCCCCCCCCACCCCCTTTGCAGGAGTGGAGGGATCATGGGAGTGGAATACTATAGATCATGGCAGACTTTATTTAATATGCTATTTCATTTTGCAGAACTTTTCTTTTTTACTTTCTTTGTACTTTATAATAAGGGATAGTTTTTGGATGTGTACGTGTGTGAAATGCATTGGGTAATATAGGTCACTGGAAAACAAAAGATAGATGTAAAAAATGTTTTAAAATAAAAATTTTAAAGAAAGATCATAAGGAGAGGGAGACATGCTCCAAAACTGAAGAAGAGCGAATATTCTGATTTTCCAAAAAGAGAAGAAAACAGAATCTACTCATTATAAGTCAGTGAGCTTGACTTCAAACCTGGGCCAAATTCTTGGCTACCTTATTAAAGAGGTGGTTAGTGAATATCCAAAAATGAAAGCTGCCATGACAAAGAGTCAGCCTGGCTTCAAGAACAGATTGGGCCAGAATAGCTTCATTTTCTCTTTTGACATGTTTACCAAAAAGATAGGCAAACAGAATACTATGGATGTCATTGACCTAGATTTTTAGCAAAACATTGAACACCTTTTCATTCCATGCTTATGGAAAAGATGAAGATGTGAGCTAGACAATAGAATAATTAGGTTCCCAGTTGACAATGAACAATTAATGAGCATCATTGTTATCTGCCCATCAAACTGTGGTCCAATAGAACTAATCTGTAACTGGATCCTCAGAAAGAAGCAACTTTTGGGT
The DNA here is from genome assembly GCF_028583685.1 of Petaurus breviceps papuanus. Lineage (NCBI taxonomy): Eukaryota > Metazoa > Chordata > Mammalia > Diprotodontia > Petauridae > Petaurus > Petaurus breviceps. The sequence continues at coordinate 4,372,310 of NW_027186383.1, forward strand.
CTTTCATGATGTAATTTCCACCACTGTGTCCATGGTGCTATAACAAAAGATAATGTCACTTCAGCAAACCGAATGGGAAGAATCCCTTCCAAGGCTCTGTGACTTCCCTTCCCACTGGTGTTAGGCTTCTTTCCATCCTTCGTGTAGCTCTCTCTCGCTCTTCTTAGCGGTCTAAAAGATGAGTATCGGGGCGGCCAGGTGGCTCAGTGAGTAAGTAAGAGCACCGGCCCCAGAGTCGGCGTGACCTGGGATCGAATCTGGGCTCAGACACTCAGCACCACACCCAGAAATAACTGGCCTGTAACCTTGAGCAAGCTACTTAACCCCAATTGCTTAGGGGCAGCCAAGTGGTGCAGTGAGTAAGAGCACCGGCCCCAGAGTTGGCATGACCTGGGATCGAATCCCGGGCTCAGATACTTAGCACCCACCCAGAAACACCTCACTGTGTAACCTTGAGCAAGCTACTTAACCCCAATTGCTTTAAAAAAAAATAAAATGAAAGACAATTATCAAGTCACTAAATTCAGTTCCATGAAGGAGGTTAGACCTATGGGCACTTTGTGTTGGAAATGCAGCTTGAGGCTCAGTTCTTGTTTCTTCCTTCCTTGTGAGACAGAGTTTTAAGATATGGGGCTATAATAGGCTCTTTATTTTAAAGAATTTACCTTTCTATGAATTTCCTGAAGATGGGAGCCATCTATACAATTTCTCTTATCTGTACTACTGTACCCTTGTATGAAAGAACCCCTGAATAAATTCTGGCCTGAACAATTCAATTTGGATCAATTCAAAAAACCTTTATTAAACATTTGCTATATGCCATGCACTGTGAAAGGAATTAATGATACAAACACAAAAATAAACTGTCTCTATCCTCAAGGAACTTATGTTGTACTTGGGGAAAAAGCATGTATACAGATAAATTTAATGGAGAATTGCCCAATGAGGGTGTGGGTGGGGTGGAGAGGGGAAGAATGTGGCTGACCTTGAAGCAGGTGCCAATATTCCCTACTTGGTTTCAGCCCTAAGAGTATGTGTAGGTATTCTTTTCCTGCTTCCAATTCAATTACATGTGGAGGCTTAGCAAACTAACTTTCATCCAGGAGAGACTGAGATGGTCCTGGTAGATCAGGCCAATACTTTTTGGGGATGGGGACTTCTCTGGTTGGTTAAGGATCTGTCAGAACCTAGTGTGCCTTCAAAGGGAAGGCCACTCATCCACTGGCCATTGTAATATTTCCTGCCCAGGAGCCCAGTGAAGGAGAACTGCTACAAGATCCAAGGTGAGGGGAGCAGCAGCAAGTTTCCTTCTCCACTCAGCCACCAATGCATCTGTGGGCAGTCAGTCCTTCTGCTTCGTTTGTGTCATGGGTAATAGCAGGTGGATTAGTATGTTGAGAAGAAATTCCCTGGGTGACTGGGAGGTCTATAAGAACCGATAGACATCCCATTGGGAACTGAAAGCAGGGGCAAGATCCATCTGCTGATGGAGGAAGCATCTGCAGATGAAAGTTCAAAGACAGTTAGTTCCTCAGCAATGAGAATAGCTTCCAGCACTATGAATTCTCATGGCAGAGAGCAATGATGGCTCTCAACTCATAGCAGAAGCTAGCTTAGGACATATTGCAGAAAGATCCTACAAGAGAATGGGGAAAGACTTCCAGGGTCATGTGTTGGGAGGTATCTCTTGACCGTACATGTTTTCTACATGTGTATCTTACTGCAATTGTACCCAAAGGTTGAGACCTTTGATGTACGAGGGGCCAGTAAGTCCTAGTTTGGAGGACTTGTTTTGTAATTCTTGTTCTTTTTTGTCGTTTTAAACTTAAATACAAAATGAAGAAAAAAAACATTGTTATGTATGCAACAGAGCTTAAAAAAGGATTCAATATAAGATAATCCATTTCCATTTCAAGAAAACCTATATAACAAATCCTACACATTGTTGTCAAAGCTGCCCATCTTTGCTTTGCTTCCTCCTTGGTTTTCTTTTGTTCTCTGCTGGGCACTTTTTACTTTGTTTTTCCCCTGCCTCCCCTCCACCTAAAGAAGACTACAATTAAGTGTGAACACACACATATGTATGCATGTGTTTATACACGAATATATAGATGTACATGTACACATACATAAAGATACATAGATATCTATAAACATACAGATATAGACATATACACTCAAACACATATATCTAAGACCATGTTATGCTTATTTCTTTCTCTCATCTGTTTCTCCAAAGATGGATAGCATCTCCCTTTATAAGTTCAAGTCTTTCTGTGTTTTTCTAAATCTTATCTAAATTGATCGAGCAGCTCATCATTTCCCAATATTCTAAACCATGCACCGAGATTGTGTATAAAGTGTTTTTTCCCCAATTTTCTGCATTCCTTCTGTTCTTGGTTACATATGTTTTATTTATACAAAAAATTTTCAATTTAAAATAATCAAAATTGTCATTTTTGCACTTCAATAATGCTCTCATTTTACAATATAGTTTAAGGTCTGATACTCCTGAATCTACTTCCTTTACATCTTTTTCCCCCTGATTTCTTTGAAGTTCCTGACCTTTTGTTCTTCCAAATGAACTTTGTTATTATTTTTCTAACTCAGTAAAATATTTGAAGCAATTTAATTGAAATGACATTGAATAAATCAATTAATTAGGTTAAGTGGCCATGTAAACATTATATTGGCTTTACCTACCTATGAGCAATAAATACTACTTCAATTATTTATATCTAAGTTTATTTGTATAAATATTGTTCTTGCTATACTTTCTCAGTAAAGTCCTTTCTAAAAAGCTAATGGAATAACATGGGTTGATTGATGTTGGGGAGGAAAACCTATGGGGGCTCATGACTAACAGTATTAACAATCCCTACAACCTTCAGGGTTACCCAGGTCAGTGGTAGAGTTGAGGTTAAGAGAGTGAACCCAGAAAGCACACTACATAAGTAAATAAAAACTTTATGCAATATGATATGAAGACAATTTGAGAGGGAGAGCATTAACAATTAGGGAACTTGGAAAGGCTGCATGGAGAAAATGATACCTAGGTTGTGCTTTAAATGATGTGAGAGATTCCAAGAAGCAGAGGGGAGGAGGGAGAACATTCTAGACACAGAGGCAGGAGAGGAGAGTTGGAATGTCTTGCTAGGAGACCAGTTAGATTAGAACCGAGAATGCATGAATAATTTCATGAATCTATTCATCAACAAGCATGTATGTATGCTATACACTGTCCAAGGCTCTGGAGAGAAATAGTATGAAATAAGAATGAAAAGGCAGGTCAGAGTCCACTGAGGCTTTAGGGACCAGGCTGATCAGGCGTGTTGTTCGTGGAACACCAAAACCCTTTCAATATCTTCTCTGTCCCACTGGCTTGAAGTGCTCAATTTGATGGGTGAAAGAGAGCCTTCACAAATATCAACAACTCCAAATTTCTCTGTTTTCCCTCCTTGACCTCATTCTGGATGGAACTTTTAAGGATTTTTTTTTTCAAGAAAGCTTCTGGGACCAAGAGATAAAGGTGACTAGGGCTCCCCCTCCCCAACTCAGGAAGAAGCAAGATTGGGTGGAAAATCATCTGTCTGTGTGTTTTGAAACATTGCTTCTTTCTAAGCCTCAGAAATATGGCAGCATATGATCCTGCTTAAGAACAGGCAATATGGTGCCATTTGCCTGCAAAGACGGAACAGCTTTCTTTGTAAAAGGGGAGCAATGGACTGGAATTTGTTACGTTTCAAGGAGCTTTGGTGTCCAAGTCTCCCTCCTGATATTGATTGCAAACAAGGATGGCTCTGTTCCCAATGTGGAATTGGTGGATTCTCTCCTCACCAGCTGCCATTTAACTGGGCTTCAAGTTAGCCCAGAAATTCAAGTCGGGAAACTTTGTTCTCACTAGGTGCAGAAGAAAGTCTGGAGCCCTGCCAAAATCTCAGCTTTCAGCCTGCCAGTGGAATAAAGGGGTTAAAGTGGGCCATGAGCTCACCCAATTAAAGGGAAGAAAACCTGCCTTTTTATGACTTCAGCTAGTCCAAATTAGGTACATTTCATTTGAGGCAGCGTGTCAACAGGGTACTTTAGAAGGAAGTGCTATCTGGGGTTCTTTACGTTTCTTTGGTGCCTGCTATGATTCTACAAATAACTTAAATGGCAGGTCACCAGTCCTGGAATGATAGTCTTGTAGCAATGGACTTCTTAAAATGACTTTCTTTGTTTTAATATTACCTCCAGAATTAGAGGACATCAGTTCATAACCCACCTCTGACACTCACTACCTGAGTAACCTTGAGAAATCATATGACTTCCATGGGCCTCAGTTTCCTCATCTGCAAAATAAAAGGTTTGATTTAGATGGCCTTTGAGGTCCCTTCCAGCTCTGGGTCTATAATGCTATATGATTTGCAAGTACTTATCTGCATGCCTGTTGACTTCCCACTGTAGAATATATCTCACCTCCCAGGGATATGCTAAGCTGGAAAAGCAGGCATGGTGATGGGGGGCCCTTCTTGCCCCACCCCACCCCCCTCAGAGCACCTCAGGTGTCCTCAGCCTGGTGACTCAGGACTTCCTATTATGTGATGACAAAAGGTCTTTTAATTTGCTGCTGAGCCAGAACTCTGAGGGCATACTAAATGGGCCAAGCCCAGTCCTCAGGCCTCCTCTTCCATCTTTAAAGAACAAGAATGACTCTCTGAAGCCATCCAGAGAGTCTGGGCAGGTTTCATCTTTTCCTACCAGGCCACAAGCCCATGTCTGGGATGGGACCACCTCCCATTTGCTTCCTCCTTCTTTGGAGAGGAAGCCTTGTGTGATCACAAGAGACAACTGACATCTTGCATTTTCTGGTTAACTAAGCAATAGGACAGTGGCTAGCTGTTTGTCCTTCATTCTTTTTTTTTTTTAAGCAATCGGGGTTAAGTAACTTGCTCAAGGTTACACGGCCAGTTATTTCTGGGTGTGGTGCTGAGCATCTGAGCCCGGGATTTGATCCAGGTCATCCCAACACTGGAGCCGGTGCTTTTACTCGCTGAGCCACCTGGCCGCCCCTAAGCCATTGGGGTTAAGTAACTTGCTCAAGGTTACACCGCCAGGTGTTTCTGGGTGGGTGCTAAGTGTCCGAGCCCGGGATTCGATCTCCAGGTCTTCTCAACACTGGAGCCGGTGCTCTTACTCGCTGTGCTACCTGGCCGCCCCTGTCCTTCATTCTTGAAGAGGACCCTGACAGCAGAAGGTGATGCTGTGACATGCAAGGGAACTGAATTTAAGTGAGGGAGGGTTGTGAAAAGTCACCAGTCTCACTCTCTCCTTCGCAGCCATCTGGGTCCAGCGGCTAGTGAAGCTGTCATGGCAGTGAGACCAGGAAAAGGGAAAGAGTTGCATGCAGAGAGAGATCACTAGAGAAAAGGACTGCTCAGTTTCTATCAGCCTGTACCAGTGAAACACAAAAGCCAAAGAATCTGTTTACAAATACCCCAATGAAGCTTGAATACTCATCTCCTAACTGACTGTCCTAGTCAGTTACTGAAATCTGTCTCAATCATCGTATGATCCTGAATTGCTTAGCCTTCCTTTTTCTAGGTGGGAATAAAAGTGCTTGACCCATACCTGATTCATGCTTATATTCTGGTGGCAGTTTTGCTTCCCCTCTTTTTCTTGGGAGAACTTTTAGACTAGAGTCAGAAGTAGAGTCCAAAATGGGGATGGGATTGTAGCACTGGGAGCCCAGTTTCCCAGTTGAGGAGATGGGTTAACACCAGAAGAACAAACCCAGGGCAGACCGCAAGGACACATGAAGGACAAAGACTGGCAAAGCTTGCCAGTCTCTGAGGACTCACACATGTGCTAGCCACTGGGCTACAGATGTGAATCTAGCACCTAGCACAGTGTCCAAAATACTTACAAATGTCTATTAAATACATCCAACAAACCCTAGTACACTGAGCAGGACACAGAATCATGGAGGGGGAGGACTATGGCTGTTGAACACTCCCCAGAATATCAGTCTACATGTATATGCATGTATGTGTGTGTAATGTGTGTATATATATATATATGTGTGTGTGTGTGTGTGTGTGTGTGGATATATGTATGGGTATATTATGTATGTGTGTGTGTCAGCTTTGCTGAACTGTTGTTTTCTCCCTCCTTGTTATTAATTGTTTAAGTGATGGTTTAAGGGATGGCCTTTGAAAGGAGTGACATGGAATACTGCATTGGAAAATGTAGATGACAGAAAAATGGAAGATACAAATAAAACTTGATGAGAGAGACAGAGAGAAGAGGGAGGGAGAGAAAGAGTGAGACAGAGGGGGGAGAGGGGGGGAGAGAGAGACAGAGAGAGAGAGACAGAGACAGAGAGACAGAGAGAGAGACAGAGACAGAGACAGAGACAGAGACAGAGAGACAGAGAGAGAGAGAGACAGAGAGAGAGCAGTTGGGGGAGCTGAGAAAGAAACCCAGTTAAGTTAGACTTAATCTAATTTGTTACTTACTGGTAAGGACTGAAGAAAAATGTGCCAAGAAAACTGGGTGAGGGAATCTGCCAGGTAGGAAGCTTGTCTTTTTTAAGCTAGTCTATAGGAGAGGACAGAATGCCAAGGCAGAAGTGAGCACAAGTTAGAAGACCCAATGGAGTTTAGCTTGTTGATTCTCTCCAACAACAGGCATACTTTCTTTTCCTTTCTTTAGAATAGCTGCCTCTCTCACTGCCCTCCACTAGGCTTTCTTCACATTAGAAACAAAAAGAACTTTATCCATCGTTTCTGCACGCATTTATACTCATTTTGTTCACAACTCTGGGAAAGAAGCGTCTTTTCTCCTTTCTTTAGATAGAAAAGTTCTGCTTTCCAAAGCTAACTCTTCCATCATCATCATTAATGGTAGTGCGCTCTCTCTCTCTCTTTAGCATCACATTCAAGTCTTTACCCTCCCTTATACAGCTAACTATTCTTTTTACTAATGTTTTAAAAAGAAAGATTTTAAAAGTTGTTCAGTCAAACCCTCACATCAAACATACTTGACAATGTATGTGATATTCTACACCTCTAGTCCCCCACCTATCGAATGAAGGGAATCTCTTGAATTTTCTCCATTCTTCAATAGTGTCCAACTTGTTTGTTATAATTACAAAGTGTTCGGTTTTTACTTTTTTTGTTCTTTCTCTTCACATTATTGTAGACATTTTTAAAAGAGTTTTTCTGGTTCTCACTTTACTCTGCAAGAGTTCTTATGTCTTAACATTAGGCAACCAATAAGCATTTTTCAGTGCCTCCTCTGTGTCAAATACCTAGCTAGGAACTGTGGATACAAAGAAAAAAGTGAGACATTCTCTGTCCTCGGGGGGCTTGCATTCTAATGGGGGAGAAAGCATGTACATTGATAAGTATATACAAAATCAATAGAACAAAATGGGAAGGAAAGGCAGTAGCAGCTGAGGAGGGGGATCAGAAAAGGCCTCGTGTAGAAAGCAGAACTGCAGGGGCGGCCAGGTAGCACAGCGAGTAAGAGCACCGGCTCTAGTGTTGAGAAGACCTGGAGATCGAATCCCGGGCTCAGACACTTAGCACCCACCCAGAAACACCTAGCCGTGTAACCTTGAGCAAGTTACTTAACCCCAATTGCTTAGGGGCAGCCAGGTGGCTCAGCAAGTAAGAGCACCGGCTCCAGTGTCGGGATGACCTGGATCAAATCTGGGCTCAGATACTCAGCACCACACCCAGAAATAATAACTGGCCATGTAACCTTGAGCAAGTTACTTAACCCCAATTGCTTAAAAAAAAAAAGAAAAGAAAAAAAAGCAGAACTGGAGCTGAGTCTTGAAAGTAAATAGAAATTGGAAGAGGCAGAGGTGAGGAGGAAAAGGAATTCCAAGCATGGAAGACAGCCAGTGTACAGAGACAGGAAATGCAATGTCATGTTGGAAAAACAGGAGAAAATGTGAATGAGCCATAGGATGCATTCTTCAGATTTATTATTTCTCATGGCAAAATCATATTCAATTATGTGAGTGAAGTACAATTCCTTTAACCATTCCTCAGTCCTCCATCTGGGTCCTTACTCCCATCATCTCCCCTAGCCTCTTAGCTCCCTCCTTCAGCAGCTGCCTGCCTCACTTTGCCAGTTTCCATGGGCTTTCCTTTTGCTCTTACAAGGTTTCTCCTCATCCTTCACATCCCTACATCCACTGTTGAGATTCATTCATCTGTTCATTCAGATCCATGGTCACTCAGGTGACGAAGAGGCCATGGTTTGCCAAACTCAAGAGCCCAGTGTTTTGTACTCACTGTTTCCATCTCTGTCTGAAGACCCTGTCCAATGACTTGCTCCACTTTGGGGGATGTTAGTCTCCTGGTTGGCCATTTTTGGACCAATAGAATCTAGTCTCAGAGTCACGTGGTCTGTCTGTTGTCCTTCATCCCTGCTATGTGACCTGCTTAGAAACTCTAAACACTCTCTCAGCTGCCTCCAGCCCATCTGCCATCCCTGACTTTCGACAGAGTTCTCTGTTCTACAAGCTGTCACACACGTTGCTTTTTTGGATGTGAGCCGGGAAAGCGCCAAGCTCCAGCTCTCCAGCCTTCTTCACCAGCCAGCATTCCCATGCACAGAGCTCTACCTGAAGGCTTCCGCTTGGATTTTTGCTTGAAACTCAGTTGGCCAGTCCCCTTCGTCTGGGTCTCCCCAGCACTGTGCATGAAACATGCTTATGGACCTTATCAACACAACTCCATATCATTACTGTTTGTGCGTATTCCATCCGTCCCCCCACTAGACTCTGAGCCCCCGAGGGTAGGAGTTTCATGTCTGGTCACCTGTACCTAGCATAATGCCTGGGCTTCAGGGCTTTGCTTTGGGCCAAAGCTTTGTTGTTTATTATCAGACCAATGATGAGACAGATGAATAGGGGATATTCCTGGTGTACAAACTCATCCCATTAATTGCAAGTGAGTAATTTGTTTGTACCTTTCAGTCTGAGTATTTCCTGGAGCATTGAGGAACAGCCTAGCACAGTGAAAGACAGCTAGCCCTGGAGTGAGGACCGAGCCCTACTTTCGAAGTGTAGTGTGCCTGTGACCATGGACTTAGCTATGTGTATGTGTATGCATGTATGCATGCCTGACTGTATGTACACACACACATATGCTATGCTCTATATAGTATTGAACATTTGCTGTATGAGTAAATGAACAGATGGCAACACCATACAGTGGAAAGAATGCTAGATTTGGAGGCAGGGACCTGAATTCAAATCCTACCACTGCTACTTACTCCCTTTTTTATTTCCCTTTTGTGACCTTGGTTTCCTGCTGATAAAGTGAGAAGAGCAGAACCAAATGACCTTTAACACCTCTTTCCACTCCAAACCTTCCATCCTGCTTTGTCTGGGATCTCTTCTACCATGATTTCTTTGTGTAGATATAAGAACCATCCTTGCCACACTTGGGGGCCTGTGAGGCAGACTGCAACTCCAGAGGAGGCAGAGTAGGAACAGTGGGTGGATATTGCAGAGAGAAGGATTTAGACTTGATGTTGGAGAAAATCTTTCTCATAGTTAAAGCTCCCACAAAGAGGAATTAGCTGCCCTGGGAGATAGTGCTTCTCATTGGCCTGAGATCCCATGGCAGACATTGGATGCCCACTGGGCAGATGGGTTGTAGGGAGGATCCTTGTCCAGGCATGGGTTGGACTGACTCCTTCTGAGGTATTTTGATAGGCTCTGAAATTCTTTGATTCCAGGGAATACTGGAGTTTCAAGCCCCTTGGAGAGGTTTCATGGGAATATCTAACACAAAAAATTATACCAGATCTTCTTTTCATAGAAAGAATTCATGAGTAAGCCTTTTAGAAGACTTGTGTGGTATTTCTAATTAATCACTTTTTTTTAGAGATTTCAATGGAAAAAAATATTTTGAGGTTCTCCTCCCCAAAGCCAAATTGCCCAAGATCATTGTGGACTGGGAACCTCCAAGTCAATCTGGATGGAAAGGAATTGTATTTCTATAGAGCTATGGACATAATCACTTTTCCCCCAGAAAGGATGAAGAAATTACAGGTGTGACTTCTAACTCAAATAGGTAGGCTGTTAATTGGGAGCAACGGGGAAGCGACAATGGAATCCCTCCTCCCCAACCCCCCAAGATGTTTTTCTATGGGAGTCTAGATGAAAACTTGATATGGATAGTGTAGTGGGGAATCCATTGATAGATGGATTGGACCGGGTGGCCCCTGAGGCAGATGGCCACTCTTCAATACCATCCCCACTCTCCAATTCTATAATTCTGCAATTGAGGCAGGACATCACTGTTGTGGAAACTTGTGATTTCCAAAGTAGAACAAGGGATGGGGAAGCTAGAAGAAACTACATAAACAGAAATAGCCAATGTGACCCCAGGAAATGAGAGGTAGTAAGTTAACTTGTATTATCTTTCAGGAAAAGGAGTGTAGCAGAGTAGATAGAGATGGAGCCTCAAAGTTGGAAAGAGCTGGAATTGAATCCCACTTCTGACACATTTGGCTGTAACTCTGGGGAAATCATTTAATGTCTCTCTGGCCCAGACAGCTCTAAAATTCTATAACAGTAAAAGGTCTACATTGGGAGAAAGAGTTTTCTCACTAGAAGTTCTGCACAAATGAATCATGAGGTCAAGGGCACTCCAGGCTTCATGTATACATTATCTGCATCTCATATCCTTTAACTGTAGAAAACAGTCTCCCTGAAGGTAGGAGTTATACCATCTTTAAAGACTGTGAGTCAGCATAATGTACTGGAAGGCACAATGGATCTGGGTTCACATCCTTGCTGTGACACTTGCTAACTGTGACCTTGGGCTACTCACTTCACCAATATGAACCTCAGTTTCCTCAAATGCAAAATGAAGGGTTGAACTAGGTGACCTCTGAGGTACCTTCCTGCTCAAAATCCATTATCCAATATGATCTTTGCAGCCACTGCCCTAAGCATGTTACCTTGAACATAGTAGGAGCTTAATTGTACGTAGTAGGAGCTAGGTAGGACAATGTGAGGAGCTGTGGATTTGTAGCCAGGAAGACACCAGTTCAGTCCTGCCCTGGAGGGCCAGTCACTTCTCAGCTTTCATTTCCTCATCTGCAAAAGGAGGATCATAACAGCACCTTCGTCCTGGGGTTGTTTGTGAGGATCATACTTACCAACCTTAAAGTGCTATTACTATCATAATTGATGTTTATTGCTTTGATGAAGTAAAGATTCCTTTCTTCCTTCACTTCTTCCCTGTGCATAGTCCTCGGCCCCAGGATTCAGGCTTGAGGTAGCTGCTGTCTCCTTTCCAGACTCTGGACATAGTTGCCACAAAGAATGTACTGGCAGCGCCCAGTGAATGTGGGCATGTGTTTCTAACATCTTCAGTTCAGTAACTGGACAAAAGGCATAAATGCTGCTCAAAATCATTTTGTGTAAAAGCTAATGTAAAGACCCTATATAGTATATCACAAGGATGTCTGGAGAGTCACTAGCTCTGGCAAGGATTTATAAAAAGAAAGAAAAAACTTTGTAAGCTTATGTCTCTCTCTCTCTCTCTGTCTCTCTGTCTCTCTCTCTCTCTGTCTTTCTCTCTCCCTCTCTCTCTCTCCCTCCCTCCCTCTCTCTCTCTTCCTCTCTCTCTCCTTCCCTCCCTCTCTCTTTCTCTCCTTTCCTCCCTCCCTCCCTCTCTCTGTCTCTCTCTCTTCCTCTCTCTCTCCTTCCCTCCCTCTCTCTCTCTCCTCTCTCTGTCTCTCTCTCCCTCTCTCTCTCCCTCTCTATCTCTTCCTCTCTGTGTCTCTCTGTCTCTCTCCCCTCTCTCTCTCATTCTCTGTCTCTCTCTCCTCTTTCTGTCTCTCCCTCTCTCTGTCTCTCTCTCCCTCTCTCCCTCTCTATCTCTTCCTCTCTCTGTCTCTCTCCCTCTCTCTGTCTCTCTCTCTCCCCTCTCTCTCTCATTCTCTGTCTC
>NW_027186383.1:4384375-4396737 GCF_028583685.1 Petaurus breviceps papuanus
TCTCTCTCTCCTCTCTCTGTCTCTCTCTGTCTCTTTCCATAGACTGACTTTCTCTCCTGATTAATAGACTTGATTCATGGATTCTAGTACAGGGGGTGGGGGTTTCTCCTCTGGTTTGACTTCTGAAGTCCCCACCCTGCTTGGTTTCCAAGGTAACACTAGGAGAAGATGTTTAGGACACCAGGCAATCCAGGTGGCTTCAGACCCCAAATCTTGGGCATCAGGAAACAGTGATAGTTTGATGTTTCCTCTTGATTTGCTAGCAAAGGCATAAAGACCATTCAGTCTGGCTATTTGAGGAAACCTGAGGAAACAACAGACATTAGATGAGACAATTTCCCTTCTTTCCCCTACAATGATCTCAAAACCAGGTTACTAAAATCTAACCAATAAAAACATTACAAATGTGCCTGTGAGAAAACAAGACGTGAAAGAAGAGGGGAAGTGTTTAGAATTCAGACCCGACCCAAAAGCAGGGCTGTCCTTCCAGAATTTCACACCTATACCTTGTTCACTGTGACTCTGCTTAGTAAATATACTGTAATCTACATGTGGCTGGGCTATCCTCTTGCGGCTCATATAAAATTGGAAAGACATTATGCTCTTTTGGAAATGGGGGCTCTGGCCATTTAACAAGCTATAAATTATTATTGGGGAAATTCATATCCGTAGATTAGGTAGGGATCTGGGAGATGCTCAGGGGGGAATCTAGGAGTTGAAGGGACAAAGTGTCCCTCCTACACAAGATGAGTTGATGGGGAACAGATTCCTTAAGGCTAGAATGCAAAATGGAGGAAGCTAGAGCCAGGCACTCACCACCTGCTGGTCTGTGGAAATGCTGAGCCCCTAGCACAGAGCAAATGCTGTATAGATGTCAGTTATCCTTATTACTCAGCCATGCCCTCTACACACACACACACACACACACTCACATACACACACACACTCACACTCACATACACACACACTTATACTCACACACAGGCATATACACAAAAGGTCGATTCAAAGGCAATGCCCATTTATAGTCATATGCTACTTCTTAAGTTTTGAGTCATAGGTGTTTAGATTCTAAATTAAAACAAGAGGCAGGGCAGTGATGACATGAAAAGTTGTCTTATTTTTCATTACATCAAAAGAGAGACTAAAAGAAAACCTTTTTGAGGGTCCTTTGTACCCTCCTGAAAATCTCTTCAGAGTTTGCTTCTGCTCCTTTCCTTCCTGGCACTCAACAAAGTGCTGGCATTTGGCACAGTGGCTCTTTCCCCAGAGGCTGGAACACCAGAGTCTGGCGCCTCCGCGCCTTCCGGAGGGCACATCCTTGTCTTTCCTTCTCTGACTGATTTTCTCTATGGAAACTGTCTTCACAATCATGTGTTGATCAACGTGTCCACATGCTCTCAGGTGCTCTTCAGTCTGCTGAAGTTTGGTTTTCTTGTCAAAGCCAAAAGTAGCACAATGTAGGTTGAGGCAGGAGGAGGGGCTGAGGGATGAATTTAAGGTGAAACAATTATGACATAAAAACAAAAGGCAGCAACAAACCTTTTTAAAAAGAGTGCCCCGATTCATTGCTCATATCTACTCAATTTCTATTATCATTTTGGCCTCTGGGCTCATCCCTTGGCTCACTACTTAATCAACCCAAATCACTAAATGTGTGTTGCCTCAGTCAAAGTGAGAACTTGGAAAGACTTTAGCTTTAAAAGGTCAAGGTCTCCTGGGCCATATCCGGTCATCTTGATCTATATCTGGCCACTGGACCTAGATGACTCTGGAGGAGAAAGTGAGGCTGGTGACTTTGCACAGCCCTCCGTCCCTCAAATCTAATTCATTTGTAAGCCATGGCATCATCTTCCTAATGTCATGGCCTCTTCGAGAACAACGGACAAACCACACAATCATGTACATATGAAGTTAAGGTCTATGCTTAGAGATGAAACATTGCAGTCCAAAACATGTCATTCAAAGCCTTGCTGCTTGCTCTAGACAAGAGGGGGAGTCACTAGTGAATACAGACCAGCAAAAACCAAATCTCCCCCCAGCCACTCCCTGCCAGAATCAGTGGGGAAAACACAGTAGTTAAAGTCAAAACATCTTGGTTTGAATCCTGGACCTGGTATTTCTGACTTATATGATCTTAGGCAATTTGCTAAGGCACAGTCAACATCAGTGTCATCACCTACACAATAAGAGTAGATTATCTCTTAATCCCTTCCATCTCTCTGATTTATAAAATACTATTAATTTTGCAGCTTTCATCTTCCACTTCCCTCATCTCCCATATCCAATCACTTGCCAATTTCTTTGGAATCTTCCTGTGAAATATCTCCTACATCTCTCCTTGCCCTTGTGATGGCTGCTACCTTAGTTCAGACCTTCAGTGGCTCTTACCTCACCTCCTGAAATAGCTTCCAAATTGACTTGTAGATTCCAGTCCCTCCCCCTCCTCTATATCCTCTACACTGCCACAGTACCCTTCTTAATTTATAGTGACACTAAAAAATCAAGAATCCTAAGGGGACTGAAGGACAAGTCCAAACTTTAGCCTTGCTTTCATACCCTTCGGTGGTCTGATTTGTACCTGTCTTTCCCATTAATTTCATAACAATAGGTAAGACAGAGCTTTAGGATGTCAAGGTGAGAAACCGTGTCCTGGATTCTATAGCTTCACAACTGATTTGTTCGCTGAGTTCATTCCCTCATTCATAAGACTCACATTATGTTTAGAGAGCAAAATTGTCGATTATATATTTAATGAGGGTTTGATAATTGACTGGCCTTCTGGGATTTGTAGTTCAGAGGGACAAGCATTCCCACAAAGTCCTGACAGTGATTTGGACTATTGCAATCTGTGAGCTGGAATTGAGTCTTGAGTCATTTCCAGGAAAATTTTTTTTAAAGACACTGCCTGTAAAAGAGCAAATTATGAGGAAGTACTAGAAATTAATAAACCTGAGTAGCACCAGCAGAAACAGCTGTGAGGTCCTTCTCAGTCCCACCCATACTCACAAGTTCCACTGGAAAGGATCATTAATACTGAGCCAACCAGTGAAAGGAAGAACTGAAAGGAGCCATAGCAGATAAAGGGAAGACTGAAGGGAGCCATCAGAACCCTGTAGGCATGTGGGAACAGATGACTGATTCCAAGTGACGTTACCAGTTGTTTGTAATGACCTCTTGGAGAAACATTCCACCAGTTTCTCACACCTATCCGGTAAGAAGCACTGTAACTCATTCTGTTCATTCCTTTTGCTTAACTGTATCTTTTATACTGATTTTGTTGAAAATATTAAAAAGCTTTGGGTTATCTAGAAATACAGGAAATTGAAATCAAGGCAGAGAAGCAAATTTCTGGTTGGATGAATTTACTTAACTGGGGGCTCTGAATTACTGAGATCATATTAATAATTTTTTGACCAACAAACTCCATTAAAAAAGCAGAGAAAAGAATCACATGTACCAAAGGGTGTTTATATGCCCCCAAGCTAAAAGCAAATTAATTGTTATAACAAAATATAAGCTTTTTAAAAAGCTAATTAAATCAACACACAATAACACACACACACATTAGAAAAAGGTTTAAGTGAGAAGCTAAAAGACTTAGAAGGTCTCTCTCCTCTGAATTTCTAGAGTATTTTTTCAAAATCTCTTAGGGTGCTTATCACAGTCTAGATTGTAATATAGATACTGTATGAGTTCTGCCTTCCTTACTAGGCTCCAAATGCTCTGAGGGCAAGTATTAGATCATATGTTTCTTTGCCCCACCCACAGCACCTTGTGTAATACCTGGCACGTAGTGCATTTTCAATAAATGTTTGTTGACTGAATGAATGCATGAAAATTTAGGAGAATAAGCAGTTGATGGGATTATTGAGACAACATCTTCAGTCAGTCCACAATCTTCTATTCCTAACATGTGTCAGACTTGGTGCTAAGCAGGGCAGATTTAAAACCAAAAGCAATAATAGCTCCTATCCTCAAGAAGCTTACAGTCTAGCCAGAGCAAACAACATATAAATGCACAGGTATATGAAGAGAGCATATGTTAAGCACTTACTATATGCAAAGCACTGTGCTAAGCATTGAGTACAAGTAGAAAAGTAAGATAATCCCTGCTCTCAAGGAAATCACATTCTAATGGAGGAGAAAACACATAGGAAGGTGGAGAGGTCCCCCGGTCTTTAGTATACACTGGCAAAGTAGATGGCGATGCCTCTTCTTTAATTTCATTTCCACTGGTAAAATTCCATCAATTTCTGATGTTAAACCACTTGATAAAGGTGGTTAGTCGCCACCAAAGACTGGATGGTAAGAACTTTCCTTTCTGGGTCCTCGATAGCTATGGATACTACAGGAGCCATTAGCACCCAGGACGCATTTCCACAGAAGCAACTTCCCAGGATGCTACTAGGCTGGAAGCATGGCTATTCCTAAGGCTCTGGGGTTCAGAGTCATGGGTTGTCTCCTTCTCATTCAGAGGGAGATGGTGTCTAAGGTAGGGGTGATTTGATTTGCTTGCTACACGTTACTTCTTGTCTTTCCCTGAGGGTGCTTTCATGTTTTTTGCTAGGTTGGTTTGCCTGTCCAACATGTGTGTGTTTGTGTGTGTGTATATGTGTGTATAGATACAGATATAGAGCTCTAGAAGCATTGCTACATACATGTGGGTATATATACATGTATTCACTGGACTGGAAGCATTGCTACACATATACATAGGCATGTCTGCAGATCCGTATTCTAGGCACACTGGAGAGCCAATAAAAAGGCAGAGAGACTGGAGGAGATGAATCGTGTATGAAAAACAGCAAGAACGTCAGTTTGGCTGGACCACAATGTGTATAGCCATGATAAGGCTGGAAAGGTAGTTTGGGGTCAGGTTTTAAAGGGCTGAAGGGGAACGTGAGCATGAAAGCTCCTGTGAGTGAAGAAGACCTCTCCCCATTGTTGTTCTCCACTGTGGTGACATTAGATGTAGGCAGAATGTTGATCACATTGGCATTTCAGTCAGGGTATTTAGGAGGACATGGACAAGGACAAGGACAAGGAAATAGGATGGGTACTAGTACATGAGTGGTTGGAGACATGGTATGATGACCACCTAGTGGTATGGAATTAGAGCAACCAGGAGGGCATCCCGGAGATAGAGCATTTGGGGAGGAAATGGAATATATAGGGTAAGAGATGAGCCAGGTCTAAGGGATATACAGGAACAAGCTAGCCACCATGTCTATAGTATTTGGTCTTGGGTCTCTTCTCCCTGAGGGGTCCATTCTAACACTCTACTGTTCACACTGGGCATGGCTCCTTGAGCACCAGGAGGCAATAAAGCCAGACTAACCCAACTCTCTCCCATCAAGTGATCTCAACTGTGATTGGAGAGTCCCTTCCAGAGTGGGCAATTTCAACCTTTGAAAAAGATCATATGACCTCTGGACCAATAATTTTCTGGTTCTGAGGTTCTGTGAAATCTGTGACAAGGACTTTGAGAGGTAGAGATGAGGAGAGAACATGGAACTTATTAATCTCAGTTCAAGTTCTATCTCCAAGGTTTTCCACAGAAACTCTTAAGAGGAAAAAAAAAAGAAATTTTGGGGAAATTTCCATTATCATGATAGTTCAGAAAAATTCAATTCAACAAATATTAGCTTCCTATATATGCCAAGTACTCTCCTAGGCACTGGAAATCCAAAAGCCAAAATCCAAAGCCAAAAGAAAAAAAAATAATTCCTTCCTTCAAGAAGGCTTTCCTGATCCACCCCACCCCACCCACCATGGCTATGACTTTGAATTTTCTTTCTATGTATTTTATATTTACTCATCTCTATGCCTATTGTTTCCTCTTCAGGACAATGTAAGTTCCTTGAAGGCAGGTACTGGTTTATCTTTTTTCTGGGAACTTCAACATCTGGCAGAGTGCCAGGGCCTGGCACAAAATAGGTGCTCACTACCTACTTCTTGATTGTTTGGGAGGCAACAGAATCTGATGGAGAGAATCTTGGATTTGAAGCCTGAGGACCTGAGTTAAAATCCTCTCTATGACACTGACTAGCTAGCTCTGTAATATTGGACATGTCCTTACCTTCTCTCCATCTAGATTAGATTAACAATTGCTTTGTGAATTGAAGGAGGTTAAGGGTTGTACAGAACAGATATTTTCCAGGACCAATAGTTTCAATTCACCTTTCACATCTTTTGTCCATCGTCCCATATTCTGATTCTTACCTAGAAACAGCTTCCTGAAGAAACTATTAGGGGAAAAATAACCTCAAGATAAACTTCCTTCAGGTGAAAAGTTAAAAAAAAAAAAAACACCAACTTCAGCACACTATCATTAATCTGCTACTGTGCTCTCAACACTCTGCCAGGCAGGAGGGATCCAAAATCTGAAACCCAAGTCAGTCCCTCCCCTCAAGAGGCTTACATTGGACTGGGAAGATTTGTGTTTATGTACGTAGATATAAAGTAATATGAAGTCATTTCAAAGGAGAGATGAGACTAGTGGTGAGGGAAAAAGGGAGAGTATTGAGGTAATGTGCCTTTGGGAAGTGGTCCCTAAGAAAAGACAAAAAATATTCTGCATAAGAAACTTGAACACACACAATCATGGATCCATGTACTGGGCAGCTAAGCCTGAAATGAGCGAGGCTTGCTGTCTTGCCCCATCCACTCTCTAGTAATGGAAGCCCCCATTCCTGTGGCATTTTAATACTACAAAAGCCTCTTGCCACAACTCCACGAGTTTGTGTCTCTGCAAGTACTGTACTCTCCACTTTTTGCATGAAGAAACTGAGGCAATGAAAGGTGAAATTATGTGCCAGGTCATGTAGAGAGTGGGATTGAAACTCTTCATCGTCCCTCTCCCCAGTACTCTTTCTTGTTAATGGAAGCTCTCATCTGCAGTGGGAAATTGTTACAAATTACAAGGCAGAAAAAACCAGTGGCGTTTCACATAGCATTGCCTATTTGCAAATAAGGTTGCTGTTTAGCTATTTATTTAGTTGGCTAATTTATTGTTTCATTTATTTATATCTTGCCTGCTTCCTGAAAGGGTTTAAGGCCGCACAATTTACTTGTCAAATGTGCTCTCACAAACATTTTATCTATTTACCAGCAAATATTGGGTTTCAAAGTCAATTACCCAATTTGTAAGAGCACGTCTATCTCCTGACATGCTCTATTCATTCTCCACTAAATTTCCAATTTTTAACAGCAGAGAAACCTGCAAACGACTGGGACTGAACGTGTCCTCTACAGTCTCCCATTTGATCATAGACAATAATGAGAAATCATATTTTTTAAATGCCACCTGCGTTGGAGAGCTCAGTGAATGAATGCCATGCCCGGTGAAGATTCAAATGATTCAGCCACTTGGGTCATCCCAAATTTTATTTCTGCATCCAACTCGACCACTAAGGCCTCCTGTATCCCTCTTAACTGATGGATGGCCAGGAAGTCTTTTTGTTCCCCAATTTATTTATTTATTTTTGGTTTTCAACATTTGTTTCCACAAGATTTTGAATTGAAAAATTTTTTCCTCATCTTTCCCCTACCCTCACCCCAAAATAGCAAGCCTACTGAATACCCTTCTCCCACTCTGTTCTCTCTTATATCCTCCCTCATCCGCCCCCAAGTTTCTAGAAGGGCAAGATGGATTTCTGTACCCCAGTTCCTGTATATCTTCTTTCCCAATTGCATGTAAAAAAAAGCAATTTTTAAAAAATATTTTATTTTAAAACTTTGAGTTCCAGATCTTTTCCCTTCTGCCCTCCTCACCCGCCCCCACTGGGAAGATAAGCAATTCAATATAGACTGTACATGTGTAGTTATGCAAAACATTTCCGTAGTAGTTAAATTGTGAAAGGTTAACTATAATTCCCTCCATCCTATCCCGCCCCCCACTTATTCTATTTTCTCCTTTGACCCTATCCCTTTTCAAAAGCGTTTACTTCTACCTACCCTCTCCCCCAATCTGCCCTCCCTTCCATCATAATCCTCTTATCCCTTTCTTCCCTATTTTCCTGTGGGGTAAGATACCCAATTGAGTGTGTATTTTACTCCCTCCTTAAGTCAAATTCAGTGAGAATAAGATTATCCCATTCCCATTTACCTTCCTGCTATTCTCGTCCATTGCTAACAATTTTCTCTTCTATATGAGATACTTTACCCTAGTCTATCTTTCTCCCTTTCTCCTTCTCCCAATAAATTCCTCTCTCACCTCTTAATTTTATTATTTTAGATATCATCCATTCATATTCAACTCATCCTGTGCCCTCTGTCTATGTATACATGTACACACATATGCACACAATCACATATATATTTATACACACATACTCCCTCCCATACATACATATATATATATGTGCATATACATATATATATACGTATATATTCCCTTCAACTATCACTTCAACTTATGAGAAAAGTCTTATGAGTTATAATTATCATTTTTTCATGAAGAAATGTAAAGAGTTCAACTTCAATAAGTTCCTTATGATTTCTTTTCCTGTTTACCTTCTCATGCTTTTCTTGTTTCTTGTACTTAAAAGTAAAATTTTCTGTTCAGCCCTGGCTTTTTCATCAAGAATGCTTGAAAATCCTCTATTCATTGAATTAACATATTTTCCCCTGAAACATTATACTCAGTTTTACTGGGTAGGTGATTCTTGGTTTTAATGCTAGCTCCTTTGACCTCCAGAATATCATATTCCAAGCCCTTTGATCCCTTAACATAGAAGCTGCTAGGTCTTGTGTTATCCTGATAGTGTTTCCACAATACTCAAATTGTTTCTTTCTGACTGCTTGCAGTATTTTCTCCTTGACCTGAGAACTCTGGAATTTGGCTATAGTATTCCTAGGAGTTTTATTTTGGGGATCTTTTTCAAGAGGTGATCGGTGAATTCTTTCAACCTTTATTTTCACCTCTGGTTCTAAAATATCAGGGCAACTCTTACTTGATTTTCAAAATCCTCCTTGAGCTCCTCCATGGCCCGTAATCAGTTCATATTTTTCTTCGAAGCTTTTGATGCAGCAGTTCTGACTTCGTTGTCTTCCTCCCATTCTGTGCTTTGATTATTTTTGTCCCCAAAAAAAGGATTCTGTGATTTGTTTGTGCTTCCTCTGCTTGCTCATATTGAGAGTCAATTGTGTGGCTTTTGAGCTCTTTGCCACAGTAGAATTCTGCTTCCAGATTGCAGAGAGCTTTGTCCCAAATTGCTGGGGTTTTTGCAGCTGCCAGAGGTATCAGGAGGGTGCCCTCTCTGAATCCCCCACAAGCTCTGTCACACTGGCCACATACCCCAATACCACTACCCAAGAGCATGCTCTAGATCCAAACAGGTTAAAGCAAGAATTATTACCCTCTGAATGGTCAATTGGTGCCCCTATGATCTGCAGGCCAGGAGCTCTGGAGGCAGCCAGGTGGCAGCAGCTGCAGCCAATGCACCTCCATCACTTCTAGCCCCAGGGGCAGGAGCCAGACTGCTCTCTTCTCCACCCAGTTCCAATGGACTGACCTTTTACTTTCTTTTTGGTGTTTATGTGTTGAGAAGTCAGGAAACCACCACAGCTGCTGGTGATTCACTCTCCTGAAGTCTGCTCTGGCTGCCGCTGGTCAGGGCTGCCCTGGGACCAGAGCTGCGTGGGTCACAGAGGACTGTGCTCAGCTCCTACCTCCATGTGTAATGGGAATGTAAATTTAAAGATCTTCCCTGCCCCTAGGCTAAAGTGCACCCAGAGCCTGAGGTAGGAGGCTTGTTTTTCAGTGTTTTTGATTGGCCAGTAGGTCCAAAAGATTGTTACATTCTCTGAGCCAGGAGAAGGCTATATAAGCCCTGATGTGAGGCTTTGTTTTGGGGCTCACTTTGAGAAGTGTTCTGTGATTTGATCTGGATTATGGGAAGCCATTGTCCAGAGCTCCCCGGCTTTGAAAAACCCAGATGTTGAAACCCAGATGTTGATTTGGTATGGATGTAATGGTTGGACAGTTTGGAAAGCTGTCTACTTGATCTATTTCTGTCTTGATAATTCTGCCTGTATATTTTGAAGTTCGGGATACTGACCTCTTTCCCCTGAACTAGGTAAACGATACATGTTTGACTGATTAAACTAAGCTTGTTAACCCATTTTGAGTTGCTTTCCGTTATCAAAGCAGATCCAAGAACCTATGTTGGCAGCAAATCCTGAGGATTCTTGGGGTGCTTGCTGCTACACCATGTGATAGACCCTCCCTGTTGGCCTGCCAGGCTGCCTTCAGGAAAACATTTGTTTCTCTCTGTCACTTTGTGCATTCTGTAGCTCTAAAATTTGTTTAGAGTCATTTTTTTACATGTATTTGAGGTAGTGGAAGCTGGATCCACACTGAAATCCTGTTCCTACTCCACCATCTTGGCTCCGACCCTCCAGGAAGTCTTATAAAGAGATTATACCATGGAGGAATAAGTGCGGTCACACAAACAGGAAAGGTAGGTGAACTTGGCCTGCCCCTCTTGCCTTCTTCAGCCTTGTGGAAGTCTCACTAGGGTGTACTATTATAAGCACAGATGCAAAAAAGTATAAGGATTGGCCAGCACTAGTATCTTGGGGAATAAGAACAGAATTCAACCAAAAGGTGGCTCCTGGGCTGACCTTGGAAGGCCACCAGGGATCCTAGTGGGGGGTAGAGGGAAAGAGGAAAGACAAGATAATGCATTCCAGGCATAGGGGATAGCCACTCTAAAGGCATATTGAACAACCCTTTGGGCTAAATACAAATCCCTATGCATCCTTGTCACATAAAACCCTTCATATTCTGGCTCCAACCAATCTTCTCAGACTAATTTCATATTACATGCCCTCCCACTATGGGTCCTCGTGCACTCTATATTCCAGACCCAATGGCATACTAGCTGGTACTGCCCATGGCATTCTTTGCTCACCTCCCAACCTTTTCACACACCCCTCATCCCCATCCCAAGGCTCTCCTCCCTCTCTGAAACCCCTTGGAATTCTGCTCTATAACCTTTCACAATTTGGAGGGGCTGACTTTGTCACACACACTGAATAGATATAACTACCTAAGAAATAAGGTAATGGGACCCATTCATTGGCTGGGATTGGAATTCCTTTTCAAATTTTGAACCTTATTGTATATATTGGATTTTTATATCTAGCTACCCAAAACTTGTACAACTTGAGAAATTGAGAGGAGATAAGACTGAGTACCCAAAAGAACTAAATTATGCAAATAACTACAGATAGGGAATAATGATTAATTACATCCAAGCAAAAGCAGAAATCAATGTTAAGCTTATCATAGAAGAAAGTCTTTGTTTGATCAATTCAGCCCAACAAGCTTAGTTTTTCTAAATGCCTACTATGTGCTGGGTACTATGTTAAATGCTGCCTATCCATATATTTTGTGGCTAGATAATATATCAGGACTACTGTTGCACTACCAAATTCAAGCTTAAAAATAAAAGGTGGGCACAGTGGTACAAGCCACTCCAGAACCAACTTGAAAGAAGTCTACATCTCATCCAGGCCCTGCTGAAGCTGTGGACAAAATGGTTTGCCTTGAATCAGATCTGTCTTTCCATTTTCTGGAAAGCCTGGCAACCCAGTCCTTCAGGATAAGAAGTCCTTGACTAGCAGAATCTCAAGGTTCAATTCAAACACTACAAATTGTGTTCAGTGAAGATTCGTGTTCAACTAGAAAGTTTCTCATATAACTTTTAACAGCAACAAAAGGCTGCCTTGATAGAGAATGGAAAGGAAAGCATCCACCCATAGTCAAAGCCTGGTTTGTTAAGATAAAAGATAAACTTTTGTCACAGCTGAAAACAACGTCCAAGCACAAATGGCATTTTGCAAGATATTGGATAGCCTTTAAAAGAGTTATCAAGAATAAAACAACATTACATCAGCATATTCTTTTTTTCAATTTGTATTTAATTTAATTTTTAATTTTTATTTTTAGTTTACAACATTCATTTCCACAAGATTTTGAGTTACAAATTTTCTCCCCATCTTTCCCCTAGCCACCACCCCAAAAAAGCTATCCCACTGAATACCCCC
Organism: Petaurus breviceps papuanus; assembly: GCF_028583685.1. NCBI lineage: Eukaryota > Metazoa > Chordata > Mammalia > Diprotodontia > Petauridae > Petaurus > Petaurus breviceps. Next base: position 4,396,433 of record NW_027186383.1, read on the forward strand.
TCCCCCAATCTGCTCTATTCTGAATGTTCCCCCATTCCCCTCTGCAATTTTCCAATAGGGCAAGATGGATCTCCATACTCCAGTGCCTGTATATCTTATTACCCAGTTGCATGTAAAATAATAATAATAATAAATTTTTTTAACATTTGATTTTAAAACTTTGAATTTCAGATTCTTCCCTTCATTCCCTTATCACCAAACCTTACTGGAAAGATAAGCAATTCAATATAGGTTGTACATGTGTAGTTATGCAAAACATTTCCATAGTGGATATATTGTGAAAGACTGACTATATTTCCCTCCAT
>NW_027186383.1:4396837-4434110 GCF_028583685.1 Petaurus breviceps papuanus
ACTTCTTCAACAACAGGACTGTCTTTCACCAGTGGACAAATCTGGCAAAACAACATCAAAACAGACATACAAAGTACCAGCAAAACAGCCATGTCTCCTCAGTCCTTGGCAGCTCAGGGGGCAGGTCTCAAAAGTCCAGGGCAATTCAAAGCGGCCACCAGTAATTCTCTTAGTCTCTCTCTCTCCACGAGGTGCTGCTTCCAAAAAAAAAAGTTCTTCTGCCTCTCTCTCCTGTCTGTGCAAATCTACGTCACCAGCTCCTCCCAGTTCGTGTCTCTGTTTTCAAGTCAACAAGTCCATCCCACAGGTGGGATTAACAAGTTCTGGGTTTTAACACAATCAGTTTGAAAACCAAGCCAATACAGGGGAATCTTTAATTGCCATTACTATCACAGTAAGGTTGACTCATTCCCTTTTGTCTTTCTGTTCTTCCCCTCCATTGTAACAGTTTTCCTTTGCCTCTTTTATATGAGATAATTTACCCTATTCTGTCTCTCCCTATCTCCTCTCATTATATTCCTCTTTCACCTCTTAATCTTATTTTTAAAAATATCATCCCTTCCTGTTCAATTGATCCTGTGTCCTCTGTCTATGTATACCTGTACACAAATATACACACACTCACATATGTATTCCTATGTACATATACCCTCCTATATAGACATATATGTATGTATACATACATATATATATATATTTGTATATACATTTATATTCCCTTCAACTCTCCTCATAGGGAGAAAAGTTGCATAAGTTACAATTATCATTTTTCCATGTAGGAATGTAAATAGTCCAACTTTGATAAGTTCCTTATGATTTCTTTTCCCTGTTTACCTTCTCATGCTTCTCTTGTTCTTGTATTTGAATATCAGATTTTTTATTCAACTCTGGTTTTTTCATCAAGAATGCTTGAAGGTCCTCTATTCCATTGAATAACCATATTTTCCCCTGAAACATTATACTCAGTTTTGCTGGGTAGGTGATTCTTGGTTTTAATTCTAGCTCCTTTGACCTCCATAATATCATATTCCAAGCCCTTCAATCCCTTAGTATAGAAGCTGCTAGGTCTTGTGTTATCCTGATGGTGTTTCCACAATAGTCAAATTGTTTCTTCTTGGCTGTTTATAATATTTTCTCCTTGATCTGAGAACTCTGGAATTTGACTATAATATTCCTAGGAGTTTTCTTTTGAGAATCTTTTTCAAAAGGTGATCAGTGAATTCTTTCAATTTCTATTTTGCTCTCTGATTCTAAAATATCAGGGCAATTTTCCTTGAGAATTTCTTGAAGGATAATTTGTAGGTCCTTTTTTTAATTGTGGCTTACAAGTAGTCCAATAATTTTTAAATTATTTCTCCTGGATCTATTTTCCAGGTCAGTGGTTTTTCCAATAAGATATTTCACATTGCCTTCTATTTTTTTTTCATTTGTTTGGATCTATTTAATAGTATCTTGATTTCTCATAAAGTCACTAGCTTCCATTTGCTCCAATCTAATTCTGAAGAAATTATCCTCTTCAGTGAACTTTTGAAATTCTTTTTCCATCTGGCGAATTTGGCTTTTTAAGGCATTCTTCTCATTAGCTTTTTGGGTCTCTTTTGCCATTTGAGTTATTTTTTTTTGAGGTGTTATTTTCTTCAGTCAGGTTGTTGACTTGCTTTTCATGATTTTCTTGCATCATTCTCCTATCTTTTTCCAATTTTTCCTCCTCTTCTCTTACTTGATTTTCAAAATCCTTCTTGAGCTCCTCCATGGCCTGTAGCCAATTCATATTTTTCTTGGAAGCTTTTGGTGAAGGACTTCTGACTTTGTTGTCTTCCTACCATTCTGTGCTTTGATCCTTTTTGTCCCCAAAGAAGGAATCTAAAGAGTTTGATTGCTGTGTTTGCTTTGCTTCCTTTGCTTGCTCATGTTGCCACTCAATTACTTCACTTTTGAGCTCTTTGCCACAGTAGAACTCTGCTTCCAGGGAGGAGAGCTTTGTCCCAAATTTCTGGGGCTTTTGCAGCTGCTGGAGCTATTGGGGGGCACCATCTCTACAGCCCCCACAAACTCTGGCTCACTGGTCACACACCCCAAGACCACCACCCAAGACTGTGATTCAGATCCAGGCAGGTTAAAGAAAGAGTGATTACCCTCTGAATTATGCCTTGGTCCCCCTACAATCTGTAGTCTAGGAAGCAGTCATATGGAGGCAGTTGGACAGCCATGCACCTCTGCCACTTCTCACCCCAGGGGGCAGAGGCTGGATCATGCTCCTAGTCCCCCTCAGTTCTAACAGGGTTCCACACTGACCTTTTACTTTATCTTTGGCATTTGTAGGTTTATATGTCTGGAAACTGCCACAGCTGCTGGTGATCCACTCTTCCCAAGTCTCCTCCAGCCACTGCTGGTCAGGGCTGCTCTGGGACTAAAACCACAGGCTCACTGGGCTGGGCTCTGCTCCCAGTGCACTGTGATGGACCCTTCCTGTCCATCTGCAGGGCTGCCTTCAGCAGGAGATTTGTTTCTTTCTGTCAGTTTGTGGGTTTTGTAGCTCTAAAATTTGCTTAGAGTCATTTTTTATGGATATTTGAGGTGGTTATGGGGGGAGCTCACAGAGTTTTCCTGCTTCTATGCCACCTTGTTGGCTCCACCCAGGTCAACATATTCTTATTGAATTCCATTCAGCACCTACTATGTGCTCATTCCTATGTATAAAGATGATATTCCACCAGCAAGAAAAAAAATGCACACAGATAAGTAAACAGTAAATAAATTTTAATGAATACAAAGTAATTTCAGGAGAGAGTAACCCTCACCATCAGCTGGGAGAATCTGGAAAGCTTCATGTAAAAGGCAGCCTGTGAGCTGAACTTTGAAAAAACCTTGGGATTATAAGAAGGTGAGATGAAGAGGGAAATCTTTCCAGTCATGTGGGACAGTGAGTACAATGATGCAGTTGTTTTTCCTTCATTTTCAAAGAGGACCAGTGACATCAGCAGGGTGATGTCTTGACTTGCAAGTGAATTGAGTGTAAGTGAATCAGGCTGTGCAAAGTCATCAGCTGTGCTCTTTCTCCTCCAGAGTCATCAGAGTCCAGTGGTAAGACATAGGTCAGGATGATTGCAGATGACCTTAATAGCAGTGGGAGACCTGGGCCTCTTTAAGCTAAGGTCTTTCCCTCCTTAAGCTAAGGCTCAGTTTGTCTGTGTAAAAAATACAGAGATGGGGCAGGGGGGAGGTGGAAAGCAGTGTAAGGGACACTAACAAGTATGGCAATTTGGTAAACAAGGTTCCTTAAAAACACCAACAGATCAGACTTCCAAAGATGGGGACACCCATCCCTTCCAAGACAGATGATTCTACTTTGGGGCAGCATTTAAAAAGAGTAGCAGAGTTAATGTTTGTCAATGTAATGGGAGGTCTCCAGAGGAAATACCCCAGGGAAGAGAGCTTGGTTTGGGCTATGTAACATTTTATAGATGATTTAAATAAAGGTCTACATGACAGGGTCATCAAGCTTAGAACTGATACCCATCTGGAAAGGTTAGCAAGCCTATTGGATGACAGAGGAAAGATCTGAGAAGATCCACCAGGGTCTGACACACTTGAGTTTTGTGTCGTTCTATTGAAATTCAATAGGGACAAATGTCAAGTCTAACACTTGGGTACAAAAAAATCAGCATCATGAAAATAGGATGGTAGATGCCTGGAGAGACAGCAGCTGTTCTGAACACATCTGGGTGTTTTAGTGAACCACAAGCTCCATAGAAATCATCAGGACCTTGGGTTCCATTAAGAAGGAAGTTGTAATTCCATAGTACTTTACCCTCTTCAGACCCTTCCTAGAGTATGGTGTTCATTTCTAGGCACCGTGGTTTAAGAAGCTGATAAGCTAGACAATGTCCCAACCAGGATGGTTAAGAGACTTGAGTCCATGACAATTGGTTCAATGCACTGAACATGTTTAGCTTGGAGAAGAGAAGACTCAGGGTGGGGGTGGGGGACAAGTATTTGAAGGGATGTCATGTGGAGGAGACATTAGACCTGTCCTCTTTGGTGCCAGCAGGCACAATTGTGGGGATTAGGCTGCCAATTTAGTCTTTGTGTCAGGAAAGCTTCCTAGCAAGATGAGCTGTTCCAAAGCTGCCTCCAGGAGTAGTGGGTTCCCCCTCCTTGGAGGTCATCAAAGGCTGGATGACCAGTGTGTATAGTATAGTGGGGATTCCTTTGGTGTATGGTTTTCTCAAGATGGCCACTGAGGTCCTGGCCAACTCTCAAATGATAGGAAACTGACTCACCGTTAGGAAGTTTGTTCACACATCATACCTAGATTTGCCCTTTAGATATAATTCAGTCCAATTCTTGATGATCAAGAATTCTTTCTGTAACATCCCCAACAAGTGGTCATCTATTGAGACTCTGCTTGAAGAACACTGAATTTGGGGCCAGTAAGATGTGGGTTCAAGTACCTCCTCAGATCATTAATAGCTGTGTAACCCTAGACATGTCACTTATCTCAAAACATCAGCTTCCTCATCTATAAAATGAGGGGATTGGACTCAATGACCTCTAAAGTCCTAAGTCCTGTGATCTCCAGGGAGAAGGGCCCCACCTCCCCCTGAGGCCATCATTCTGCTTTTGCTTAGTTCCAATTGCTAGGAAGTTTTTCTTGACTTAAAGCCAAAATCTCCTCTCTGTACTTTCCACCCACTTCAATATTTCAAGGAACTGTGGTTTCCTTGGTGCAGGTACTCATTCCTCCCACTCCTTGCAATCACTATGCAATACATAATAGATGGTCTAGGAGAACCAAAGGAGTGTATCGCTGCCCCTCCTCATCTCCGGAGATGAGCCTCTTGAAAGTTCATTCAGCCAATCCCAAAATGGCAGCTCCATAGTCCATTATACAGCCCAGACCCACAGCCCATCCTCAGACTTTCTAGCCAGTACCACAGACCAGTTAGGCTCCACTGGCCCAGCTTTGGTGAGCCCAGAATCACCTCCATGCCACCATGAGACCTCATTTGAGCAACAGTAGAGGAGATAGGCTATAAAAGAACTCAAGCTATGACCGTCCTCAGCTGATGTACATGAAATCCGTGGCTGACATCATGAAGCTTTGGGAAAGGCCCTGTCCTGTGACTTACTTTAATCTTTCTTCCGAGAAAGGCAGTGGATAATGGGGGAAGAACGCTGCTACCATCATCTCTAAGGAATGCGCCTTCCTCCCTTCTTCCTCTGGGGCTGTATGCACGGAGAAAAAAGAAAGAAAAAGAGATGAAGTGGGAGGACGGGGAGGCAGGGCACAGTGGAAAAGACTCAGGACTGGAAGCCAAAAAGAACTTGGGTTTGAGCACTGGCTCTGACACATGCGTGTATCCCTCGACATCTCTGAAGGAGAATGACATCTCCAGTATCCACCTCACAGGGTGGTTGGGAGGAAAGCACTTTGTCTCCCACCTTGCTGTTGGTGTGATCTTAAGCAACTACTTTCTTTCATGCTTCAATTTCTTCCTCCTTCCATTTCCTTGGGATATGTGTTGCCCATGTAGGCAATATGCATGCACATTTAGGGAAGGCTCTGGGAGACATCTCGGGAGTTCCGTCCACTCTTCACCAAAGGAACAGGACAGGAGCAGAAGGGGACACAAAGCTGACCATGCTTATCTCCTACAAGAGGGCTGCTGGACTAGAATTCTATCTACCCTTCAAAAAAATATGGCTTGTCCAGGGTAGTGATTGCTACCCTCCCCTCCCCTTAGGTTCAATCTGTTTTCCTGTTCTCTATGCCCCAAGTTTATGCAGAAGGCCTGACCCCTCCTACCAAATGCTAGTTACACAAAACACCAATTTAAAGGTTTTTTTTTTTTGCAATCAGATAGCAAACAGAAATCAGAGAAGTTATAAAAATTAGAATATGCCACACTATATACACAGTGAATGAGCTCTCCTATGTCCTAGAAGGGAGATAACTCAATCTGGACAATAGAGAATCCCTGATCTCTCTCCCAAGGGGAAATACCCAAAGTATCTAGAGAGGCAAGCTGGAATTCAGGGACATGTATGAGAGCCAGGTTTCCCTACATGTCTGCCCATCAAAGTCTGTTCTCCTTCCCTCCATATTTCTCCACAAAGAGAATATAGAACCCTATATAACCTCTCAGATTGGGTAAAAAGAATATCTCCACCCCTAGTTTCTTAAGGCAACCCTCATGAAGACATACAGCATTGAGTAATCACTCTTTCCACCAATGAAGAAGGTCACATACATATGAGCCAGGCTTGAGACCTATTACAGTAAAATGGGGGGAGGGGGGGAGGTGGCTCATTTCAGGTCTAAATCTGCAATCCTCTGAGTCTAAACTTTCTAAGTGCAGCCCAGTAGTGATTCATTCAGTTACTGATCTGGGCTGACCTGTGATTCTACGGTAACTCAAGTGTGAGAGTCACAAGAAAGAAGGACAAAGGAGTGAGATGGGGCTTCTGTGCAGGAGACCCTGGAGGCTCTGGGAGGCTGGTTTTCAGATGGCCTGAGGTCTCAGGCACAGAATGCCTGGAAAAGTCGGCTGAGAGTGTCACCATCTCCCAAGGGCAGAGAGCCCAAGAAATCCCCTGCTCAGTCATTCATCCTCTCCTTTAGGTCCAAGTCAGGGTGTGCAGGTGCTTGGTAGGTGATTTCTGTTAAGCTGGGGGCGGGGAGGGGGGTTGTTGTTACTATATTTTTTGGTTCAGAGCTGGGATTCTGTTGGCCTAGGAAACTCCCTCTACCAATGGAAAGCAGCACCTGCTCCAGAAGTAAGCATCTTAAAAACTTCCTGAACCATTGCAAAATGAATGACATGCCCGGCATCACTCAGCCAACATTTGTCAGAGGCAAGATCTGAACTTGGGATTTCCACTGTACCAGGAGAGGCCTCTCACACTGTTCAGCTTGGTTTTTTTTTCAAAGCTAGAAAGCTAATTTAAAATTCAAATAAGCTTTAGCAATGGTCATAAGAAACACTTTCAGAACCATCCCCAAGAGTCTGCAGGATGGGGACGGGAAAGAGGTGCTGGGCGGGAATTCAGAAAGGCGGGGTTCCAGCCAGTGACTTTGAGCTCGTGAGCACAGAAATCATGCGTTTTAGTCTGTCTGCAAGTATGTAGTAAAAGTCTATTGTGTGCCCCACACTGTACCAAAATCTGGGGACACAAAGGCAAAAGAGTCTCAGCTCTCAAGGAGGCCACCGTCTAATGGGGCAGATAACATGAAAACAGCCACGGGCATAATAGATATTATATATTATAACAATATCACATTATGATATCATTACATTATATGCAATAATATTATCATATTATGTCCATGGTTGTTTTCATGTTGTATGATGTATGTTCACATACAAACACACATGCACATACACAGAGAGCACATGGATGGAAAATACCCTAAGAAGGAAGGCACCAGCAGTGAGGGGAACGAGGGCAGCTCCCCTGAGGAAGGTGGGATTCGAGCCAAGACCATGACGTGAACATCAGTTGAAGACACTGGGCACGTTTAATCTGCAGAAGAGAATGCTCAAGGAGGGCAGGAGGGTCCTCTGCAAGTATTTGAAGGACTGTCCCATGCTGCTGTGATTGGCTCTCTTCTACTTGGCCCCAGAGGATAAAACCAGGAACAACGAGCGTCGGCCACAGAGACCTCTTTGGGTTTGATGTCAGGAAGAACTTCCTAACCATTGGAGCTGCCCATGAATGGAATGGCTGCCTTGAGAGGTGGGACTCCCTGCCTTGGGGGTCTTTAAGCAGAGGATGGGGGACCAATCATGTATCTGGTATATTTCAGTTATAATAGAACTCTAAAATGGATTTCAAAAGTTGGACCAGAGACAACTGAAGTCCCTTCCAACTGCCAAATTCTGTCACTCTGTGATTCTGCACTTGGGTATCAAAGTACTTTGTAAATTGTGAACTAGGTTAAAAATATTGCTATTATTATGCTAATTATTGGAGGGAATGTCTGAGGCCCAGAACTTGGATGATTGCAACAGTGACTAAGAGTAGAAGGGAAGAGCAGGCGTCTCTCCCCTCTCCAACCCAAGGGCCCAAGGGCTGAGAGACCTGAAGCAGAGATATGCAGATACACATGTATAGACGTTTACATATATACACATACGTACATGTGTGCGTGTTTGAGTCACATCCAACTCTTCATGACCCCATTTGGGCTTTTCTCGGCAAAGACACTGGAGGGCTTTGCCATTTCCTTCTCCAGCTCATTTTACAGATGTGGAAATTGAGGCAAACAGGGTTAAGTGACTTGCCCAGGGTCACATAGCTAGTAAGTGTCTGAGGCCAGATTTAAAATCAGTTCCTCCTGATTCCAGGACAGGCATGCTATCCACTGCACCCCCTCACTGCCCATGCATGTACAAACATGTTTACACATATGAAATCTGCAGGTATTCACACATGCACACACATAAGGATAATCAGCCCACCAATTTTCAAGGTGAAGCCCTGAACACACACTCACATGCTGCTCAGGCCATTGTCATTATTACTGTTTGCACTTTTGTTAATCATATATGATTATGAGTATGATTTATTATGCTTAATACTATGTGATACTTGTAATTATAATAATAATTACATTTAAGTGGCATGGGTCCACAGCACTGTATAGATATTAGCTCCTTGGGGAGGCTCTGTTTCCCTTCAAGGAGGTCCTGAATGTTTCTCTTAACTCTAAAGGAAGGAAAGAATTTATTGCATACCTACTGTGTATAAGAGCATATGCAAGGTGATAGAGCTTTTTGGAGGGGAGAGGGTTATTAGAGACCATCCAGTGTAGAAATTCCCTCCACCAATGCACATTATAGGAAGTGGAAGGGACCTCAGAGACTATTTAGTCTAATCACACTACTTTACAGATGAGGAAACTGAGGCCCAGGAAGTGAATTGACTTGCCCATGGTTACTGAGGTAGTGAGCGTGGGAGAAAGGAACAGATGAGCACCTGCTTTGCAACTTATGGTCTTAAAGAGTTGCCCAGGGCTCCAATAGGCTCAGTGGCTTGCCCAGGGTCTCGCAGTCAGGATGGATCAGAGGCAGGGCTTGATCTCAGGGCTTTGTGAATTCCAGGGCAACCCTCTGCCCACTGTGCGATACTGCCTCCAGGATACAGAGAGGAAATGAAAAGCCTGGGTTTTCTCCTCTACAAAAATCAGAATGAAAAAGCACACAGTGGGATTTACCTTGGGTCTTTGCGTTTACCCCATTCCTTAGTTCCCCACCATCATTTCTATTCAGAAAGGCTGGCTACAGCTCTTGGCACAACCCTGGGCTGGTAGAGAAAGAGGCAAGACACGAGGAAGACTGGGACCCGGGAGATAAAAGCCAGGGCCTGTCCTATGAGACTGAACAGGAAAGACCCAGAGTGGGGGAAAAGAGAGATCCTCTGTTCCCTTCACTGGGTATGAAGAAGCAGCCAGTGATGAGGCCTGCCGAGGAAGCAGCCTGAGTGCTGATAGGGCATATCAGAGGCATGCAGATCCCAAAGGAAAGATGGAGAATTCATCTCTTCACATGTTGAATTTAAAGGCATCAGAAAGAAAAAAAGCTATGGGGTTAGTGAAGCAGAGAAGAGAGATTACAGGGTAAAAGCTAGACGAAACTCCACAGTATCACAGGAAGAGGTGCAGAGGAAATCCAGTTCAATTCACCAAGCTCCCCCTATGCTGGTTAAGTGCTGGTAATAACAGACCAAAAAACAGCCGTCTCCTAGTCTTGAAAGAATTAACATTCTGCTGCAGGGAGAATCTGCTGCAGTCCACTGGTAAAATGGAAACAGAATGTACACAAAGTCATTTCTGGGGTTGGGACAGAACTAATAACTGGGGAAATCTAGAAAGACCTCCTGAGGCAGCTAGATGGGGCCATGGATAGAACTCTGGGTCTGAAGTCAAGGAAGACCTGAGTTCAAATCCAGAATCACACACTTTATAGCTGTGTGACCCTGGGTAAGTCATCTAATCTCTGTTTGTCTTCATTTCATCATCTGGAAAATGGGAATGATAACAGCCTCTACCACCCAGAGCTGTTTTGAAGATCAAATGAGACATTTGTAAAGCACACAGCCCAGTGCTTGGCTCAGAGTAGGCATTATGTAAATATTAGCTATTGTTAATGGTAATTATTACTTGCCTGAGCTAAGCCTTGAAGGGAGGCAGGAGAACCAAGGAGGGGAAGAAGTGAAAACAGGATTCCAGGCATGGGAAACAACCCATTCAAAGACACAGAAGGAAGATTCTGAATTTCCAAAATATCTAATGATAATTAGGGCAGTTTAACTGAAGCTTAAAATGCATGGGGTGGAATTATGGGAAATTAGTCTGGAAAGATGGGTTGGGACTAGGATGTGAAGGGCTTTAAACACCCAATCAAGGAGTCTGATCTTAGACACAGAAGGGAGCCTTTGAAGTTTCTTAAAAAAGGAGTCCAGCCATCAGTCTTGGGCTTTAGGAATATCAGTTGGGCATTTTGTGAAATGGAGAAGGGAAATGATAGAGGGGCCAGGTGGAATGTCCACTAGGAGCAATGGCAAGGATGAAAGATTCAGGAGGCTACAGGGACTGCCGGGACTGGCACCACCCAGTGCCCTAATGGCCTTGACCTGGGATGCAATGGAATGCCTCTGGACTTTGCTATTCCTTCTTTCAAGGGTGGGAAGGAAAGAGGCAGCATGGTGGACTAGAAAGGGCTCTGAAGTTAGAGCCGGACAAGTTCCGTCCAAACCCTGACTCTGTCACCTGTTGGCTGTGTGTCTTTGGGCAAATTACTTCAACTCTCTGGGCCTCATCTTTAATGATGAGGGCATGGAAATGGATGGGCTCTGAGTGCATTCAGGTTCTACACTGAGGATCCTATGGATGGAAGATCTGAGGTGGCACCCTGAGGAATGAATGAATGAATGTGCATTTATTGTTTCCTATGTGCAGAAACACTGTTGTAAGTGCTGGGGATTTGAATAAAGTGAGGTAGCCCCTCCTGCCCCAGGCTGACCACACCAAGAGGAGCTTCTAGGTTCAGGGTAGCTGGAAAGGTCCTCCGGTCCTCAGGCACAGCAGCAGGGTACAAGGAAAGGGATCCTCCTTGGAGTCGTTTCCATTGATAAAACCACCTCCATTGCTGATGTTGAATCCTTTGATAGTATGGGAGTTGAGAGCTTTGCTCTCAGTCTTCAGTCCCGAAGCTGTGTGTGCTGAGGAGGAAAAGCTTGCAGCCCCTGCAGAAGCAGTAGCTAGTTGGCATCTCCACACAGGAGGCTGTGAGGGCTGGGCTAGAAGTAGCACAGGTGATCTAGGGGTCCTGCTTTCCCAAGGATTTGAGTTCAGGATCCTGGGCTGCCTTCATCTCAGTCCAAGGTGGGATAGAAGTCAGGCTGGTCAGAGCATTGGTTTGACTTGCCTGGCATGCCTCCCACTCTGGGTGCCAGGTTTCAGGGCTTGCCTCCTCCATGGTTAGCACTTGGTGGGGATGACTGGCCCTTTCTCCTTGTCATCCCCTGGATGGTAGGGCTGGGTTGGAAGCAGGGCCAGTGATCTGACAGTCCAGTCACTATTATCAATCAGCATATGTACACACTGAGCCGAAGTCACACTAATGGTAGCCCACTGACCCTCACTTTATGCACATCTAGATGCATCAGCACCTTTGTTCTGGATGCTACTTCACTTCCATCCCCTCTCCTGCTGTCCAAGCAGGCTGGACTGCCCCAAAGTGGGGGGATGGGTGGAGAGACTCAACCAAGGAGCTGACTAGAGCAAAAGTGCTGAGGTGGGCATTTGCAGTCTGCAAACTGGAGCCTTACCCCTACTTTGGTAAATCAACAGAGGCGTCAGCCAGACTCCCAAGGCAGAATCTTTATGATGGGCAATTAAAGGAGAGACAGGAAGGTCTCAACTTGGTTTTTCAGAATCCAATACTGGCATCAAGAAAAATTTTTTTCTAACTTGTAGACAAAATTTCCCTGATTATGAGCAGCTGCCAATCGAACCACACTCACTTTCAGTAGAAGACTTTGTTGTCAGGGAGTGGCTGATCTCTGTGATAGGCACACCATGGGATGGAGATTGGCTCTTCTGCATTCTTATTAATGACATTCCTCTCATCTTGGCCCAACACTGTAGACCCTCCTGGGCTCATCCATTGGGTCTTCTCTATCCTCCTTACCTGGAGGCCTGGGGGGGGGGCAGTGCCTCCTGTCTACAATTCCAGCCTCCTTGGATGCCAGCTGTCACGAGATCAGCCTGGAGTAATGTGGTGAGGTCATTGCTGACTCAGCCAGGGAAGGAACGTCACCCGGCTAGCAGGAGCTGCCTTGTAAGCTGAGCCCAACTGCAGCCTGAGCCGAAGAAAAACATTTCAGTGTTTGCTTGATGATTGCTGATTCCACACCTGAAATGAGGGCCAGTCTTCGGTGTAGGAGGAAGAACATTCCTTCTGGATGGTGTGATTTCAGAAGAACCAGAAAGGCCCACACACAAAAATACCTTGTTACCAGACTGGCTGGCTGCTACTGGGAGTTCCTCAATTAAAACATATATATTACTAGAACCATGACTAGCTTGGGGCAAAGAGGGCACTGTCTCAGGGTTCCAACAGTTAGAGGGGATATGTGTCTTCCGAAGAAAGGAGCAGTTCCTCCTCAAAGCAACCGCCCGCCCCACCCCCACACCACTGGGAGCTCATTCAACCACAAGCTAAAACCATTCCCAAGCCAAAACCCACAGGGTCCCTTCCCCCCTCTACTGAGACATATCTTAAACTTCAAGGGAAGGATTTACTGACTTCTCTCCCAAAACAATGGTACCCAGAAACATCCTTTATCCCACAGGGCATGTTGCTAGTGAGGAAATGTGGCATATTGGGAAAAGTGAAGATGCTAGAGTGACGGTCCCTGGGTTCAAGCCCCACCTCTGACACTTCTTAGCCCATAGCGCTTTGGTCAAGGCACTGAAAATTCCTGGGTCTCAGTTTCCTCATCTGGAAAATAGGGGAGTTGGACTAGGTGACCTCTGAGGTACCTTTCAGCTCTAAATCTATGATCCTCTGCTCCAGCTCTTTCCTCAGACTCTTTTGTCCTGAGGTGAAAAAACAAAACAAACCCTCAAATGTCTGATTTGAGTTTTGTTCTCACTTGAAATGCCAGTCCCAGTGAAATGAAGCTGCTTTAGTTCAGCCTTCCCAGCACTCTTCAGGGCTAAGTTCCAGTTCAATCTGGACATACAGATGTGAGGAAGGGCTTTACTTAGGAGTATCTAAGGGAGTTTGGAGACAGGGTTAGTTAAGGATGAAAGGGGACAGCCCCAAAAGTGAGGTTGTGGATGGGAAAGACAAACTGCCTGTAACAGCCTGGAGTACTTGGAAAATCTAGGAGCTGATAAAAATACAAATTAAAAAATGCTGCAGGTACCATAGCTCCAAGCTCCAGTCCTTTCCTCTCCCATCACCTCCATGGCCAGCTCAGAGATGATAGGATTTGGAACTGGGAAAGGTCTTGGGTGTTGTCTGGTCATTTAAAGTCAAATCTGGAATTAGTACCTCCGGTGCCTGTGGGGGCGGGGCAGGAGCTACGTGTGCCCCAAGGCAAGCATCCAAGTGAACTTTTCCAGAGAGATTCAGTTGGGGGCAGGAGGGAGCTCATTGGAACACAAGGTCTTGTGAGAGGAGAGAGCCTGGGACCCAGCCAGTCTACTGCTGGAAAGAAGAGCCAAGGTGGCCAAGCTAAAGAAAAACTCATCTGTGAGGGGCCGGAAGCTTCCAGGAAACAAAGAGCTGTGTCTGGTGGCTTCCTCTTGTAGCCAATTATTCTCACTAACTAGAAATTCAGAGTGCCAAGGTGGTGTAGTGAAGGGAACTGGGCCATGACTCAGAAAGGCTTGGGTTCGAGCACTGCTTCTGACCTTTCCTTAGGTGTATGACCCCAGGTAAAAAGCCCTCAGCAATTATCTAAGACTATTCTGCCTTGGCAGACGGAGGTCCCTCACTATAATCCCACCAATTAAAAAAAAATTAGCCAAACTATCTGATATACTTCATTCATTCCAACCAGCTTAAGGGATGTGCTATTAGTGCCCTTTAAACTCTGACTTCTTGAGGCAAAGTCCCAGCCACCCCACCCTAGTTGTTGCTATACAGACTGGGAAACTGAGTCCCACAGAGGGAAAGTGACTTGCCTCGCTAATGAGCCACAGAAGCAGAATCTGAACCCAGTCCCTCTAACTCAGACATCAGAGGTTTTTGCCACTGCAGCACAGATGGATCTAGGATATGAAGTCAAAATATTCAATTAAGTCCATTTAAAAGCCTACTTAATTGACCTAGAATTGACCTAGAAAATGAGAAAGTAGCAGGGGAACTAGAGGGTAGAGAATGTTCTAGGAGAGGAAGTCCTCTCTGCTCTCTTCAACTAAATGGGCAAATGCTACCGTAAGAGTCTCTTCCTGATCAGCATCAGGATTGTTGTCAGGGAACAATCTGAGTTATTTTGTGCCAATCCAAAGGATCCTTGAAATAGCCTTGGGTAAGGGTGCCAGTGTGTGATAATAACAATTGGCATCTGTATTGTGTGTGGGAGTTTTAGAAGCATCTGCCATACGTTATCTCCTTTGGACCCAATACCCTGTGATATAGGTGCCCCAAGTAGAGCTGCATGTTCCAGATGAGAGAACAGGCTTAGAGAGGAGAGGTAGCTTGGCCAATGGTCACAACTAATAAAGGGTCAAAGGCAAAGTTCAAAGCTAGGACTTGACCACCTCCTAAGGTTTGGCAGTCTATCCAGGATATCACACTGTTCCCAATCTAATTCAATAAGCATAAATTAAGTGCCTACTGTATGTAACGCCTTGTGTTAGGTGCTCACAATACAAAGACAAAAAAATAAAATAAAATAACTCCTCCTCTTCTGTTGCTTCCATTCTACTTCAGGGGGGAGGGGAGAGGATGCAACACAAAAACAGAAAACCAACAAGCATTGATTAGGCACCTGCAATGCCACAGGTGTTGTATTGGAGATACGAAGACAAAAATGAAGTATCTCTGTCCTCCAACAACTTGTATTCTCAGCTTAGTGTAGAGAGGAAAATAAAACATTAGCAAAAATTTGAGGAAGGAGAACAGAGCTTGAACAGCTCTGAAGAGATCAGGCAAGGTTTCCTGTCAAAGAAGGCAGGCATTGACCGAGGTTCAGTCTTCCTTTGAGATCGCCCCCAACACAGTAAAATTCAAAAGCTGTCAAAACTGGAAGGGAAACACTTACTGTGTGCAAGAGACTACAAAAGATGCTTGGATTTGTTTTGTGTTTGTTTTGTTTTGTTTTTCCAGAGGGGACCTTTCAAAACTGTGATTTATCCATCTTGGGATGATCCCAGTGTGAAAATTCCCTCTTCAATTATACAGAGGGGATAGATATCCCAAGGCCATCTAGACAAATTGCTTTGTTTTTTCAGATGAGGAAACTGAGACCCAGAGAGGGGAAATGAGCTGTCCAGGATTGCCTGAGCTGCTATTGGTGAAGCCAAGATTTATGGCCAGGTTTTCTGCCTCCAATTCTAGCATGTCACCCCCTATGCACCCCTGAGTACAATAAAGGATATAAAAACCACAAATCTCAAAGCTGTTGTCTGTGGTATCTGGTCACCTGTAGAAGCTGTGGGAGCCCTTTAGCCATGGTACAATTTTTAAGTGGCTCAGAATATAAGGAATTGAGACTCTTGAATGTTCTGTGATCACATCCAGCTCTGACTCAGAGGCTGATTTCATGCCAAAAATCTTTGACAGCGAGGACAAGCCATGCAGTCCGCCAGTGAAAGGTTAGCCACTAACCAGGGAGATGACAAGGAGAAACAGAGGGGGCTGGGGCTCAGTCCTTCCCAGAGATTTCCCATTAACAAAAGGGGAGCTCAGGAGCGGCAAAGAGAGAAAATGGAGAGGTTGTCAGGGATTGTTAGAATAGCTGAAATTGTCCCGAGGGGAGGCGGCCTTCTGTTCCAGTGAGAGCCAGCTGGGAATGTGGAGCGGTAGGCATCTCTCAAAGCCAGAAAAGCCAGGCTTGGATGCGGCCCACAGTGCTGGCAGAAGGGCCTGCAGAGAACACTCTGCACTGGGATGTAAGCTATGCACCAGC
This sequence comes from Petaurus breviceps papuanus, assembly GCF_028583685.1. Classification (NCBI taxonomy): domain Eukaryota; kingdom Metazoa; phylum Chordata; class Mammalia; order Diprotodontia; family Petauridae; genus Petaurus; species Petaurus breviceps. The sequence continues at coordinate 4,412,990 of NW_027186383.1, forward strand.
CTACACTTGGGCTCAGAAATTCCTCTTCACAAATACAGGACGGGGGAGGCGTGTCTAGACAACAGTTTGTGTGACAAATGATGGGGGAGGGGTGGTAGAAGGTAGTGGACTGCAGCCTTCCTGTGCATCGAAAGGATGACATTGTAGTCAGCAAAGATAAAAGCTAACAGCATCTAAGGCTGTATGGAGGAGCCCTGGTGTCCAAAGCTATGGACAGGACAGGTCCCAGCGCGATGCGCCTCAGACCCTATTGGGAGCACAGTGTTCAGTTTTCTGTGCCACAGGTTAGGGAAAATATAGATAAACTCCAGAATGGCCAGAGAAGGCTAAGCAGATTTGTGGAGAGGCTGGAGAGCTTGACACATAAAAAGCTCTTGAAGAAACTGGAAACACGGTCCTGAGCAGAATGGATTAGGAGCAGGGGGTGGATATAAGAGCTGTCTTCCACAGGCTTGTGAAAGAGAGATTACATTTTTTTTTCTGCTTGGTTCCAAAAGGAAGAACTAAGAACAATGAATGGAGGCCACAGAGAGGTCAATTTATTATACTTGATGTTGGGAAAAGCTTCCTATGAATCCCAACCCTACAGAAGTGGGACTGTCTCAGGAGGCAGTGTCTTCCCTTGCTCTGGCAGATCTTCAGGCAAAGGCTGGATGGCCAATTATTGGGCACATTATAGTAGGACTTCTTATTCAGGTCTGAGTGGGGCTAGTTATACAAATGTTTTCCAAATCTATAAGAACTACTTAAATGTGAGTGTTAGTGACATGATGAAGGTGGCAATGATGGCAACTGTGAGAAGAGCCCAGAATGAAAGATGGGGCAGCACAGTATATAGGAAGCTAGCCTTGGAGTCAGGAAGACATGCCTTGCCCTGATACAGAGCGACCATGTGACCCTGGTTATGTCACTTAATTCTCAGTTCCTCAGGAAACCCTCTAAGACTAAGATATGATATTATAGAGCAGGCACCAGGCACAGGCAAAGAGATTATCCTCCAAAGGAACTCCTTCGACTGATGTGATCACAAACCTGGGCTATATCTGTGTGTGTGTCTGTGAGTGTGTGTATGTGTGTGTGTGTGTGTGAATGTGAGTATGTGTGTGTATACGTAAACATGCCTGTATGTTTACCTGTATACACATACATAAACAAACCTATGGAATCTCTTTATGTGTCTGTGTAAGAGGAAGAGAAGTGCATGCACATTTATATAGTGCCTGCTTATGCCAGGCACTGGGTGCTTTTTTTACAAATATTATCTAATTTGATCTTCACAACAACACTACAAGGTAGGCACTGTCATTATCCCATTTTACAGTGGAGGAAAAGAAGGCAAATGAAGGTTAAGTGACTTTCCCAGGATCACACAGCAAGTGTCTGAGGCTGGATTTGAACTTACGTCTATCCTGACTCCAGGTCCATTTCTCTATCCGCTGTGCTACCTAGTTACCTCGTTATAAGACATAAGTAAATGAACTTTTCTTATGTGGATATTCTATTTACTAAAAGTAAAAGATAAAGGATATTTATATTTTAAAAATAGGAGAACAAAGCCTGAGGAGAAATATAAAGTATTCCAAGAGGACTTAAGTGAAAGCAGCCCTGTAGAGACAAAAGCATTGACTGCTGGTCAAGCTGGCTATAGTACATTGTTTCTTGGGAGCCAATTTACACTGGACTCTTTTTAGGATTTTGAAGTCGATAATGGGAAAACTGAATCAAAGAACTGTTTGGAGATAGTAGGAAAAGTGATAAATTGATTTGTTGTGTCATATCTGATAAATTGTGTGAATTTGAGATTTCTCAGCTGAAGTCAGAGGTGAGTTTACTACATGTGCTAAGACTGATTTAGGGCAGGGGAGGAATAAGAAGTCTGAGAATTAGTATATAGAAGCCAATATTGGAAGCCGCTGAAGACAGAAGACAATAGAACTGAGAAGTAAATAATCAGGAAAGTATAATGGAGAGAGAAAGTAACAGCAGCTGCTTTGGTCTGAGGCCAGCTGATGAGAAAGAGACAAGCTCTGTGGTTTCTGCTGGAGAGGTGATCTGAGAGAAAGCTTGGATGCTGGGAGCTGATTGGAGAGAAAGCTGCCTGGGAGAAAGGCTATCTGCTGCATGATAGTGGGGGAACCTATCAGACGCTTGTCTTTACTGCCCTTTATGGGTTAACAAGGGAAGGCCCCTCAAAAACCCATTGAACTTTATCAAAAAACTACTTTATAGAGCTAGAGAAAATAGTAACAAAATTCATGTGGAAGAATAAACGGTCCAGAATATCAAGGGAATTAATGAAAAGAAATGCTAGGGAAGGTGGACTAACTATACCAGATTTCAATCTGTATTATAAAGCAGCAGTTATCAAAACTGTACTGGCTGAGGAATAGAGGAGTGGATCAATGGAATAGATTAGGCACATGAGATTCAGCAGTCAATTACTATAGTAATCTATTGTTTGATAAATCCAAAGACCCCTGGGCATAAACCATTACCTAACACCATATACCAAAATCAAGTCTAAATGGGTGCATGGTCTATGTATAAAGGTTGATACTGTAAGCAGTCTTGGAAAACAAGGAATAGTTTACCTGTCCAATTTGTGGAGAGGGAAAGACTTTATGACTAAACAAGAATTAGAGAGCATTATAAAATGCAAAATGAATAATTTTGATTACATTAAATTGAAAAGCTTCTGTACAAACAAAGCCAATGTAAGATTAAAAGGGAAGTGGGAAATTGGGAAAGAATTTTTACAAACTGTGTCTCTGATAAAGGACTCATTTCTCAAATATACAGAGAATTGAGTCAAATCTACAAGAATACAAGTCATTCCCCAATTAATAAATGGTCAAAGGATATGAACAGACAGTTTTCAGAGAAAGAAATTAAAGATATCTATAAGCACATGAAGAAATGCTCTAAATCACTATTGATTAGAGAAATGCAAATCAAAACAACTCTGAGGTACCACATCTCACCAGTTAGATTGACTAAGGTGACAAAACAGGAAAATGACAAATGCTGGAGAGGATGTGGACAAATTGGAACACTAATTCATTGCTGGTGGAGTTGTGAACTGATCCAACCATTCTGTAAAGCAATCTGAAATTATGCCCAAAGGGCTATAAATAATTTCATACCCTTTGACCCAGCAATACCACTTCTAGGATTGTATCCCAAAGAGATCATAGAAGTGGGAAAAAGACCCATATGTACAAAAATATTTATAGCAGCTCTTTTTGTGGTAGCAAAGAATTGGAAATTAAGGGAGTCCCCATCAATTGGGGAATGGCTGAACAAGTTGTGGTATATGCATGTTATGGAATACTATTGTGCAATAAGAAACGAGGAGCAGATGCCCTTCATATTTACCTGGAAAGGCTTATACGAACTGATGCTGAGTGAGAAGAGCAAAGCCAGGAGGAATTTGTACACAATTACAGACACAATATATGTGTGATGACCAACTTTGATAGACTGGACTCTTCTCAGCAATCCAGAGACATAAGTCAAACCCAAAAGACTCATGATGGAGAGAGATGTCTACACCCAGAGAAAGAACTGTGATTGAACCCAGATTGAAGCAAACTGCCTGCCCTTTTGCATCTTCTTGTTTGGTTTTGTTTCCTCTTTCCCATTCTTCATTCCTTCTGTTACAATCCTTCTTTATAACCTGACTAATGCCTAATGTGAAAGTATTTGCAGATACTATTCTTAATTGTATAACCCATGGTGGGGGGGAGGGAGGGAGAGAAAATTTGAAACTCAAGGAGTTGTGGTAATGAATCTTTTAAACTAAAAGTAAACAAATTAATAAAAAAAATACAAAAAAAAAAGAAAGAAAAACTCATTGAGCTAAACTGACTAATTTCACTCATCTCAGGCTTAAAGACTACTGTTTGCTAAAATAACTCAAGACTCATTCAGGAGTTTTGGAGTAGTGGAGAAGTGGGTTTAAACAACAAGAGACCAAGGGCCAGAAGGAGAGCCCAGCGGGTGACATGTGGTGCACCCTGTGCTCTAAAGACATCAGGGGCATCCAGGCTTCAGTCCATAGCTGTGAGTTGTGTGAGGCATAGAGGTTTCATTTTTCATGTGACATACTGATAGGTTTCTGGAGAGTGGGAGCTAGATTTATATTAAGTCATGTGTTGTGTTGTGTCATGTTGTGGGTTATGTATTCTGTTCTGATGCATTATATGATGTCATGTCATAGTGTGTTGTGTTATATCCTTATCACATTGCCTTCCATCAGTTCTATGATTAAGAGTAAATTCTATTGCCTTGGCTGATTTGTTAAATGGGAAGTATACCAGTGGGTACTCGGGAGCTACAGTAGTGAATAAGACACAGATATCTCTCTTCCCTTAGGATATAAACGTTTTTAAAGGCTTTTCAGGCACATTCTAACCATGGATCTGCCCCTTTGGATAACCACCCCAAGCTGCCAGCATGTATTTAGATGGAGTGAGGGAACCAACCCCAGCAGAGGAAGAGAGAGCCTCAAGAAAGCTGAGGACTGGCGTCACATTTGTACTACATATGTCTGCATGCTTGTACCTATGTATGTGTACATTCAATCCCATATGGCTTTTCTCTGTCACCAAATGCCCAGTGCCTAACACTGTGCTTGGCACATAGAAAGCACTGTATGCATGCTTGCTAGACTGAAGTGAAGTGAATAAACATATATTTACTCTCCCCTAGTACATTTCTTTTAGAGGAGAAACTGTCCAGATCTCCCACATTCCTGACCAGCAATGGACAGCCCAGTTGGATGGGGAGAAGAAAATCCTAATTTCCAGTTTGCTGGTCCCTGTGTATGCCTTGTGTGAAGGGGCATGTGCAATGTCCAGTTTGCCACCCCTTATGTGAGGCCCCAAAATCAGCTCAAGCAGTAGTTGCAGCAGAGACTTTCTGATGGAAGAGAAATGCACAGGTAATGCTTGTTGCCATTTGGGACAAGAAACCATAAGCTAGAGGAGGGAGCAGGGAGAGGTGCTGGGAGACTCTCCGCCCACCTCCTCAGAGCAGGCTGAAACCTAGCCAAGATGTGTATCCTCAGTGGAATAGGGAGGTGACATCATTTACATAGTGTATGTAAACTCGTTTGCGTCTGATTTCTCAACGTCTAATCTGTTCATCAGCAAAGGCTGTGTGTATCAAACAAGCTTTTTAATCAGTTCACAGTGCGTGTGTAAGCAAATTAATCTTTCCATTTATGAGGGAAGGCTGCATAAACTTGGAATTAGCCACCATTGATTCATGGGGAAGGTGATTTGTATGGAGATGTTGTGGGTGCTCATAAATGACCACACTAAAGATGCAGCCAGACCAATGTGGGGAATAGGGCTGGAAATCTGGGGGGGGGGGCGGTACAAGCTGGCATAGGCAACGACATGACCTTTCAGGCAGCTATGTTCTGCAGAAGATGCCTTTGAGAGACTGTTCCTTTTGTAAGGTACAAGCCTTTTGCCTTTGCTCTCCAGAGGTAAAACGGTCTAAGTATGGTTTTTCTTAGCTGACCCTTTCTAGAGAGCTGCTCATCATGTCCTTGTGTTTGTCTGAGGTAAAAAGAGAAAAGAGATTTCCAAAGATCCGAGGCACTTTGCCATGACTCCCCTTCTTTTTTCAGGCTTTCCTTCTGTGCTTGGTTATATGTGCTCTAACCACTCTTTGAGGTTGGCTTTGGTTTTTGTTTTGTGGTTGTGTTATTTTTTTTCTATATACAAGCCAATTTCATAGCCCTCCAGGAGCTGCGGCTGTTCTCAGCCCTCTAGAGGGGTTCCTCAAACTTGCTTTGAGTTGTAGCTCTGTTCTCCTAACTTCTCTGAATCTCAGCTTCCTCATCTATAAAATGCACATGAATTCCTGGTTTCCAAGTCTCATGGGGGTAGCTGTGAGACTTAAATGAGAGAACAGGTGGAAAACATTTTGTTTAGGATATTTGCAAAGATAAAACCATTAACTCCATCAGGTCTCAGTTTCCCTTTCTTTAAAACAAAGGTGGTAGGAAATGTTGATAACAGCACTTTGGTAATTGCAAAGAACAGAAAACAAGGTAATGCTCATTGGTCAGGAAACAGCCTGTTCTTATTCTGCTATGAGAAACAATGGGTGTGATGGATATATAACTGTGAGGAGACTGAGATAAACTGAGGCAGAATAAAGAAAAGAGAACGGAGAGGAGTGTGTGCAGCGACCACAACAATGAAAGTGAAACGGCAATAAAACTATGCTGAATGTTGTGTAATTATAACCTCAGTCAATAATCAATTATTCAATAAACATTTATTAAGTGCCTACTGTGTACCAGGCCCTGTGTTAAGTGTTGAGGTCACATGAAGAGGCAAAAGACAGTCTCTGACCTCAAGGAGTTTGCAATTTAGTGGATCTTGGAGAAGAGATAAGTAAACGTGTCTCCTTTCAATAGGGAGTGGGAGGCTCTGTGTGTGGAATGGTGCATCTTCACTTAGACATGGTAGTTCCATTGGTTGGGTTTTTAAATTATTGGGCATTTTCTGTGAATAGGGAAAGCTCACTGTGAGCAAAGAGAAAAGTGGTATATCTAGAAATGACTGTCATATAAAAATAATTGGTAGCAATGACATTTTTGTATAAACAAAACAGAAATAATAACATGTTATGATGAGGAGATGACTAAAGTTTCAGAGGCTGAAACAGGAAGAAGGGATGCTAGGGTAAGGGTACTCCTGGATATACCAAAGGTAAGTGAAGCTGCAGGAGCAGATATCAAAGCACAACTGAGATCGATAAGGGGTATCACCAAGGCAGGCAGGCTCTCCCAAACTAGGTAGAACAGGACAGAGAAGAAGCACAACAGGAAGTCAAAGGTTCAGGGGCAGAAAATACAGAAACAGGTAAAGCTCAGCTGGTCACAGTAAAGATAACATATGATGTGGTGCTTCTTTTGATGGGGAGCTGGGCCACGTAGGCCACACCAACCTTTGTGTCTCAAATGAAGGGAGAGGCCTCACTGGAGGGAGGGTAGAGTCTAGAACCCCACTCGCCACTCCATCGACAATCTCTGTGCCTTTTCTCTGGCTGTCCCTATTGCCAGGGAGAATGCCCTTGCTCCTCAGCCTTGCCTCTTAGAATCCTGGGCTTCCTACAAGACTCAGCTCAAGCTCTGCCCTCTCCAGGCAGCCTATCCTGCTCCCACCCCTACTCCTCAGCTGCTAGAGTCTCCTCATCAAAATCTCCTCACACTTATTTTGTCTGTAGTTTGCATGTGTACATATTATTTCCCTAGAAGCTCGTCAAGGGCAGACTTTTTTTCACTTTTATCTTCATATACTCAGAATCCAACTCATGCTCAATACATGGAAAGCATTAAGAAATGCGTATTGCTCACTTGCTTGAAGAGACGATAAAACTGTGTGTTCCTTTCATTGGCCTTAGAAAGGAAGCTACCTTCTTTGCTGTGGAGCTCCCTCCAAATCCATGATCTAAGCTTCCCACCCTTCCCTGCTCTATGGTAAGGCTAAGTGGCCATCTTGATGATGGATTGTAGTCAAAAACGAGTCTTCCCTCTCCCACATCATCCCCTTGACTAAAGCTCTTCTCTTCCACCTTCTGTTATACACTCCTCCTTTCTTTGAAAAATCCTACAACTCCCTTTTACCAACAGCTAAAATTCAATAACTCAGAATATATTAATTCAGAACTTGCCATGACCAGACACAGAACAAATGAGCATTAAAAATGTTATATCATAACCCAAAGCCCAGAACTAAAACTCTAAGTCTGCACAGAATTTCCCCCACTTCCTTCCCCAAATTCTACCAGCTCTGACATTTTTCTTTGGAAATGTTGTGACAATCTATTCTCCTATGGCCCCTTTCAACTTCCCTGTGACTTTCTGGGCTAGAGTTCCCCTCTCTGGCCACCATTTCCTTACGTATATTGTATCCTTCAGTTAAAATGTAAGCTCTTTGAAGCTGGGGACTCGGTTTGACTTGGTTTTTTGTATCTCTCGACACTTAGCACAGTGCCTGGCACAAGGCACTAAATATTTCTCATTGTTTGTAGTTATTTTCTGAGTGTTTAGCACAGTGCTTGACACATATTAAGTACTTAGTGAATAACTTATCATGTATTCATTTATTCTTCCTGGACTTGTCCAGTGGCACCACTCACAGCTCCAGTAAAGGGTAGAGTTCAGATTGGCTCATTCCCTTTCTGCTCCTCAACTATGGCCATGCGTGATGTCCTGGGACTCCTCTGGTTGGTAGAAGAATTCTATGTTGTCCAGCAATGGCTCCTTCCTCTCCACAGCATCGGTTCCCCTTCTGCCCAGAGAGATCCCAAGCCCCGGGGATGAGCTCAGCAGATCAGCAATGGCAGAGGAGTGAAGGAGAAGTCAACCTGGACAACCAACCAGAAAAGCTCCTTAGCTTTTCCTTGGTGCAGTCTCTTATTCACGCCTGGAATGCACTCCCTCCTGCCCTCGGACTCCTAGAAAGCCTAGAGGACTTCCAACTCAGCTCAAAAGCCTCCAGCAAGAGGCCTTTTTAGGTGATTTCCTGAAGAAAGTTACCTTGTATTTACTTTGTATCTTATAGCTACTTTTATGTAGATGTTTCCCCCTGGAAAAGATGTATCCATTTGTTTCTCCTGAGGCAATATGAGTCTTTGAAATTCTTGGCAAATAGAAAGTGAATTAATGTTTGTTGCTCACTTTAAAATGTTGATGAGAACAGGACCAAGGACAGAGCCTTGAGTTACTGAACTAGGAGACTGGTCTCCAGGTACTATCACCTAGTCTATATTATACCATCTTATGTACAAAGTCATCATTAAAAACTCACCCTGCCCCACAAACTCAGATGTCTGTTTATCTGTTTGGCAAAAGAACCCTCCCATTTTTTTTCACATCAGATTTTGGGCAAAATCACTCACTATTAATGGACTTGTTAAGTCTCAACAAGTTGTAGAAATGTTCTGTTCTATCTCTTCCTACATGTCTCACTGTTCTTTCTCAGTCAACTTTTTGGTTTATTATTCAGCTCCCACTTTCTAATAGTGTGTGTTCCCCCAAACCTGCCCCTCCCCTCCCCTCTCCTCTCCCTCCGATTTATACCCCCTCTTCTCTCCTTTCTCCCCTCTTCTTCCTTTCTTCCTTTACTCCTCTCTACAATCCTCTATACCAGACTAACTTATCTATGTACTCTTCCCTGAAATAGTCATCTCATCTCCCTCATGATGCGATCATTTTATACATTTATTTTTACATATTTTTTTCTAACAGTAAAATATAAATTCCTCATGGGGAGAGAGCATTTATTTCATCTGTGCATCTCCAGTGCCTTTCTCATAATAGGTGTTTTATAAATATTGATTGGATTGGAATCTGCTCTCCTATCTTAAGAAGTAGAAGCCATTGAATAGGCTTTGGGGGGAGGGGAGGTTGGTTAGTGACTACCTTATGGTGACCTGACAACATTATTAGAAAAATTCAGTGGGAGCATGTTAGCTGTCTTCAAGTTTCAGATAGGCTGTCATGTATAAGATTTATATGTATAAGAATTATTAGTCTTGTTAAATCAGCAGGGATGGATGGAAGTTTCTGAGGCACACATTTAAGATCAATGTAGGAAAGAATTCTCAAACAATTATAGCTAAACAAGGTGACTTGGGCTGCCTCAAGAGGTTGGGAATGCTGTATTCCCTGAGGTTTTGGAGTAGAAACCTGTGGGAGAGCTTGTAGAGGTGATTTGTTATTAGCAAAGGGTTAGAACAGATGGCCTCAGGTTCCTTCTAGCTCTCAGTCTCTAATTCTGTGACTGGAAATAGTGTATGCCCTTTGGATAGGTTAATGGCCCAGCCACCTTTCAACATTTCATTAATTACATTTTTGCTGACCTTCAGAATCAATCTGTTGTTGTGTCCCCAGAAGACATTTTGATATTTTCACACCACAAAGAAGAAAGTGCCTCCCATGTAAAGGAGGTGTTAAGTCACTTAGGTTTATACTCTAGGCTGAAGAAATAAAATCTCTGGGTGCTTTACAAGGGGTAGGAGAAGGCATGGAATAAATTGATAGAGACCATGAAAGTTGTATTTTTTTCCCCCATCTAAGGAAGAAAAGATACCGTCATAGAATTGGAAGTTGAGGGAAAAGTTCTACTGTTAGATTAGGAGATTTAAATCTCTCTGCAGATGGAAATGGTGAAGAGTTAAACAGAGTTGGAGAGTTAGTCTTGAGTGAGAAGGAATCAGCAACATAGAAAACAAGTAAAGGGTGGGGGGAGTAAGAATGAACTGAAGCAGAGAAAGGGAGAAATTATGAAGGATCACTGGCCATATACACATTTCAGAGTACTAGACCTAGACTGAAGCCATGAGTTCTACCTACTCTTGAAGGATCAAGGAAAATGTCAAGAAACTACTCTTCCCTCTACTGTCCTTCCTGGCTATTAACAGAAATTATAATATGTTCTGTTTACTCCTTTACCCATGAACCTGAAATTTGCATCAACCATAAAAGCCTGTTGAGCTTGAGATAAATGTACATTTCAAGTAAATCAGAGAATCAAACCTCTGTTTACATTTAAATAAGTCTCCTAACTGGGGCTCTGAGCAATTATGATCATACTCCCAACTTTTTCTTTAATGTAAACTTCAAAAGCAGCAAAGGAGAGAATTAAGTGGAGCTGAGGGATTAAAAAGTGAGCTAATCAAAAAAACAAAGTGTGAATGTTTAGAGCTGGCCAACCATACTCTCCATGACAGCCAAATACCCCAAGTGCTGCATTTCCATAAAATGTAGGTAATATGGTAAAAACAAAACAAAATAAAAACCTCACTGGACTGGGAATCAGATGACCAAGGTTGAAGCACCACTTATTCCACTTACTGGGCAAATGACCTTGGAGAAGTCACTTCTCCTTTCTAGGTCTCAGTTTTTTCATCTGTAAAGTCAAGGGTTTGGATTCGGTTATTTCTAAGGTAGCCTCAGCCTCTAACATTCTGTGGACATTCTAAGAGGTGTTGTTGGATTTTTTGTTTGTTTGTTTGTTTTGGTTTGTTTGTTTAAGGTCAAACTATCAGCTTATGATAAACAGGTACCGTGTTTCCCCTATAATAAGACCTATCCCGAAAATAAGCCCTATTGAGATTGCTACTGTAGTGAAGGTGATCCCCTGCGCTACACGCTACATTACGGTACCCTCTGTATGCACCTTCCCCCCCCCCATGAAACGCACACCGCGCTCCGAGCTGTATCCAATCAGAGCTGCAGCAGTGAGCGCGTCATCCTGTTCTTCCCCAGTGATTTGCTTATTGAATAAAGGTACATTTTTTTGTTCACATTTACCTGTTTATTAAAATTGCTGTCAATGTTCATCAAAATAAGCCCTCCCCTGAAAATAAGCCCTCTGGTGTTTTTCTGTCCAAAAAAGTTAATAAGACAGTGTCTTATTATCGGGGAAACACAGTACCTTGAGCATTATTGTCCCCATTTTAAAGTTCAGCTGACTGATCATCATGGTATTTAAATGGTTTAAACCCAGATTTCTCCTGGTTCTATTTCTAGGACCTTTCCAAGATGAAGGGGAAGAAAGGATATGAAAAAAGGGGAGAAAGAGGGAGAGGGACAAAAAAAAGGAGAAGGACATCAAGTTATCACAAGGATGATATCATAAATGGAAGGAATGTTAGAGGTCACTGAATCCAACCCCTTCATTTTATAGACAAGGAAACTGAGGCACAGAGAAGTTAAGTGACTTGACCAAGGTCAAACAGCTAGTTAAAACCTGAGACAGAATTTGAATACATGTCTTTCAGACTACTAGGTTCAATGCTTTATCTGACATGTCATGCTGCCCATTTCACATGGTTGTCATGAGGATGAAATAAACTTTTTTGTGCAAATAGATTTTTCTTTGATCTCTTTGTGACACATACCTAGTAATGGTGTTCCTGGGACAAAGGGGATGCCCAGTTTTATAGCCCTTTGGGCATAATTCCAAATTGTTCTCCAGAATGGTTGGATCAGGTCACAGCTCCCCTGACAGTCCATTAATGTACTTATTTTCCTTCATCCCTTCTAACATTTGTCATTTCTGGTGGGTGTGAGGTAGTCCCTCAGACTTGTTTACATTTGTATTTCTCTAATCAATAGTGATTTAGAGCATTTTTATATGATTACAGATAGCTTTTATTTCTTCTTTTGAAAACTGTTTTCATGTCCCTTGACCATTTATCAATTGGGGAATAGCTTTTATTTTTATAAATTTGACTCAGGAACCTATATATTTGGAAAATGAGATCTTGCTATAAAACTTTTTGATATTGCTTCATTGTCTGTGGTTCCTTTTAGCAAGATGTAGTTTCTCTGATTATCTCTGTCAATTTGGTCTATTTTTGCCTTTTCTTTATCTGAGACCATGATTGCTACCACTGCCCTTTTTCCTTCAATGGAAACATAATAGATCCTGCTCTTGACCCTTATTTTAACTCTCTCTCTCTCTCTCTCTCTCTCTCTCTCTCTCTCTCTCTGTCTCTCTCTCTCTCTCTCTCTCTCTCTCTCTCTCTCTCTCTCTCTCCCTCCCTCCCTCCCTCCCTCCCTCTCTCTCTGTGTTTCTGTTTCAAGTATGTCTCTTGTAGACAATATATTTTTGGATCCTTGTTTCCAATCCATTCTGCAATTCACTTCCATTTTATGGGTGACCTCATTGCATTTACATTCACAATTGTAATTACTCATTCTAATTTCCCTGTCTTCTTTTTTTTCTGTTTATTCTTTCTTTTTATCCTTTTGTGGTCATTAAATCATTTTAGTCATGTCCAATTTTCTGTGACCCCATTTGGTGTTTTCTTGGCAAGACACTGGAGTGGTTTGCCATTTCCTTCTCCAAGTCATTTTGCAGATGAGGAATGGAGGCAAACAAGGTTTAGTGACTTGCCCAGGGTTATATAGCTAGGAAGTGTCTGAGGCCAGATCTTAACTCAGGTCCTCCTGACTCCAGAGCTGGCACTCTTATCTACTACACCACCTAGCTGCTCCTCCTCAAAAGTCTGTTTTGCTTCTAACCAATGCCTGCTTTGATCCACCCTTCTTTTTATCTTTCTGCCCACCCTAATTCTCTTGTCCCTTTCCCCTACTATTTCCCTATTGGGTAAGATAGATTTCTATGTGCAACTGACTGTACATATAAATATTCTTCCATCTTTGAACCAATTCTATAAAAGAGAGGTTCCCATACCCTCATTTCCTTCTCCACTATAAAAACTCTTCTTTGTGTACCTCTTTATGTGAGAAAATTCCCCCATTCTACCTTTCCCTTCTCCCAGTACATCCCTCTTTCTCACCACTTCATTTTTTTTTTAATTTGGAGATCATCACTCACACTTATGCCCTCTGTCTGTGTAGATGCCTTCTAACTCCCCTGATAATGATAAAGTTCTTAGGAGTAATGTGTCATTTTCCCATATGGGAATATAAATAGGTTGATTCCATTAAGTCCCTTAAGATTATTCTTTCCTGTTTACCTTTTTATGTTTCTCTTCATCAGCTCTGTCTTGGAAGATGGATAGTAATTTTCATCACAAGTCCTTCAGAATTATCTCGGATCAAGGTATTGCAGAGAAGAGCTAAGTCAGTCACATTGTTGCACAATGTTGCTGTTACTGTGAAAAATGTTCTCCTGGTTCTTCTCGTTTCACTTTGCCTCAGTTCAGGTAAGTATTTTCAGATTTTTCTGAGAGCATACTGGTCATCATTTCTCATAGCACACCTATTCTCTTTTTATAAGTTCTTTTTTTCAGTATTTTTTTGTGTGTGTTTCTTTTGCTATTAGACCAATTCTGTTTTTTTTAAGGTGCTATTTTCTTCAGAATAGTTTTGTGTCTCTTTTACAAAGCTGTTAATTCACTTTTCATAATGTTCTTGCATCACTCTAATTTCTTTCTCCAATTTTCCTCTTCCACTCATCTCTTTCTTCAACTGTTCCAGGAATTCTTATTGGGCTTGTGCCTATTAGCATTTGCTTTGCTAGTAGCTATTTTCACATTGTTGTTTTCTCCTGACTATGTCTTGGTGTTCCCTGCCACCATAGTAACTTTTTTATGGTCAAGTACTTTTTGTTGTTGCTTACTCATTTTCCTAGACTATTTGTTGACTTTGAACTTTATGTTAAAGTTGGACTCTGATCACTTTGGGGTGGGGGCCATTGTCCCAAGCTTCAGGCTTTTTTGTACCACTGTTTTCAGAGCTAGTCTGGGAGTCTGCAAGTTTTCAGTGTTTCCAAAGTGGTATGTTCCTGGGAGAAGTATGGTCACTGCTCTACTGGTCTGTACTTTGGTCTTTACCTGGGGTGGGGCACTGCTCCCCCGCAGCCACAAGCATGAGTTCCTCTTTGTCTTGGAATTGTGACCAGGGATTCTTCTCCATTGTGATTAACTACAAGTGGTCCTCTCTGTCCTGGAACTGTGACCCAGAACTGCTTATGAACAATTGAGTTGTCAATCAGCATCAGCTGCACCCAATGCTGACAAAGGATCCCCTATAATCTCTTTCTGACTAAATGTCCAACCCCTTATTGTCTCTGGCCTTAGAGCTCCTGAAGCTGCTACTGTTGCTGCTGTCACAGCCATCTCCCAGATTTCTGAAATCTTTCAGAAAAATTTTGCCTGTAGCAAATTGTTGTCACTGTATAATTTTTTTCTCCTGGTCTCCTCACTTCATTTTGCATCATCAGTTCATACAAGTCTTCCTAGATTTCTCTGAAACCATGCCCTTCATAATTTTTTTTACAGCACAATAATTTTCTTTTTTTCACATTGTAACTTGATATTTTATTTTATATTATATTTTATTTTTCTGTAACACATGTAAAAAGAATTTTAATTTTTTTTTCAAATTGTGAGTTCCAAATTCTCACCCTCTCTCACCTCCCCCCTCATTGAGAAGGCAAGCAATTTGATCTAGGTTATATAAGTATAGTCATGCAAAACACATTTCCATGTAAATCATACTATGAAAGAAAACAGACAAAGAAAAAACCTCAAGAAAAAATAAAGAAAGGGTATCTTCAGTCTGCATTCAGACTCTACCACTTCTTTCTCTGTGAGACAGAAAGCACCTTTCATCATAAGTCCTGTTAGATTGTCTTAGATCATAGTACTGCTGAGAACAGCTAAATTATTCACAGTAGATCATCTTACAATATTACTTTTACTGTGTACTCTGTTCTCCTGGTTCTGCTCATTTCACTTTGCATTAGCTCCTGTAAGTCTTTTCCATTTTTTCTGAGAGCATACTACTTGCCATTTCTTAAAGCACTGAAGTATTCCATCACAATCGTAAACCACAACTTATGCAACCATCCCACCAACCTCCAATTCTTTGCTGCCACTAAAAAAGCTTCTATAATATTTTTATACACATAGGTCCTTTTCCTTTTTGCTTTTTATCTTTTACACAATAATTTTGGATCACATGTATATGCTGTGGTTTGTTTATCCTTTCACCAGTTGATGAGTACCTCCTAAGTTTCCATTTTCTTTTCCAAGTAAATTTAGACTCAGACTATAATAATTATTCCTAAGGAGGATGAAGAAGAAAAGACTTAATCTTAGTCTGGCAACACTCAGTCTGACTTTTGTTAGTCAGTTTTTCCTTATCAAGGAGAGGTTTCTTAGGTGCTACACTCTAGCAGGCTGAGATTGCTGTTATATTGTCTTGACAAGTAGAAGGCAAGAAACTAACGACAAGGAATATTGACCAACAGAAACCAAAAAATCCACAGAATTATGAGCCTAACTGATAGTTAAACAGCCCATACTAGGTGAATGAATGGGGATCAGTTAGATCCCAGCATCTAGTGAGAATTCAGCAAAGAAAAGAAATATGACAAGATGATTAAGTGCAGTCCAGAGACAATGACCTCACAATGGAACAAGATGTCGCCATCATCATCAATAGTAATGAACATTTATATGGTGCTTTCTACCTGTTAGGCACTATCCTGAGGGCTTTAGAAGTATTAGCTCATTTGTTCTGCAGAACACACTTGGAATGTAGGTGGTATTATTAGCATCGCTTATCAGATGAGGAAACTGAGGCAGACAGAGGCACAGATCACACAGCAGTAAGTGCCTGAGGTTTGTTTTAGAGCTAAGGCATTCCTGACTCCAAGCCCAATGCCTTACCCAATGCAGCACTTAGCTGCCCTATCCATGGGTCATTGTGGAGGTGCAGGTTGTCTTCTCTGTATCTTCCTCAGCCCTATCTGTTTTCCATATGTGCTTTCATATGTGATCCAGATGGGGGGTAGCTGGTCTTTCACCAGTTAATTTTTGCCTCCCTTCCCACTCTCCCCCACATCATGGTAGCTGATGAAGTGGTACAGTGCAAGACTAAGACATAAGTGGTAACAAACTTTGTTAATGGGCTCTTAAAGTAACTGCACAGGTGACTGTGTCCTCTTCCAAAGTGCGAACGTGTTTAATGAAACTGGAATAGGAGCTAAGGAATGACCATTACTTGGCCACACTCCTGGAAGTCTTTGGATGGTTAAGCCTGGCAGCCCTGGAATCAGTCTGTACAGGTCAAGAGTTCCACAGAATCTAGCTCAGTGCAAGTTTGTGAAGTGTGAGCCCTGCATATTGGGGGAAGTTGGGGGGAAGGCAGGGGTGTCTCTTATTCTCTCTGCCCTGACCATGGCAGCTAAAAGCAGAGCTATTTGCTCTGTAGGGAACAAACTGTTCTTTCAACAGTTGGAAAGTCAGCCTGAGAGAGTTCTAGGCACATCTAGGGGGAAAAAAAATGGGCACATACATATACTGCAAACTGACGTGGATACATGAGAAGCCAGGAGAAGCTTCAAAGCCAGATACGGACTTCGAATGCCTAGTCCCAGCAATCAAGAGTTACTCTATGAAGAGATGTGCATCCTGGGGACACAGGTGAGGGATTTACCCCATGGGGGATCTGTGCCTGGGAATGAGGTGGTTTCCTGAAGACTCCTCAAGGAGACATCTCCCTGAGAAGTCCTCAGAGGGCGGGGCTCTGACTCGCCTGGGCCCCGTGGGCTCCCTCCCCATATGTCCGTGAGTATGCCCCTGTTGTACTTTCATTTTGAGCACAGCTCCCACCAGAGCTCTTAAGCATTTGTGATAGTGACTAATGGAATTATGGGAGGTGAAGGGGGAGGTAATGTTTCTTAGCAAGTCATTTTATTCAATGCCTTTGCTTTGATCTAGTGGTGTCTCTGGGCTGTTTGTTAAGGAGAAGCCTGGCAGCCATACTTTTAGCTATTGTAGGAGACCCACATGGTCCTCTAGAATCTGGGCATAGCAGCCACCTTCTGGGAGTGCACCATGGCAATGTGAGTGCAGACTGGGAGAAGCAGCACCAAGGGGGTGTGCTGCACAGCTCCTCCTTGAACTGACTTACCACAGTCTCTGTGGAGAAGCATGCCCAGGGCTGCGGCAGGAATGTGCCTTGTTATTTTTCTCACTGGACTTTTTCTTTAATGCCTTCCCTTTAAACAAAACATGTCCTTTGCACAACGAGTAAAAGCAATTCTGTTGCTGGGGGCCTGTGAGTCCTGGTGTTGTGAATGTTGCCTGCGGGCTCCTCTTCTGGGGCCCCATATACCACATATACTGCAATAAGTCAGCAAAGTGAGGAGTTGGAGCCTGAGGGCTTGGATTAAACTTGTTTTGTGGCGCGGTTTCAGGAGCTCGCAAACTTCAGGTGGCTCACAGCTTTACAGCCATGTTCCAGTGAGTTGTGGTTGCCTCAGGAGCCTCACTGAACCATTAGATTAACTTTGCTTTAAGTTTTATTTGGTTACCATGTTAGACCCTTGAGTGTATTCAGTCTTCAGCAGCTCTCAAACCTGTGGCATGTGCTGCCTATTTCCAATTGTGGGGGAAAGGTAGAAGGAACGTGCTTAGGGCTTGGCATCTTTGCTGTACTCAGAATAAAGACATTAGGATTCCAAAAAGCTCTGTTCTCTGCAGTGCATCAGTGGGGTGAACTCTAGCATTTGGTATGTGCTGCTAAAACGGAGCTGAAAGTGCCTAAACTGCATCCTTTGGTCAAGATGAGTCAACTTGGAGAGATCTGAACTGGTTAAAAAAATTCCAGCATGAGTTCTGTGTGATGATGCGGGCTAGTCAGTTCATCCAATATGCCAGTCCCCCTTCTAGATGCTGGGCACAGGACAACAGAGATGAAGCAGTTCCTGCCCTCAGGGAGCTTGCTTACCTTCTTTCTGGGGCACCCGGTATGTACATGGTGGATGAATAAAGATGAATTAAATACAGAGTAATGTTTTTTTGGAGGAAGCACTAAGTTTGGGTAGGGGAGAAGTAAATCAGGAAAGGATTCTTGTAGGAGGTGGTGCTTGAAAGCCTTGATGAGTGTGAAGGATTCTTAGCATGGAGGTAAAGGTGATGACCACAGCTATGTGGTACTGTGGCTAGAGCATGGAGTCAAGAAGACCTGAGTTCAAATCAGCCAATGACCCTGAGCAAATCACTTGACTTCTGTCTGACTCAGTTTCTCTTACCTGTAAAATTGAAAAAAAAAGAACTATCTACCTCCCAGGGTTATTCTGAGAATTAAAAAAAGAAAAGAAAATATTTGTATTGCTGTTAACATTAACATTCTAGACAAAGGAGAAAGATTCAAAGTTATAGATGCAGGAGATGTTCAGGATGCTAGCAATGTAGATTACATGGCGCCATTCCTGAGGTGTGGACTCTGTTTCAGGGATACAGGATGAACGTTCCTAAAATGAGGCAAGAGTTAGGGCAGGTTTGGGGCCACCATCACAAACTAACTCCTTAGCCTATATTCAGCTAAGCTCAGTTGGAGCTCTATTCATCCAATATTCTTTAATGGGTAACAGAAGGTACTGGCGAATGATGGTCTAGTCCTTCCACGATGGGTAGATTTTCTTGTTTGGTTTCAATCCAACCTCTGAGATGAAAAGCCTCCAAATTGGCTTCAAAGACAAGGACTCATGGTGCCTGAGCCAGAATTGAGGATGTATACAGAAAGGGTCAAGTCAGTGTTACCACCCTCTTTCTCAGTGTCTTTTGAGTCAAGAGAATTACCATGAGCCACAGGTTGAGGAAGGAGCACCAGATGCCCCTTATCTGATTTTGATTTTGATTTATTTCTGGAGGGAGTAAGGAAGGTTTTTGACTGGCCCACAGTCAAGGGGGTGGGGGAAGAGGACCCACCGGGTGCCCTACCTGCTTTTGACAACTCAGTAAGCCCTGGAGATGCTGGTTCTGTGCATCCTCTTCCTCCCTCCCCCAAGGAGTAATAAATAGAACTTGTCTGTCTCAACTGCAGGGTGGTGCTGGGCTGGGCTAGACTTCTGCTTTTTCCCCTGTGCTATTTCAGAGCAGTCTATCCATATGTCTTTGTATCCTGCATAATCATCAGGACTTTGGGAATATTCCATTATATTCACATTTCATAAAATGTCTAGCCACCTACCAAACTATTGACATACAGACTGCATTGAGCTTTTGTGTTGTTTTGCTGTGATAAATAGTACTGTTAGGAATAGTTTCTACAGCTCTGTCTCTCCCTGACACTCTTCCCCATAATAGAGGAAATTGTGGGAATCCATTTCAGAAAGCTCAGGGCCCCGTCCTAGGAGCAGGGTCACCAAGTCCAGGAGTGTGAACATTCATTCACTGTATTATTGCATATTGTTTCAGAAAAACTAGAGCTAACTCCTGACTCCACGGGCAGCTGTGGCCAGAGGTTCATTTTATCTCCAGCTGCCTTAGGAAAGGCCTACCTTCTGAAATTGAGAGCTGCGAGTCCTGCTCTGCTGGGACCACGCCTGAAGGAAGCACTGTATGCCCCATGTCAACTCCAGACCTATTTTGTGCAAAGCGCTTTGCAAACCGAGTTTGATGTAAATGGCTGCTATTATTATTGATGAAAGGGCTAAACAAACGTGAGTTGTTATTGTTAAGGCCAATAGAAGGTAGAAGATGGAGACGAGGCTTTGGAGTCAGAAAGAGCTGGGCTCCAGTACTGACCCACACTAACTGTGCGACCCTGGGCAAGTCACTTAACGTTCTGGTGTCCTAGGCGCTTTATAAGATGGTACTTCAGTGAAGGGAGTTGGATTTCACCGACGAAATCTCTATCGTAAAATAAAAAGGGAAATCTAAAGAAGTAGCAAAGGGAGAGGATTTCCCTGTGAAACAGGACTCGTCCTACCCCCCTTTCTACATCTGCATGCTCAATTAGCCTCCAGGAAAAAAAAGGAAGAAAAACAGTAAGGGACTAATCCCACGCATCCAGTCTCCCTCGACACAAGCCGCCCTCCAGCTCTCCTTGCACCTTGTCCGAAAAGCTTGGCGGGGGTGGGGGAGGCAGCTCAGTTCGGAGAAGGGGCAGGACGCTGCAAACCAAAGACTGGAGGAGGTCCCTGCGCAAGTGGGATGCCCTTAGCCCTCGGGCCCCATCCCTAAGCACTGTGGACCCGGGGATATTCCCAGGGGGCCCCGCGCGGCTGACCCGCCTGCGCCCCTGCGAGAGGCGGGCGGGGCGCAGGGCAGGAGGGCGCAGGGCAGGAGGGCGGACAGGCGGGTCCCTGGGCAGGAAGACGTGCCCAGGACTACAAGTCCCAAGAAGCTCAGAGGAAGGAGAGGGGTGGAGTCTCGTCCCGAATTCCCGGGATCCGGCCTGGGCCCAGGAGGAGGGGGAGGGGCCCGGAGGGGGAGGGGCCCGGGGCTCGGGGGCGGGGGCATCGCGGCGGCGGCGGCGGCGGCGGCGGCGGCGGAGGAGGAGGAGGCATCTGGCGTTGCTGCGGCCGCTGGGGCCGGAGCCGGAGCCCGAGCGGGAGCGGGAGCGGGAGTGGGAGCGGGAGTGGGAGCGGGAGCGCGGCCGGGGGACGTGGGCCCGGAGCAGGAGCACGAGTCGCAGGAGAGGGGGGACTGCAGCGGCAGCGGCGGCTGCGGGGCCCGGGGGCTGCCGGCCGGGGCTGGGCCAGAGCAGGCGCCGCCACCGTCACCGCCGGGGCTCAGCGTCCCCGAGCAGCCCCGGCGGCCGGAGCAGCCCCGATCGCGCGCCCTCCTCCTCCCTCTCCTCCTCCTTCCTCTCCTTCCT
>NW_027186383.1:4434210-4449845 GCF_028583685.1 Petaurus breviceps papuanus
TCCTCCTCCTCCTGCTCCGCCGCCGCCGCCTCCCTCTCCTTCCTCCGTCCAGCCGAGGCGCCCGGAGCCCGGCGCGGGGGGAGCCGGCTCCCGGGCTGCGGCTGCCGGAGCCGGCCCCGTGTCCCGCGTCCCGCGTCCCGCGTCCCGCGGCCGCTCCATGGCTGCGCCGCGGCAGCCGAACGCCTAGGCTGCCGGGGCGGGCGGCCACGCGGGCGGCCGCAGCTCGGGAGCCGGAGGGAGCAGCAGCCGCGGGAGTCCAGGAGAAGGCAGCTCCTTCCAGCGCCGGCGCTGCGGGGAAGCCGCGGCCGCTCCTGGGGCGCCGGAGGAGAGGAGGAGGCTGAGGCTGCGGGAGCCGCGGCCAGCGCGGGGGGCTGCAAGCCTCGGAGCGGGCGCGAGCTGCCGGCTGCCCCTGGCCCTGGCCTGCCGCCGCCGCTGCATGGGGGCTCGGTGCCCCCCGCACGCCCGCTGACCGAGCCCCCCGAGGCCGGGCGGCCGAAGGAGGAGGAAGAAGAGAAGGGGACGGCGTGCGGGCGGACAGTCGGGCTGACTGGCGGCCGGCCGGCCCGCGGGGCCCGGCGCTTCTGCACCATGAACTACCAGCAGCAGCTGGCCAACTCGGCTGCCATCCGGGCCGAGATCCAGCGCTTCGAGTCGGTGCACCCCAACATCTACTCCATCTATGAGCTGCTGGAGCGCGTGGAGGAGCCGGTCCTGCAGAGCCAGATCCGGGAGCATGTCATCGCCATCGAGGGTAAGGGAGAAGCTTCCGCGGCGAGGGCTGGCACAGCCCAGCCCCAGGCGGTGTGTGTGTTGCGGAGGGGGGCGGGGGGAGCGGGACGGGCTGGGGCTGGGGGTCCTGGAGTGCGCCAGGCCGCCAGTATGTCTTGTAGGACGGGCCAGGTGGGTTATTCCTGGCCCCAGTGGCTCAGTCGCTCCTGAGGAGAGACTTCCAGAAAGGATGCATTTAGAGGTGTGTAAAATGTGTTGGGTCTTTTTTTCTTCTTTTTCCTGGATCCCAGGAAACAGGGCTCGTATTCTTTCTGGGCATGACCCAGGGAAAACAGGAGTCAGAGAGTTCGGGATGGGTGGAGGGGATGGAGGATAGATGGATGGATGATCAGCCAAGGGGGGCAGAGACCTCTTTAAAATAAAAAAAAAAAAAAAAAGAGGGAGAGAAAAGTGTTCGGCGAGCTGAGAGCCTGTCAGAAAAGAACCATGGGGGGAATTCATTGAATAGTGTCTATAGTTTCTCCACTTCCAGGAAGTTGTATTAACTGGACATTTAGGTGTCCTCCCGCAGTGTTAAAGACCCTTCTCTTTGTATTTCAGAGATTGCACCATGTGTTCTGGGCATCCCCTGGAATCCATGATGGGGGGTGGGGTATGGAAATTAGCTTCTGTGACCTGGGTGTTTTGGAAAGGAGAGTCTTTGACCTGGGTGTTTATGGAAATGAGTGTCTTTGTCCTCTGTATTTATGAAAATAAGTTTTCTTTTGCTGTTTATGGAAATGACAGTTGCTTTGACTTGCTAGGGGTATTACTCTGAATCAGAAGTCCCCCATTTTTCTTGAAGCAATGGTAAGCCGGCTTTTGGATGAGTGGAGTGGACCAAATCCAGAATGTGTGCATTTCAGGGGCATCTGAGGCTAGGACAGCAGGTCGACATCTCTTGTGTTTGGGCTAAATTTGGCATGGTGCCAGATTTGATTGTCTGAATCTTTGTTCTGGGAAGCCTCACCCAGGACAGTGGATGGGGCTGGAGTCTCCTTGACCTCCTGCTGAGCTGCTCCCTTCTCAGAAAACTGGGTCCAGAGCAGCAATCCAGGTTGGCATTCTCAGGGTTACTGCTGCTCCTGGTAGACTGAGTGGTCCCATGTGGTGGCCAACACTGTTGTCAGGATGTTTGGCCATAATTGGCTCAGAACATTCACAGGCTACAAACCTCTCCACCCTTGCCCCTCTCCAATTTCTACAACACTTATCCATGAGAATGTCCTGCTGTCCTGGAGACAGCACTTTCCTAAGCTGAAGCCCCAAATGACTGTCTATGCCTAGTTTTCCCACTTGGATTAAATCATTTGGGGATTTACCTGCTTTCCCAGTTCCTGTTCAATTGCTTTAGGAGAGGACTGGCAGCCTGAGTATCCTCTCACAGAGCTGGGCTGAGCTGACCTCACAGCTCAGTTCTTGGTTTAGTCCCCACTGGTCAGATGGTTTCCTGCCCCTTCTGAACACTTGCACTTGATTTCGTGGCATGTACTTAGGGAGTTCAAACTCCTCTTTGACAGTAGCCCCCATCCAACACAATATCAGGCAAGTAAGAGAGGTCCGAGTCCCTTGAAAACTAACAATGGCATCTCCAAGCCGTATAGAAAATGTTCTGGGGGTGGGATGGCTCACTGCTCCTGGCTTTGGCTTACCAGCTTTTCTGACTCTCTGGGGGGTCGTTTGGGCCAGAGGTAGAGAGGTACACTCTACTGTTGGCACTGGAGGCTCTGAAGTCTGGATTCTCCAAGGAGTGTTTGCTTTGTCTCTGGAACGTTGCTTCAGTTGCCCTGCAAAGATGAATGGACTGGTGCATTCCTCAGTGAGCAGTTTAGCAACTTAAGGAAGACACTGGCCTCATGGACACAGTGCTAGTATTTTGATAAAGCCTATGCTGTTTTCCAGGGCTCCCTGGAACTCCCAGGTTTTCCAGTGTCTCTATCCTAGAGACCACCCTGGAGTATCCAATTAGATTCTTAGCTATTTGGGACATAAGGCGTATTACCAGTCTTGTGGGCTTATAGACACATTTTCTCCTTTGTACCTTCTATCAGATAAGAGGGGGAAATAGTCTTTCTGTTGGAGTGCCTTCATTCCATACCTGAAAACCTGGTTTTATTTTTAAAGTTAGTTTGAGGTGTTTCCCTATCCCACCTCCTTTGTTATTATTCTACTCAAGTTAGAATGACTTGCAGCAGAGAATGCCACCTTCCATGGCACAGCATTGTCTTGCCCACAGGAAACTGTGCCCTAGTGTGGACTTGTTAATATCAGATGCTTCTAAGTCCCTGGGAGATGGCAGCACCAATTTGTTCCTGCAGACAGACTTCAGTAAGCAGAGGTTTTCAAGAATGCATCGATCTCCCATCACTTTGTGATCCTGGGAGAACGTTCTGTCCAAGTTCCAGTCTTTCCTTACTGGGGAGGTGGGCTGTGTGGGCAAGTGTATACTTCTTCAATTTCGTTTTCCCTCTCTCCATCTAACTGTCGCCATGAAGGCTCAGGATGGCTGATGAAATGCTTAGAAAGCTGTTGCTTGGTGATAAGCAAACATCTCAGGGTTCCTTGTCACTGTGGAAGGGCTGTTTGCTTCTGAATCAGGGACCCAGCTTCTTGTGAGCCAGGGGAGAGTAGGGGGTGGAGGTGCCAGCAGTGTTTTATTTCAAGAAACAAGAAAAGTAGAATAAGGAAAAGTATTTGATCATAGTGTGTGTGTGTGTTTGTGTGTGTGTGTGTGTGTGTGTGTGTGTGAGTGAGGGGTGTGAGGGGGTGTTCCAGGAGCTTAAAAAATATTCTGACCCACTTTCCCTTTGCCACATTAAGTCTTAGCTACTTAGCTGTGAAGCTATGTTGTTGATTTTTTTTTCAGTGTCTGTGATTTCATTGTTGTGTGTGTGTGTGTGTTGTGGGCAAGGGGGAGGGACGGGACTCCCTTCTACCAATGGAAATCAGCTTCTGCTCTGCAACTTCCATCCAGCCTTTGAGAGTTGCCAAGGGAACTGAGAATTAACGTGACTTACTCAGGGTCTCATAGCTAGTATGTGTGAGAGACTGGATTTGAGCCTAGAGCTACTACCTAAGTGATCTGCAGCCAGAAAGAACGCTGGCCGTCATCGGGCCCACTCCCTTCATTTTAGAGGGGATGAAATGAAGGCACGGAAAGGGGGAGCAGTCTGCCCCTGGTCTCATGGGTGGGCAGCAGCACAGAGCCAGCTCTAAGTGTAGGCCCTTTGACCACAGAGTCCTCCACTGTGCTTTTGACTCAGGTGGGGCTATCACTCACCGGCTTTATTTTGTCTGCACTATGTTCGACAATGGAGAGTAGAGCTAGGCTTCAGATTACATTTGAGCCTCCAGGTAATTGGGAGCCACTGCAGTCTAGTTTGAACAGAGGAATGACACAAGATCTGTTTTGGGAAAATCACTTTGGCAGCTGTGTGGAGGGCGTTATCTTAGAGGAGGGAAAGTGGCAGAAGGAAAGTCAATTAGGAGGTGATTGCAGGAGCCTAGACCAGGACTTTTTAAAACTTTCTCTACTCTAGACCCCTTTGCATGGCCTGAGGGCATGGGAAGTACCAAGTGTTCAGAACCCAGCTGCCTGGAAGCTGCTCCTGCAGCCCAGCAGCGCTGCTAGAAACACCTCAGATTCCTTACACATCTGCGTTTTCATTAAGTTTTGATCTTACTGTCGCCAGGGTGGTGACCCACAGTTACACAGATACACAGCACTGGTATAGACTGGGGGGGGGGGGGTCTGGACTCAGGCTGTGGAGGATGGATTGAAAGAAGGGGCCAGATGTGAGCAATGGCCTAAATAGGGAGGGACAACAGGCTTTGACATAGGAGTTGGAGGCAGGAGGGACACAGTGGCTGGTCCTCCAGGCTAGGCTGGGGTTTCAATTTGGGAGTTATTTGCATCGAGTGGAAACTGTGGAGACCATTAAGGATGCTCCACATGTAGTCCTGTCACTTCCTACCCACGTGAACTCGAATGAGTCACCTCAGCCCTTTGGGACTCAGTCTCCCTTTCTGTAAAATGAAGGGGCTGGCCTAGCCTGCCTCTGAGGCCTCTCCCAACTCTAGATCTTGGGTGCTGAGAGCAGTTCCTCAAAGAAGAAGATGGGGAGACAGTGAGGCATTAGAAGGAGAATTGGAAAAGCCTGGAATCTTCAGGGCCATGTGATAAATTATCTAGCAACATGCGGAGGGGCTAGCACCATTGAAATCTGCAGAGATCCTGGAGGATGAGGTCAAGCTTAGAGGAAACTATTGTGCTTAGTCAGCAAGTAAGTCAATGGTGACCTTGGAGGGAGCAGATTCAGAAGAATGATGGGGGCGGGAGCCTGCAAGCAAGGGGCTAAAGGGTGAGGCTGAGGAAGAAACAGGCATCTGGGATGGACAGCTTTCTCAAAAAGTCTATTATGGCAAAGATAAAACTGGTCATTTTTTCTAATGCAGTTTTTTAATAGTACATGGTGGGAGTTTAATAAATGCTTTTTGACTTTCCTAAGATACGAACAGTTATGTTGAATAGATAGGCTTTCAACTGATTTGGTTTGGGAGCAGGCTAAGGATCAGGGCATGGAGAAAAAGTCAGCATGGTAGGCTGGTGGGATGGTGGGATGGTGGGATGGTGGGATGGTGGGATGGTGGGATGGTGGGTGGGCTGGCTGGTGGACAGTAATGAGCAATCCCCAAAGTCTTTGAATGTTGCTTGTTCTTCACCTTGTTCCCAGCTTTTCACGATGGGGTCAGGTAGGAGCAGAGCTTGCCCTAGTCACTATCCTGCTATTAGTCACCGAGCTGGGAAGTTCTGGGAGCTCTTGTAAAAGTGGGTAAAGTAAGCACCTGCCTGTTGCATCAGACCAAGTCCAGGTCGTGGGGTGCAGCTCCCTGAGAACAAACAGGCTCTCCAGGAGCAGATGGAAAGCGGACAGAGGGCCTTAGACTCAGCCTGGCCCTGCGCCATCTTGACTCCCGCCACAAGCTCTCTCTCTCTCCCTCTCTCTTTCTGTCTCTGTCTCTGTCTTTCTCTGTCTCTATCTCTTTCTGTGGGGAAGTTGTTCATGTAGTTTAACTATTATGAGCATCTGACTTGCGAGCCTCTATCTTAGAAATTGTTTTTACATTTTAATGGAATAGTTTCTATGATTGGTGACAAAAATTTGCATGCAGTGTATTGTCAGCACAACCTGAGACAGTAGGAATTTGACATGTCAGTCGATCAGGAAGCATTTATTAAGCACCTCCTGTGGCAAGGGCAGAACAGGAACAGGATGGGACAGGTCTTGCTTTCTTTCTTGGCAGTAAGAATGATCAACCCTGTGTGGTTACTGGGGCCTGCCTATATGTTAGCAGCTGTTAGTGATTTCCTAGAGGGAGGTTGAAGTAAACTCGATGGGAAATCTTTTAGTTTTGTAATGAAGTAACTGGGAAAATTTAATATGTAGAGATGAATATGGATCTGTGAGTGTCTTGAATTTTTGGAAGTTTTTGATTGTTCATTATATATATGTGTATGTACATATGTGTGTATGGGTATATATGTGTATGTGTGTATTCATGCGTGTGTGTGTGTGTGTGTGTGTTACTTTTGGAAAAAAAACAAATCATTCCCTGTCCCTCCTCTGACTAAAAGCAATTCACTGGTCTTCAATTTACAGGTAGAAGGGACCTGAGAGGTCTCTTTAGAAACCGTTCTTTTTATAGATAAAGAAATTGAGCCTCGGAAGGATTTAATAATTTGCCCAAAGACACACAGGTTTCAAGTGGAAGAGCTGTATATGAACCCAGGTTCTGCGCTCCCCCAGTCCATCTTCTCTCCACATACCATCCCTCCTCTCCTGTTAGCGTTCCTGGCTGTTATTCCAATACTGACACCCTACAGAAAACTTCATCCAGGCAGGAAATTGCCAACTCAGCAGTTTGCATTGAGAGGGCAAGCCTCAATGCCATCCTAGAGAACTTGGGATCACATTTAGGTTTTGCTTTTTGAAGTGGCCTTGGTCAACACTTCTGCAGGTCTCCATTGCCTCCTTCATACTTGGAGAGGGTCCAACTCAGTGGCCTCTATCCTCTGACTCTGGCCTGACTTTGAAAGTTCAGTTCCCCTACACTGTTGCCTAAAGATTTCAGTCCTTCTGGGAGGTAAGTACTGTGTAAATGGAACATGGTCCCAGAGGGACGGCAGTAGTAGTCAGAGTGACCAGTAAAGGTCTCTTGTAGAAGGTGGGATTTGAACTGAGTTATGGTTGGTTTTAAGATTTATCTTGTATCTATCTAGAGCTGTGCCCACCATTGGGATGTGGTGGATACCATGCTAGCCTTGGAAGTCAGAAAGAAGGAGCATCCAAGATCTCACTTCTGACACTAACTGCATAACCATGGATAAGCTGTTTACCCTCTCAGCCTCAGTCTCCTCATCTGCAAAATAAGGATGAGTATTCAATGAGATAACTTATGGAAGGTGCTGGGTTGACCTTGAAGCACGCTCTTACTGCTGGCTAACTGGGGAGCCTGGAGTTTGCCCCTGAGAAGGGCTCCAGGCACCTCAGAAACATGAAGAGTGTCAAGGAGAAGAGAAGAAATGACTCAGAATGGGACAGGAGCTACTTGAGCCAGAGCAGCCCTCCGGAGCCCTCTCCAAGCCCAGGCTGGTGTTGCCTTGGTCAGATTTCCCGAGCAACCTTTCCAGTGCTTTGTATGGCAAGCTGAAAACCCGATGCGAGAGTGTTCCCTGCTGTGCAGTGCACACCACACATTTGGCCTTTGTGTAACTTGCTTTGACTTGTTTTCACTACCTACTCACTTATCTTCCCTTTCTCCATATTTAGGTGAAATGATCAGGCTTGACAAAGCAGATGACTCTTGGTTGTTTCTAAAGCATGATCTCTATTGGGCAATGGGAGCTTCTGTTTGCTAATATTTAGCACAACTCAAGTCATTTTCCTAGTGCTTTGCTTTCACTCTGTTACTCTCCTGCTCAGCAGTCTTCCATGACTCCCTAGTGACTTCCTAATAAAATGCAAATTGGCACAGAATCACAGAATTTCTGAGCTAGAAAAGACCTTAGTGGACATCTAGTCCAAATTACACTTGAAGAGGAATCTGCA
This sequence comes from Petaurus breviceps papuanus, assembly GCF_028583685.1. Taxonomy (NCBI): domain Eukaryota; kingdom Metazoa; phylum Chordata; class Mammalia; order Diprotodontia; family Petauridae; genus Petaurus; species Petaurus breviceps. The sequence goes on from NW_027186383.1 coordinate 4,442,088, forward strand.
GCCCATTCTACTCTCAGAGAACTCTAATTGTTATTAAGTTTTTCCTGATCTGAACCCCAAATCTTCCTCTCTACAATTTTCACTCATCACTATTCATTCTCTAGCAGCCCCCAAAGCTACTGTGATCCTGGACTTGATTGGGAGAGCCACAGCTCTGAGGAATAGGGCGTGATCATCCTAGTATACTCAGACCTTCTTGGATCTTGTCTTTGGTCTGTGTTCATTTCTGGGTGACAGTTTAAGGAGGATAATGATAAACTGGGGAGTGTCTAGAATGACAGTCATGATGGTCAGAGGGCCTGGAGTCCATGACATAGAATCAGTTGAAGGAACTGAAAAAAGGAATGGACTCACTCTGCTTTGTCCCAGAGGGCAGGATCAGGAGTTGGAGAGACATATTTGAGCTGCCCAGAAGAGCATCTCAAGAATTAGAGCTGTCCCAAAGTGAAATGTGCTACCGTAAAGGGATGAAAGCAATTGCATTGCCCCTTCTTGGAGTTCTTCAAGCAGAGGTGGAATGAGCACTTGCTGGGTGTGTTATAATGAGGATTCTCCTTTCATGTCATGCTTGGACTAGATAGTCCCGCCCAAGTCCCAAATACTATGATTCCTCAAATGATCAAGAATTTGTTTTACTTTGTGAAAATGTAAGGTCTTTGAGGGTAGGGACTGCCACACTTTATTTCTTTGTATACCCAGCGCTTGTTCAAAAAAACATTTATTAAGTGTCTACTGTGTGCCAAAGTCCTGTGCTAAGCACTGGGGATACAAAAAAAGCTCCTGTCCTTAAGGAGATTACAATCTAATTGGGGTGGGGGGGACACACAACATGCAAAAAATATACACAAAGCAAGCTATATATAGAATAAACAGGAAATAGTTAATAGAGGGAAGGCACTGGAATTAAGAAGGGTTGGAGAAGGCTTCCAGAAAGAAGTCCAATTTTATTTGGAACTTGATGGAAGCCAGGGAGGTCAGTGGTCAGAGCAGGGCACACAGTAGGTGCTTAATCAATGCTTCTGGAATTGGGGGTGAATTGAATAGGGCATTTTTGCTTGATCCCAGTCTGAAACATGAAGATCATAGGCTCACAGTTTTAGATTTGTAGGGGATCTGGGAAATAATCTAGTTTTAGGATCATGGAATCAGAGCTATAGAGCCAGAAAAGATCCCAGAGACCATGGAGGCAAACCCTTTCATTTTACAGATGAGGAAACTGAGACCCAGCCAGAGTAGTGATTACGATTAGATGATAGATTTGGAGCTGGATGAGACTCAAGAGGCTTTAATGTTCACCCCTAACCCTTTACTTTGGAGGAGCTGGAGGCTCTTAGGGGTTACATGATGTTTCCGGCCCCTGATGAATCCTTGGCAGAGCTGGACTGGCTCCACAGCTGGGGGCCTGAGGCTACAGCTCCCTGCTCCCAGCCTTCTGCACCAGCTCCAGATGTTGGCATCTGTGTAGTACTCTGGGGATGGAGGAGGACTGGGGCCAGAAGCTGCAAATACCCACACCCTGTCAGAAGCAATTGTTAATGGAAGCTTTGAATAACCCCCAAAGCAAACTGTTTGCACACAGGGGCCCCAGCTTTTTCCATGCTGTGCCGGCTAAAAATAGGGCTGAGGGTATGGAACAAGGATTGGGATAGGGAGCTGATAGCAGCCGGTGTTGTTCATTCCATTGCAGTCCCAATCAACTCTCACCATCCTTCACAAACACGACCAAACTGAGCAGTGTGGGAACTGGGCAGAGTTAGCCCCTTCCTGCAGCCCCCTGCCTACTTTGAACAGTTTGTTTATTCAGACAGTACTGGCTCTATTGAAGTGGCCCTGACAGGCTGTTTGTAATTACTGTGGCGGTCAGTAGTTTAAATAAAACCAAAACAACAACAAAAAAAAGGATGGGAAACATTTTAATCTCATTGTTTTGGGAGAAGAATTCTACTTACATTCTCAAGCACATTCACAAGTGACTTCTAGTATGGCCTTGAAAGTGTTAGAATTCATGGGATTTCTGTGTGTGTGTGTGTGTGTGATGTGAATCTCTCTGTCTCTCCCCCTCCCTCCCACTCTCTTTCTCTCCTTTCTCCCCCCTCCCCATTTTCCCTTTCCCTTTCTATTCAGAATTAATCTGTAACTTCTGACATTAGCAGTAGGTATCTCGTATTTTGGTCACCTTCATTCGTTTTACAGATAGTAAGCACTTAACTGTGTACTGAGGTGCTGTGTATATTTCACTCCCCTCCTCTCTTTTTTTGGGGGGAGGGAAGGGGGTCTGGACCTATGGTTTCAAATATGTTAGGATTCCCTTTGTGGAAACTCCCTCCACTGAAAGAGATTAAGAATTCATTTGTAACTTCTAGGCTCATAGGGTTATATATAGATTTAGAGTCAGATGGGGCCCTAGCGGTTAGGACATCCAGCTCCATCATAAGATCGTAGCTTTCGAATTGGAAAGGATTTCAGAGATCATGCGCCCCTCTCCTACCCCTGCCATTGGACACATGAGAAGGCCACGTGGGTCTAAGCATCACAGACAGGATTTGAACCCAAGTGCTCTAAGTTCAAACCTAGTTTAATTATTAAGTGCCTGCACTGTCCAAGAAGAAAGTCAGTTAGAAGAAGCCCAGCTTTGGGGAGGAGGAGATTCTGTTCTGATCTGGTATGGTTTTTTTTTTGTTGTTTTGTTTTTTATTGCTATTGGGTCCCCCCACCCAATGACTACAGTAAATAAATGAATATGTGTGGATTTTTATTTGGATGTCTTAGTATGTGTACAACTTTTTTCATGCATGAGATTGTTCGCTTTATTAGAAGTGAATTTATTTTTGGAAGGACCTGGGAGGTCCTCTGGGCCAGAGATATCAAAATGTAAAAATCCAATACAACATTAGTCATTTTTTCAGTCATGCCCAACTCTATGACCTCTTTTGGGGTTTTCTTGGCAAAGATACTGGAGTGGTTTGCCATTTCCTTCTCCAGCTCATTTCACAGATGAGGAAACTGAGGCCAGCAGGGTGAAGTGACTTGCCCAGAGTCACACAGTTAGCAAGTGTCTGAAGCCAGATTTGAACTCAGGAAGAAGAGTCTTACTGACTCTAGGGCTGACGCTCTATCCACTGCACCACCTAGCTGCCCTTTATTACAACATAATGTCAAAAGGTAGTTTTCTATGTCTTTGGAATCCTTATGTATGGCCCCATTTCTAGTTTGACCCCACTGATCTAGGCCAGCAGCCTCATTTTGTAGCTAAGGATTTTGAAGCCCAAGATGAATGAATGAATGAATGAATTCAGCCAAGTGACTTGTCCAATCTCCAAACAGAAATTAAGTTCAGATCCAGGATTTGAATCTATATCTTCTGACTCCAGGTTCTGCACTGTGGGAAAATGTATTTACCTTCTAGAGCAGTGGTTTCCAAGCTGGGAGCTGAGACATGAACCCAAGGGATGCTTTATTAACCGCTGGGAGGGTAGGAAGATGGGCTGTGTGCTAACTTGTTTCCAGCACTCTGCCACTCCCATCACCCCTTTAGGTTCAGCACTCCTCCTCTCTGCCCCCTCAGTCATGGCCTTCCATGACTGTTACCCCCAGCAGTGTCAGTCAGCAAATATCCCAGCCCATCCCCCCATCCTTCCCACTCCTTCCCCAACTCCTATCACCTTGCAGATGGAGTAGTTACTCACCAGGCTCTGGTGAGCAGGAGCCCCCTGACACCTGTTTTTTTTTTTCTTCTGATGGGACAGAATGGCTGGAAAGGCCGAGTGCCCTGGACTGACTGTGATCTGCATTGCAGGTCTTTGTGCATCATCTTTGCTCTCCAGACAGAGCCCTGTGCCATCTAGGGCGCCATCATCTTTCTAGGCAGCCATGCTTGCTTACCCTGCTTATCCAGGCGCTTCCTGGATTGTGTTTCCTTTTTTGATAGCCAGGTTTTTATTGATTTTTTTTCTCTTATCATATAATTTCCCCTGTATCTCCTCCCTCCCAAAGAGCCATCCTACACAACAAATAACATTTTTTTAAGACAAAGAAAAGAAATATGACAAAACAAGTCTAAAAATACATGCACATATGCATAACCTGTGGGGGAGGCATGGTGGGGGGAGGGGGGAGAGTGTCTCCTCATATCTGCGCCAAGCCATGTTTGCTTTCTATTATTCTGAATTGGATTTGAATTGGAAGCATTGTCCTTCTTTTCCCACAGTGGTTCTTTCTGTTTCTATTGTGGTCATTGTACACATTGTGCTCCCGGCCCAAAAAAGCTCCCTTCACTTGACTCCAGGTCCTGTAGATCTCTCCATACTTCCCTGTTTTCACATCCCTCACCTCTGGATACTTTGAGTTGTTAGCCAGGGTTTTTTTCCATGGATGGTTATCTAGCTCTTTGCACCTGGTTGTGCCATCTGGGGTAATGTAGCTAAAGTCTCCTCCCTCTTTCATGGGACAGTCCATCATCTATGTTGCCCTCCTGTGGACCTTGTCCAGCTTATCGATGTCCTTCTTAAAAGGTGGCACCTAGCAGTGAGCATAGCACTCCGGATGTGCTCTGAGAGGGACAAACAGCTGCCATCATCAACCCCCCTCTCCTTCCCAAACCTTCTTTTAATTCAGTTTGAGACTGAATTCATTTTCTTGGCTACTAATATCACTGCGGTGACACATTGAGCTTGTAGGCCACTAAAACATACAAATCATTGTTCTGATGAAGAGCTATCTTGTCATTTCACCTTCATCTTGTATGCTGTCTCATTGATTTTTTGAACCACATAGGACTTTACATTTATCCATATTAAGTCTCATACTAGTAGATTAGGCTCAGTGTTGTAGCCTGTCAAGGCCTTTCTGGATCTCAATTGTTTTCATCTAGCACAGAGGTGTAAGATTCCCTACTTGAGGGTGACATCCTGCCTCATTAGATGAAAATTTAATTAGGGAAAGTTGAACAAGATACATTAAAATGCAATACAACATAGATAATGTAATTTGTGGTTTTCTAAGTCACTCTGCTGCTCCCAGGAGTCTGTTTCTGTCTGAGCTTGACACCACTGAATGTGTGTCCTCTCCCTCCTAAGTTGTGTTACTAACACTCGACAAACGTGTTATCAACACCTTTATTCAAGTCACTGGTAAAAACGTATGTTTCGTATGTATTGCTTGTTCCTCTGTAACTGTTGGATCTTAGCAGGATGTACTATCTTTGAGGAGAGGGGCTGCCTCACTTTTCTGTTTGTGCCCTTGATGCCTGATTCATGTGTTCTCCTTCCATGCCTTTATTCCTATCGGTTCCCTATCACGTGCCCACCCTTTCACCTTGTAGAAATCCTATCCATCCGGGGGCTCGGTGGCACAGTGAATAGAGGACCGGCCGTGGAGTCAGGAGGGCCTGAGTTCATATCTGGCCTGACACTTAACACAAAAACCAGCCATGTGACCTTAGGCAAGTCACTTAACCCCAACTGCCCTACGAAAAGAAAAAAAAAAGAAATCCTATCCACACTTTCTGCCCTAGCCCCAGTACCTCCCCCTGGCTTCACTAACCAAAGAGTGTTCGCTCCCTCTCTCTGAACTCCCAGCCAGAGTCCTTTTTGGCCCCCTTCCTGGAGATTCTAACTTTGTATAATTCATTGAGCCCATTTCTTAGCTCATTGCTCCATGCCATGATGCATACATAGTCCAGGAGCTCAGAGGGTGTGAATTGACTTACTTTGAAATGTCAGGGCAGGATTAGTGTTAGCTGCACTATTTTGAGTTGTAATTGCAGGCCCCTGATGAGCCAGTGTTCAGAAGGTCTTCCCCATGCGCCAGAAACTAGGAACCCAGATCAGCTGCAGGTATAGGAGAAGCTCCTTTCAGATGCTCCTCAGACTGAGGAACTTTGGGTAATTGACCTACCTGTTCTTACTGCCTTAACAGCAAGAATTGAGAAGTCCTCCCCCTTCCTTAAATGCCCGAGCATTCGGTGCAGAGACAGATGGAAATCCTTCCCCAATTCCATTTTTCTGACTATAGCTGCATTGTTAAGGTGAGGAGGAAGCACTTTGCAGACACACGAGAACAGCCTAGGTAAAGGTGTAGGGCCTGGAAGGGGCATTTTATGGGCAGGGAACACTGAGGAGCCTGGCTGTGATCACACTATGCCCATAGCATTTTGGGTGCTGACTCCAGGAGCTATGGCAAGGACCCATGGGAGAAGAGCCCATCATGGGCAGGTGGAATGTGTTGGGATCTCCATTTTCAGGGAAGTGTCCTCCCTCCCTGGGAGAAAGCACCCAGTCCCTCCAAATGTCCATGCATTATCCATGTGTCTGGGACTAGCTCAGCTCACTTTCTCTTTTGGATCAGATCTGCAATTTCAGCAGAATGGGAGGCCCCAGTGAGGGAACCGCTAATGCACATCTACAATTGTTCTTATCACCCAAAGGATTCCTTACACATTTGGAGAATCCCTTAGTTTTAGGGGCTCCCAGTACAGGGGATTTCCTTCCCAACTGCAGATCCATAGGCTAACTTAGTGCAATAGGGGTTGGCATTGGACCTTTGACTTCACTAACGGAGGGAACTCTCAAGTGAGGAAAGACCCTCTGCCAATGCTGGTTAGCATCTCTGCAGTTTACAGTTTTAGAAAGTTGCCTAGACAATGAGATAATATTCACCCAGGGTCATATAGCCAGAACGGGCCCATGGCAATAATTTGAGCCATGATTTTTGTCCTATTCTCAAAAAAGAATCACAACATTTACAAGTGAGAAGAGACCTTCTAGATGCCATGGCATAATCTCCACTCCCCGAAGAATCCCCTTCACAACATGGCTGCCAAGTGGCGGTCCAGCCCTGCATCTGTTCCAAGACCTTCACTGAGGAGGGAGCTGCCCGGCAGCCTGAAGCAGAACATCCCACTTGGCCAGAGTTCGAATGCTCAGGAAGCTTTTCTAGGCATCAGGCCTTACTTTATGTCTCTGAAGTTTCCATCATTTGAGTTTGAGAATGAGGTATTCACACCATCCCAGAGACTTGGTGGAAATAACACATCCAAGGGATGAAGAAGCTTATCTCTTGTCCCTCGGCAAGCAGGTGGTGAACTGTTGGTGCCAAATGAGGCACACACATATTTGTGGATGTGGTCAATGTAGTATTTTTTTTTTGAATGTACTTATTTGTTACAAAGAGATGGGACGTGATTGAAAAATAACAATGATTAAAACAAGAAAAATGTCAATCAGTTTTTAAAAGAAACCAAAAAGCTCTAACCATTGCAGCACCCAGTCCCACTGCTCAAATTCCTTTAAGTAGCACTATTTATCCCCAAGAAAGGAGACAGACCATGTTTATTTCCTATCCTGTCATTCTCCGTTTCAGGATATTGAAATTGCTAAGGAGGTGGGGAGGGGAGGGGATGTGAAGGGCAAGGGGATGAAGGAGCTAGAAATTACTGCCATTTCCTTTGTTTTGGAGAGACATCAGTAATTCATCCAGACCCAGTCTCAGCCATCTTTGCTAAACAGATTAGCCAGGCTCTCACCCCTGGTTTCTGGGCTTTGGGCATTACAAGGCCTGGGAAGCCAGGACTGCTCTGATTGTAAAGGGCTGGGGTCCAAGAGAGCAGAACTTGCAGCTGACAGTAGGCATCTCCAGGCACTCCTCCTCTTCCCCCTCTCCAGCTCCCCTCCCCTCCTCCTCTTCCCCTTCTCCAGCTCCCCTCCCCTCCCCTCCTCCTCTTCTCCCTCTCCAGCTCCCCTCCCCTCCTCCTCTTCCCCT
>NW_027186383.1:4450245-4459256 GCF_028583685.1 Petaurus breviceps papuanus
TCCCCCTCTCCAGCTCCCTCCCCTCCTCCTCTTCCCCCTCTCCAGCTACCCTCCCCTCCTCCTCTTCCCCCTCCTCCAGCTCCCCTCCCCTCCTCCTCTTCCCCCTCTCCAGTTCCCCCCCCTCCCCTCCTCCTCTTCATACACACATTTAACGTAAGCAGGCAGAGACACTTCATGCCTGGGATGGGCTCTCCAGCCATCCCCACATCCAACTAGACTGTTTACAGCTGGTTTCTATTCGTCCTTGTCATGCTGTCACCTCTCTTGTATCCCAGAGAACCTGGGTGTGCTCTGGGGCCTGGAACAATGCAGGCGGGGCCCTCCTGCTGGCCCTGGCAGGACATGGCTCCCATATTATAGGGGAAGATTAAATTAAAAGAGGGAGGAGAGACAATCTAAAATCCTCCCTGAACAGCCATCAGTGCAGAGACAGACCAAAATCCCCAGAGCTCTCACCTCCCCCTTCACAAGGCCTTCTGTTGGCCTGCTGCTCTCTGATGATAGCCCAGAGTGTGTGTGGGGGAGGAGGGGCTGCTCTCTCCCTTTCTTCCTTCTCCTCTTTCCCCCTCTATTCACTCTCCCTTTTTTCCCTCTTCCCTCTCCATTTCCCTCCTCCTTCATCCTCTCTCCCTCTCCATTTTCTCTCCCCCTTTTCTCTCTTGATGTCTTTTTTGATCTCTTTCTCCCTTCCTTCCTCCTTTCCTTCCCTGCCTCTGTCCTTCTCCCTCCTCCTCTCAGCATAGCCAGTCTATCAGTTTCTCGTTTGAGCTAAGGGCAAGGTAAGAGCTTAGATTTCCAGAGCTTTCTTCCACCTGAATTGCCTCATCCCCTTCCCCAAGGACCCTGGGTTTTCAGTGTCTCCGAGTTACCAGCCTCACCCATCACTTGACTTGGGTGTAGCCCACTGGGACAGACATGCTTTATTTTCCCCAGGACTCCAGTGGGAGAGCTGACAGCTGAGCACTTGCTACAAGAGTATGTAAGCATTATGGGGCTATTATTTATCTTAGTCTTTTGCTTATTGTGAAGGAGTGTGTTTGCTCAGGAATCACAAGGCCAGGTTGTTCTTAGGAAATGTGGATTAACAGTAGGGCTAATTTTCCAAATTAGAGTCACACCTTCTGACTCACCACTCCAGTTTCTTGTCAGCATCATGGATGGGTGCTACCCTCTTTTCTTATAACTTTCTTAAAAATAAATGAAAAAGTGCTGCTTTTACCCAGTGATGTGTGAATTTTTCTTAGGCTAAAGTCTTCCTCTGATGCCCCACTGTGATATGGGGGTGAGCCCAAGGCCCCAAGGGATTTTGTGAATGAAGGCCCAACTGTGTCAGTGCCTACCAAGTAGGGAAAGTTTCCAGTAGAGACCTAGAGATGGCCTGTGAGGTAATCATCTGAGGACCAGTCTGGCTAAGTTGGGAGAGGTGGGTCCCCAAGTTGCTACAAGGGAATGGATTTTCTTTTCTCCCCCCCCCCATACATATTTATTTCATTAAATATTTCTAAATTACATATAAAAATTAACATTAATTTTAAAAATCTTGAGTTCCAAATTCTCCTTCTTTCTGCCATTCGTCCCTCCCTGAGAAGGCAAACAATTTCATACTGATTATACATGTGAAGTCGTACAAAATATACATATGTGTATATAGAGATATAGATATACTTTGATATGCACTTAATTCATCACTTCTCTCTGGTGATGGATAGCATTTTTTTTTTTATCATGGGTCCTTTAGAATTATTTTGTATCATTGTCTGGATCAGAGTAGCTAAGTCTTTCACAGTTAATCATTATTTACAATATTGCTCTATTGTTACCATATATACAGTATTCTTCTGGTTCTGCTCAGTTCACTTTTCATCAGTTCATATAAATCTTTTCAAGTTTTTCAGAAACTACCCTGCTCTTCATTTCTTATAGCACAATAGTATTCCATTAAATCATAAAGCAAAACTTGTTCAACTATTTCCCAATAAATGTGCATTCCCTCAATTTCCAATTCTTTTCCATTGCAAAAAAGAGCTGAGATATATATATATATATATATATATATATATGCGCATACACACACAGACACACACACACACACACACACACACACACACATATATATATATATATGTATAAATGTATTGGTTCATCTAGATCCCTTTCCTGTTTTGTGATCTCTTAGGGATGGAGACCAAGTTGTGGTATTTCTGGGTCAAAGGGCATGCATGATTTTATTGCCTTTTGGGCAGAGCTCTAAATTGTTCTCTGGAATGGTTGGACTAATTCACAACTCTACCAACAGTGCATCAACGTCCCAATTTTTCCACAACGGGGAGGGATTTTCAATGACAGCAACTTCATGAGACCTTGTACCCAGTGATAGTAAATCTCCATTTTAATGGTGGAACTTGAATAAGATCGCCAGTTGCTCCAAGTGTTGGGATCTGGGTTTAACCTAACACCATTGAAATCAAGGAATTAATCAACATACTTTTAAAAGCACCAAACTTCATGCTAGGTACTGAGGATACACAGACAAGAATGGATCTATTCTTGCTTTCAAGAAATTTACATTCTATCAGAGGAGGCAACATGTAGACACATACAGGGCATGGTACTGGGGGAAAAGTATTGGATTTAGAGTCAGAGTACCTGAGTTCAAATCCTACCCTGACACTTATTACCTATGTGATCTTGGCCAAATTCTTTACTGTCTCCCCCTCCACCCCCGTTTTCTCTTCCATAAAATGAAAGGGTTAGGACTCGCAATGTAGACTTACTTCTACCACATGAATACAAAAAAGTCTGTAACTTTTATTAAGCACCTGCTATGTGCCACACAGAGTGAAAAAAGTGAGATACTCCCTGTCTTCAAGTTGCTTGTGTTCTTCTAGAGTGTAAATCACCCTTTGATGGATTTGAAATTTGGAGTACCCTAGTGGCAGGTTCAGACGGTGTGTCAGTAGCTGGGAGCAAGTACGCCTTCCATATCTGTAGGACTTCTAGTGTAGTGGACTCTAGCAGAGGGAGGTGGAGGGGGGTGTTGCACTAGCTGGGATACTCGCTGGTCTCTGGGACCTTCAGTTTCCTTATCTGTAAAGCGGGCACAGTAATCCTTGTAACACGACTTACTTTCCTCCGTGTTTGGGAGGCTCAGACAAAAGGATGCCTGTAAGGACCTTTACAAACTATAACAAGTGCCATCAGTGCTGGTTGTTGGGATCTTTTACAGTGACGCCCATCCCACGCGCCCAGCAGAGTCCCGTCAGTCAGCCGTCATCCAGTGGACATTGGCAGACCCAACCTGAATTCCCCTCTGACCCCTGAATTCGGGGGCCATTTGGAGGTGGAACTGGATGGAGAGTCTTGTCCACTTTGTGCCAATGTAGAAATCATATTTTCTTTTAGTCATTGATCCAACTGAGACTTGACATGCTGGCCCACCAATGTGGGCCAAAACGGACTGAATTTTCTGTGGCTTTTTGGGGGCTGGGCAGAACCTCAAGCTGGGCTCACTCCCACAAATGGTGTAAGTCAGAGCAGAGATGCCACTGTGCCCTGAGATTCAGGCTTCCCTGAGTTCTCTAGACTCCATGGCCCATGACCCCTGACCAAGCTGTGGGCTAGGCAGACAGGAGCAGTCTGTCCAAATCAGACACCATCTCACCAGGCCTCAAGACTAACTTCCAAGCCTTGTCATTCCAGATCCTGAAAAGCAAAGGCCTCTAACAAAAGCATATGCTTTCTTGATTCTCTAGTCTAGCTCAGAATTCCCACTTCGCCGTATCACCCAAATGTCTGTTTGACTTTTTGCTCAGGGTCCAAATAAGTTTTTTGTTCAAGTTCACTTTAGAGCAGCATGCATTTCCCCCTATGCATCTTCAACTTAGTGATTTTAACATTTTAAATCTATTCACATTTAGTTGACCATTTATTTAAGCCTAATTAGATCTAGTTGGCCATTTTTGTGCTGGTGGTATGCCTGATATGGGAACACAAAGACAAAAAATAGTGCAGTGCCTGCCCTTGGGGTGCTTACTGTCCACAAATGCAGACGTGCAAGCCACAGGTGTATCCTTTGTAAGGATCCCAACTGTTTATCTGACCTTTGACCTGTATTTTTCATAGCTAAGAGAGCTGTCTGGGCAGTGGAATGAACCTTTGGGCCTTGCAGTCAGATGACATGAGTTTCCAGGAGAGCTTTGGTATTTAGTAGCTGTGTGACCTTGGGCCAATCATCTCCCCTCTTCATGCCTCATTTATGAATAGCCACCAGCACCCCCAGTGCTATCTTTGGCATATTCTGGCAGTGTGGCCCTGTACAAGTCACTTAGCCTCTCGATACCTGGGAATCTCTAGAAGTCAGAGTTGGCACCATAGTTGTAACCACCTTAGCAGAAGGTGTGTCCTCACTGGGTGTTCCCTCACCTATGAAATCACGGAGCCAAGCTACTAATAGCAAAAATGAAAGCTGCCATCTACTTTGTGATTGTAATTTTACACATTGCACGTTACCTCTAGATTGTTACAACAACCTTGTGAGGGAGGCACCAGGTGTGTTATTATCCCCATTTAACAGATCCGTAAACTGAGGTTAAGTGACCTATCTAGGATGACACATTGTGGTCCTCAAATATGAGATGCTTTGAAAACCCTGCCCCCTCCCCAAATCCCCCTCCCACGTGACCACGTGATAATTTTAGCTTTTTCCCTCTTTCCCGGCTTTTCCTGCCTCCTTTTGTGTATTGTGTCTTCCTGGACATTGTAAGCTCTTTGAGACCACGGATGGTCTTTCTTTATGTTAGTTGTGTCAGTTGTGTCCCTACTACTTAGCACACATAGTAGGTCCTTCCTAAATGTTTACTTGATTGGGAGGACTAGAAAGATCCTTGAGGGAGCATCTCTGTGTTTCCAGCATTGAACAGTGTTTGGCACACAGTAGGTGTTTAACAAAAGCTTGTGGATCGAACGTGTATAGGCTTCTGGAGGGCAGAAATCTTTCTGTACCCCTGCCACCTCGCATAGTTCCTGTCACAGAGAAGGCACAAATATTTACTGTATTGAAATCAGTTCTAGGTATGGGGCTAGTGTGAGCAAAGGCTTGTCTGTCAGAGCAGCTGCTCGTGGATTCCCCCATTGACTCCAATGGATCCATAGGCAGCATTTTTATCGCTTTTTTGCTTCTCTCTATTTTAAAAGATCTGGAATCCTCCTGAAAGAGCTCCTCGCTAGGTTTATTTCCAAAGCTTTTATTGGTGTAGTGAATTTATATGGCTGTGACTGTATCTCTCTGGAGCCCTTTGTTGGTAAATACAATGTAGCACTGAAGAGTGTGTAACCATTTATGGAAGTTTTGTAATAGACGAGCAATCTTTTCCAAAGGGATTACTGCTACTTTGTCTATTTATTGTGGAATTCTGGTCCTGGGGCTGTATTTTTTTTTTTTTTTGGTGGAGGGGGAGAGGAAGAGGGGCAACAGGGAAGTGACTTGTCCAAGATCACACAGCTAGCAAGTGTCATGTGTCTGAGTTTGGATTTGAACTCAGGTCCTCCTGACTCCAGGGCCAGTTCTCTCTTCACTGTGCCACCTAACTGTCCCAAAAGGGGCTGTATTTTGACAGGGAGGCATTCTAGGGTTAAGATGAATGCCCTGGGGCAGATGCAGGCTTCTTAGGGCCTTCAGAAGGCACAAACCATACAGAAGAAGCCCATACCTGGTATGCTTCTTAAAGGCTCATGTCCTCTTTTTTCCACACTCATTTCTCTTCTCTCATCCTGACCTTCCTCCTCATTCACACCATGACCACCCTTGTTCAAGATCCTAGACTGCTATGTCTGTCCTCACCTAGACTGATTTAAGAGCCTCCCCGTAGTCTTTCGGCCTTCTGACTACCTCTTCTCCCACCTACCTTGCACATTGCTGTGTAAGTTGTTTCCTTAAGGCATTGCTATGATATTGTCATTCCTTTACTCAAAAATATTCTGTAGCTTCCTAATGCTGTCTGAATAAAAGATCCATTTCTAACCCAAAGCCCTTTATAATCTTGTTCTGACTGACTCACCTTATATTATATCACTCCCTTGAATGCACTCTCGGTGCAGTCAGGTTAGCACAACTCTCCACTTCCTGTTTTTGTCCTTCCTTCCCTTTTCTCCCAGACCTTTGCCCACACCCTTATCTGGCCTGCCTAGAGTGGGTTCTTGCTCAGTAGCCCTGGTGAAGTCCTTCCCTTCATCTCCTTCATTGGTGCCACATTTTCCTTGAAGGCGACAGTATCCGCCTCTCCCCGAAGTGCTTTGCAGATGCTTTGGCAGTCTCTCTTTCACCCCTGCATCTTGATTATCTTCACCCTTGTCTTTGCCCAATTTGATTATAAAACCAGCACAAGCAGGGCCTGACTTGCACCCCTCATTCCTTTCCTTGTTTATTGTAGCCGCTCCTGAAATGTTGATTGAATGTTTGGTTGAAACATGAGTTTATTTTGATGACGATCTATCATTGGCTTCAGTGAGAGATGGAAGGTCCCTTCAGCTGGCAGATGAGAGGGTATTAGAAAGTGGACATGTAATATTGGCCCAAGTACAAAGCCTGGGTCTAAGCCAGGGAGGCAGAGGGGTTGGTTGAGAGGTCTCTGCCCCCACAAATCAGACCCAAGCACTCTTGTGTTAGCTAGAGAATGTTCACAGGCCCAAGCCAGGCCAATGTTACCTTGACTTAACTCTGTGCAGTATCTGACAGAATGTTAGGTCTGGAGTTAGGAAGACTTGAGTTCAAATCCAGGTTTCAAACATTTAGTCTCTGTGTGATCTTCTGCAAAACACTTTTCCTCAGTGGCCCTTGCTTGTGTCTTCTATAAAGTAAAGGAGCTGGGCTAGAGGGCCTCATGCACCCAGCATTCAGGAGCTGACTGCGGATAGTCATTGTTCAGTCTTTCTCCTTTTAATAATGATCATATTCTGATGAGATAAATGTCCCAGATTTGAGATGACACTCCCCCTCCACCACTCCCCACAAATAGCAGCAAGCCCCAAATAGCCCAGCTTCTGGGATTCACCAAATATCTGTGCGTTCAGGAGTAGCCTGTCTCACTGACATCTCTGTACCCAAATATCCCTTCAGAGCTTCCTGTTACCTACTCTTCCAAGGCATTGCTGGTTCTGAGCCATGTGCTCTAGAGGAAAGGGCACTGCCTTAGCATGTAGTGGACCCAAAATGGGGGCCATCAGTTCTGTCTCTGGGCCAGATGCTGGATCACATGGAGGCAGCACAGCATAGTGGAAAGGTGGCTGGGTTTGAGAGAGAAGCCCAGGATGAAAACTCCAACTCCAAGTGACTTTGGGAAGCTCCCGCCACTCTCACCGCCAGGGTTCACAGCTAGAAGAGGAGGGGTTGGATCAGATGACCTTGAAGTTCTCTTCCTCTTGATCTGTCATCCACTGCCCATTTCACAGGGATGCTTTCAACATTTCCCAAACCCTGAGTTTCAGGGAACCTTTTCCCCCTAGTATCAGTGCTAGACCTACTTATTTCTGAAGCACACTGAGTCCCTCTAAGGAAGGATGTTCTTAACCCTTTTCTGTGTGTTATAGACCCCTTTGACAGTCTGGGAAGCCTATAGATCCATTCTCAGAAGAAATTTTTAAAATACATATAATAGATAAACTAGTTCTATCAAAATACAGTTACCAAAATATTAAAATATAGGGGCGGCTAGGTGGCACAGTGAATAGAGCACTGACCCTGGAGTCAGGAGGAGCTGAGTTCAAATCCAGCCTCAGCCACTTAACTAGCAGCTGTGTGACCTTGGGCAAGTCACTTAACCTCAATTGCCCTGCCTTTCTGCCTCCATAAAGCAAAAAATGAAAGAAAATAAAATTCAAATTCATGGTCTGCAGGTTAAAAGAGAGGGAGGGAGGGAGGGAGGGAGTTAGGGAATAATCATTTATGAAGCCCCACTATATGTCATTCACTGCACTAAGTTCTTTACAAAAATCTCATAACAACCTTAGAAGGTAGATGCTATTATTATCTTCCATTTTAAATTTGAGGAACCTGAGGCACACAGAGGCTAATTACTGGCCCAGAGTCACTTGGATAGTAAGTGTTTGAGGCTACATTTGAACTTGGGTCTTCTTGATTCCTGGCCCAGCACAGCATTCTCTCATAGCACCACCAGCTACCTCTGGAGAATTACAGAATCTCAGTCATAGAGACCAGTTCATTGGTAAATAGAAATCTTCTCTACAATCTCAAATAGCAAGCAGCTATTTATCAAGTCCCTCTTTTATCCTTGGCTGGATGCACTGGGCTAGGTACATAGAGTTTAGACAATGGACATCCAGGATTTGCTCAAAGACCTGGAAGGCAGGGAGGAGCAGGATGACGAGCAGGACCTCATGAGACGGTTTGGGGCAGCCCTCTATGTTATCAAATGTTTGTTTCTCCCAAGATGAAATTTACTCTGAAATCCCCTTTCAGAACTATAGCAGCCATGATCTATGATTGAAGACAGTTGGTATTTGTCCCTTTCTTTCCTATTGGTTTGTTTCTCTTTGTGATGGAACAAGACTAACTCTTTCATACTCAGGACTTGTATCAGAGTGATAGACAGTGTAAGTTGTGCATTATTGCCAAGATGTCTATTACACTGCCATGATATGTATCACACCGCCATGATGTCTGTCACATTTCCAGGATGTCAATCACACTGCTAGGATGTCTGTTACATAACCATGATGTAATAATTCTGTTACACTACCATGATGTCTATTACACTACCATGATGTCACTCACACTGCCAGGATGTCTGTCTGTTACACTACCACGATGTCAGTCACACTGTCAGGATATCTGTCTGTTACACTACCACGATGTCTATTATATTACCACGATGTCTATTACACTACCGCGATGTCAGTCACACTGCCAGGATGTCTGTCTGTTACACTACCACGATTTCTGTTACACTACCATGATGTCAATCACACTGCCAGGATGTCTGTCTGTTACACTACCA
>NW_027186383.1:4459266-4492581 GCF_028583685.1 Petaurus breviceps papuanus
ACTACCATGATGTCTATTATACTACCACAATGTCAGTCACACTGCCATGACATGTATTGCACCACCAGCCTGTTGATCACACTGCTATGATATATATCACACTGCCATGATGTCAATCACACTGCCAAGATGTCTGTTACACAGCCATGGTATCTGTTACACTTCCAGGATGTCTATTACGCTAAGATCATGTCTGTTACTCGACCACAATATCTGCTGCACACTGCCACGATGTCTGTAACTACCAGGATTACTTTCACATTGTCAGAATGCAAATACGCTAAGGGGATGTCCACTTCCCTGCATTGATGTCTGTCTGATACAGGACTGGAATGGGGGGCTGCTGCCTCAGTTTGCTTAGTGATGAAGTAGACTGACAGAAGGACAGGAGGGAGGAGGAGACATGACAGGTTTCTTGTTTACAACAGCAGGTTTCGTGTTCTTGATGAGCAGGGGATTTTCCAGTTACTTGCCTCTGAACCTTCCATTGCCTGCTGAAAGTATTAACATTTACTTCTAGGTATTTGAAAGTGTGGGACTTCATTCAATCTAAGTCACATAAATTATGTGACATCTTAATAATGGATTGCTGGGGAGCATATTTTACTCATACATAGAAGTTAGTCTCCTCTGAACTGTAATTAATTTAATAGAGAGGAATGGATGCCCTAAGAATGTGAGGGATTTGCCTGAGGTCACCAAATCCTGGCTGAAATTAGAAATAGAGATCAGTTAAGTTCACATCATTTAGAGCTGAAAGAGACTTTGGAGGTCATTGAGCCTAACCTCTTCATTTTATACTTGAGGAAACTCAGACCTAGAGATGGGAAATGACTTGCCCAAGGTTGCACGGATGTGCAGGACTGTGGCTTAGTTGTCCTGGTGCTTGGGAGGTCATGGACCCAGTCTAGAGACCAGCTAATTGAGATGTGTATTTGATCAAAGCCTTAGAGGTCATCCTGTTTAACTGCTTCATTTTACAGATGAGGAAACTTGGGACCAGAGGTTGAGTGATGGAGGGAGCTGTAGTGACAATAGGAAGCCGACTTTATAGGTTTGTAGAAAAAAAGGGGGGAAGTGACTCAGAAATGGCTTTTTTCCCTTTTGCTTGAATATTATGAGAGGCTGTTTGGGCACTAGAGAGATTAGCCCTGAATCAGGAAGCCCTGGGCTGGAGCCCCACGTTTGCCATACACTGGCTGTATGACCTTGGAAAAGTCACTTAACCTCCTGGTTCCTCAGACGACAAGTAAGATTATAGATCGAAGAGCATGTATCGACCTCATTTTTGTTGGTTGGTTGGAGGAAATTTCATCCCTGGAAGTTTCCTACACAGGTCCCTTTTGTTCCCCTTTTGACTCCACCAAACCCAATCCCTATTATGCGTGGGTCTGTTTAAAATTGTTGCTGCTGGTCTTCCGACCCTCCTCTCCCTTTATTCTCTGTTTCAAGGGATGGCTATCCAGGAAGAATGGCAGACAGGGAGACTTTGGTTAAAATATATGTATATATGTAGGTATATTAATAAAAACTTATTTTTAATCAATGTTAAACTTGGTGGTAAGTTGCAAAAAAAATCCAAGGCAGAAGGAATACAAAAAAATCTTTTTTTTTAAGTATATATTCATTTTAACTAGGTAGAAACAAACCTGTTCCTGTGTTGCTCTGATCCCTTCTGAGCTCTTTCTTCTGGGCACATTTCTCAGGGCTGCTGCTGCTGCCATTATTTAGCTGGTTGTGGTCAGGGAGTACATGGCTCTGGCTCCTTTTGCTTCCCTCTAGCATGGCTTCCTAGGAGTCTTCCCATATTTCTGGGGATTCTTCACATATGTTGTCTCTGGTGGCATAGTAATATTCTGTTTACACTTGAATTCCACAGTTTATTCAGCCAATCCCCACTCATTAGCCACATGGGCTGTTTCCAGTTGTTTTCTTTTCTTTCCTTTTTTTTTTTTTGTTATTAAAAATAAAGCTAATAGAGAATATTTTTATAGGGCTAGGCCTTTCCTGCCACCCCCTTTCTATCCATTCTCTCCCACAGCCTCCTTAGTGCATCATCCCAGTAATGATTTTGCTGGGTCAAAAGGATATGAGCAGATTTGGATCTTTTACTGTATAATTTTGGCATGAATCTCTAAACAGGGAAAATCTGAACTTTCTCGTTTATTTTATTTTTGGGTGGTGGGAGATCCAGACCTATGCTTTTATTGGCATGGCGAACTTCATTTAGGCACATTGGAACATCTTCTGTGACTTTGAATTAGAGGGTTGCTTCTAATTACTCCAGTGGGGATAGTGCAAGGTTAAGGGACTTATCCTTGGTCACACTAGTGACTAGTATGTTCATAGCTCCAGAGCTGGAAGAGACCTCAGAGGTCATCTAGTCTGACCTTCTCATTTTCCATATGGGGAAACGGAGGCTTAGAGAGGGCAGTGACTTGCTCAAGGTCATATAGTAAGCTTCCTAGGCAGGAGTTGAACCCAGATCCTTCCATGGCTACATCAGTGCTCCTTCTGCTGTCCCCATCAGAGGCAGGCCTGGAATGTAAGTCTTCCTGATTCAAAGGCCAATTAGTTCTCTAGCCAGCCTGCTCTGTGAACCCTCAGTTGCTATTCATCAAGAATTCCCCTCATTTACACTGGGGCTGGGCTGGTTTCCCTTTCCACGGCTGTGCACAAAGGGAAGTGAGGAAATGAAGATTGCAGCCCAGCTTCGGTGGGGCAGCGGCATTCAGCCCCCTCACCTGACACTGCTTTCAAACCCAGCTCCAAGCTACTTCTCAATAATAGATGTGGTGATTACAAATAATTCTTCTTAGTGTGCAGAAGATCCTGCACCTGGGCATCTCTGCTTTACTAAAGAGAGGAGCCCGATGTGCTTGATCCCTGAAAACAGGCCTTAGAAAGGAAGCATTCACTGGCATTCGGTGGCTTTCCTCCAGCCAGTCTGAGGGACCCTTTGGCTGGTGCGGGTGCTGCTGTTGTTCCCGTCCTGCTCTGGTGCCTTGCAAACCCATTCCGGCTTGGTCAGCCGGCAGTACTTCTCCTGTGACAGGGAGAGGTATGGGCTCAAGCAACCACAGATTTGCCATCCACTAGGTAGCTAGCTCTCTATTCCAGTCATTTCCTTCTTAAGCTGGGGGAAGGGGGTTGGTCCGGGCATGTGTCCAGGTACCCAGAGGCACCTTCGCAATGCCTCAAGGCTTGGTCCGTAGGCTTGCCAGCTGCCCTTTCTTTTTCCAGGTCTTCTTGAGATCTGAAGGCCTTCCACAAGAGGTAAATAGTGGTTTGGGAGGAACTCAAATGCAGGCATCTCTTGAGTGCCAACTTTCTCATTTTTTTAACCAACTGACTTTCTGAAGGTCACATAGGGAACAGGTGGCAAAGCTTAGAAGTTCATAGATAGGGAGGCGGAGGGGACATCAGTAGTCACTTCATCCAATCCCCTCATTTTACAGATGAGGGAACTGAGGCTCAGGGAAAGGGAAGTGCCTTGAAAACAACTAGTAGTATCAGTCAGGCCTTAAACGACTCTGAGGCCAGAGATCCATGCCCTTCCCCCGCTCCACTATGCCTCTGCTTTGTAATGCCCATTTGCCAGATATTTACTACAGCCCTACTGTGTGCTTGCCTCTGGGGGAGGGGACTAGGAGACCATCTCCCTCCCTAGCTGCTTTCTTCCTGGAGTTCTTAGGGCTCTGTGCTGGTTGAGGTCTTGCTATCCAAGGCTCTTCCCAGTTAGGGAGGCAGGCAAGCCTGTCTGACCTTTCTGGGCGGCTCACCACCTGGCAGCATGAGCTCATTTTGGCAAAGCTGCCGGAGCTCTTTGTTGACTTTCCCTTTGCCCAGGGAAATGAAACAACTGGCTTGTTCTGAGTGGAGAGGTAGGAGTCATGGGGAATTTCAGAGCTGAGTGGATGGGACTTGACTGAAGAATCTCTTTCTGCCTCCTCGAAGGAGACTTTGTCTCGGCTCATTGCTTGGTGGTTGGGGAATTTGGTTCAATTCAAGTCAGCGAGCATTTCTGAAGTAAATACTAAATGACAGGTCCTGGGCTAAGCCAACAAGGAGAAATAGGTCTAGCCTACGTTCTCGGGATGGGGGTGGAGGGAGCTGGAGAATTTCCAAGATTTTTTCCCGAGTTCGCCTACCTTCACCCCAGAAAATCTTTTCTTTGATGGCTGCTGTGTAAGCCTGGGGGAGCTCTAAAAGGAACAATAAACCTGCTTCCCAGAACAAACTGTTGTTGAGATCACTCGAGAAGCTCCCATTTACTGATTTGGTAATTATAAGTCATTCTCTTCTGCCCATTACCGAGGACCTGAAGGACTCCTTACTTGAGTGCTTCCTAACTGGATTCAGTGGCTCAATTAAACAAGCATTTAATGAGGGCCTCCCTCAGTCAGGCGCTGGGCTAGGCACTCATGGGGTGCGTTCTCTTCTCTGATTTGGCTTTTGTGCCAATCTGTGCTTGGATCTGCCTCATCCTTTCTCCTAGACTGAAAGCTTTATGAGGGCAGGTTACATGGAGTATGTATCTTTGTATCTCTTCTTGTGTCTCAGTGACCCACATATAGAAGGTTTTTGTTTGTGTTTATTTTATTTATTGACAGTTTAAAAAAATTGAAAGAAGTCAGTTGGATTGAATTGAAGCTTGCTAAATTATAAATGACAATAAAGAAGCAGCTCAACTCTGTGTTATCACAATGATCAAGCTTCGCTCCAAAGAGGAGATGAGAATGTTTTCCTTCTTTGCAGAAGAGGAGCGTAATGAGTGTGAGACTTGACTGCACCCCGTCCTCTCTGGATAGGTCAGTTAGCTTGGCCGAACAGCTTCCCCTCCCTCCCCTTTCTGTTCATTGTTACTGGAGTTGGTTTGATGAGTGAGGGAAAAGAGAGGGATACATTGGGAAATCAAGATGTAAAAACAATACCATAAATATTTTTCTTTGTACAAAATATAGTCACAACCTCGTTAGTTGTGTTCAGGTGAGTACTGGTTCTAACCCTCTTCTGGCTTCTTGCCTAGAAGCCTAGTTGAGTGTTTCTAAATGTGTTTAGTCAGAAACCAAGTTTTCTCCTCATTCTGTGCCAGCCACATAGAAAACACATGTGAAATCAGGGCTAGGTCTTAGTTTATGTATTTGAAAAGACTGCCTAGGTAGGCGCTTAGAGTTGTTTTTGTTTATTTTTTTTTCTGATGTATATTCCTTTTTCTCTGGAAAGTTAAGATTTACAAAGTTCTTTCCCCTCACTAGTCCCCTGAGGTAGATTAAGCCAGTGTTATAGCCATTCTCCAGGTGAGAAAATTGAGACTTAGAGGCATGTCTTGCCCAGAGTTGTGCAGTCACTAAGTGTGGGCACCAGGATTCCTCTTCCCAGAATTTCAGAGTTGGAGGGAATTAGAGGGATTAGTAATATGATGCTAAATAGAGTATCTGATAGAGATGACTGTCTAGTTCCCAAAGCCCAGGGAAGTTAGATGACCCGCTGAGGGTCACATAAGTAATAATAATAAAAAAAAAGCTGGACTTGATCCCAGGTATTGGGACTCCAAGGCCAGTGTTCTTTCTGCCAGAACACATGGCTCTCAGGGGATCCCAGAGGCCTTTCAGGCCAACAAGTGTCTGTTCAGGAGAGCTGGAGTTAATCTCCCTGGCCAGGCATTCACCAGATGCTTGAAGTTTGGCATGTGGACGTGTGCATGTCTGCATGCACACATGTGTATGTATGTAGATTTAGTCTCTCATCTTCTGAGCTAGGCCATTCCACTTTGAGCCGGCTCTCATGGCTGTGTTCAGAATAAGAGCTCACATGTATGTGTCTCTTTCAGGTTTACGCCTTGTTTTCCGTGGATGATCTGACTTACGACGATTTTCCTGACATTGAGTCTAAATGCATTGGGTTCCAGCTTGCTCCTCCATGTGCCCTCTGGGGCCAAGAATAAGCAGGGGGTCCTTCTTCCAGATGCCAGCCCTTCAGATCCTGGAATATTTCTGTCGTTCCCTCCCTTGTTTTCTTCCTCCTTTTCTTCCTCATTCCTAGCCACCCCTTATTCAATTCTGTTCTGAGTGTTCTGGTGGAGAGAAGATTGAACTGGGCAGCTTTGTCAGTAGAATGAAGGCTCACAGGGGCAGGAACTGTCTTGGACTTATAGTCGAATCCCTATCATCTAGCACACTGCCTGGTATGCAGTAGATGTTTAATCAATGCTTGTTGGTTGGTTGGACCAGAGCGTTTGACTTACTGGAAACAGCCGTGAACTAGAGCTCAGGGTAGAGGTGGTCCTGACCCCCCCCCACCCCCCCACCCCCACTCACTTGCAGTGTGACTTTGGCCAAACTGCTTCCTCTCCCTGGGCCTGTTTACCCAAGTATAAAAGGGGATTTGGTTTCAATCTTGTTCCGGATTTGTTTTGTCTGTGGTCTTTCAGTGGTCTTCTTGTGGGCCAGCTATCCTGACTTCTTGTATGGCCACTGACAAAGACACTTAACCTCCCACAACTGTGAAGTGCTACAGCAGTGATACTTTCCCTGGCCTTAACTCCCTGGGATCTGTTGGAGTAGGATTCCATCAAGTTGCTCAGAGCTTCCAAGAGAGCTGACTGTTACCCAGAAACACGAAGCAGTGAGATCAGGATGGGGGAGGGTACACTTGGTGAGTGGATAAAGCCCTGGTCCTGAGTTCAGATCTGGTCTTTGACTCCTACTAGCTGTGTGACCCTAGGCAAATCGCTTAATCCCTCTTGCCTCAGTTTCTTCATCTGTAAAATGGGCTGGAGAAGGAAATGGCGAAACTTCTCCAGTATCTTTGCCAAGAAAGCCCTAAATGGGGTCCCAGAGAGCTGGACACAATTGAAAACAAGTGAATAACAACAATCCCGAGTGAGTGAATGGGCCAGTGTGTGTGCAAACACATGGAGGTAGAGGTTCCATGAAGCTTTTGAGAAAAGAGATTGAATGATGGGCTCCCTTCTGAGAGTGTCACCAGCCCCGGGGCTGGTGGTAAGGACTGCTTGTCTGGGGGAGGTTTCAGGTCCTCAGAATTGTTCTCTGAGGCATTGAGTCGTATTGAGTCTGCATTTATGGAGTGCCTAAAATGTTCCAGGCTCTGTGCTCTGTGAGGGCAGTCCCTGCCCTCAGGGAGCTCCCAGTCCAACGAGGGAGACAAGGTGGGCTTGAGCCTATGGAAGCTCTTCCCTGAAATGAGTTGTTCCAGTGGTGATGGAGGTGACTGTTCTCATAGGATTGGAGAGTTAGATCTCTAGGGAACCTTGGAAGCTGGTGAGTCCAACTTATTGTAAAGACAGGATTGGAGACATGAAGTGAGCTGGCCTGGCTTCCAATCCCAAAGCCAGTATCATCAGTTTAGAGCTGGAATGGGCCTCAGATGCCATGGTGCCACCCTGGAATCTTACATATGAAGGCACTGAGGCACTGAGCTCTCAGGTGACTTGCCTGGATCCCCAGAGCTAGACAGTGTCTGAGGCAGAACTGGACCTCAGTTCTTAGTCACTCTAAATTCGGTGCCCTGTCTGGGGAATTCTGGGTGACAAAATGTCTTCTGCCAAAGCTTACTTTGGAATTGCTAGTCTTGGAGAGTTAGCCAAGGCACTGAGAAGTTAAGTTACTGGCCCAAAGTCACTCAGCCTGCTGGAACTTGGTCCCAGGTCTCCCCCACTCTGAGGCCAGCTTGCTGTTCTCTGCATTGAGTGGTCTCCTCATGCCTGGAAGGCTTTCCAGTTTGCAAAACTCTTTGTACCCATTTTTTCATTTGATCCTTACAGCCACCTAGAGAGGGAGACAGTCTTGCAAAGGTTTTTATCCCCATTTTACAGATAAGGAAAGTAAAAGTCTTGCCCACAATCACAAAGCAGCAACAGCAGATGATTAGAATTGCCTCCCTCTGACTTTCACTGCTTTGTCTGACCTGCTTCCCTTGCATAGGAAGCATGCCTAGACACTTCACCCAGCTACTTGGGGCAGGGGCGGGGCTTGCTGGCCTTCTCAGCACTGAGATTATGAAAAGTTTCAGACCACATATTAAAAAAAAGTACATGCAGCATCCCTAGCCCATTGGTTTTGTTCCTGCATTCAACGAATGTTTCTTGGATTTTGCTGTCGTTTGAATTTGCTGATATGTTTATTGCTGTGACTTTGGTTCCTCCACCATCACGGCATATTTGGGCTTCTGGCGGAAATGCTAGTCATATCTTAAATCGGCACTTTATACATAGTGGTTAATATAGTCTTTGTTCACGGGGAGCTCAATTAAAATGGAAATTGTATAATTGTGATAAAAGGCCCAAGCGGAGACCTGAATGTTAACTGCCCTTTCTTGTCCCCACCCCTGTCCCTTCCCTAGTTAATGCAGATGTTCCTTTCATAATTATATTCCTCATGTTGGTGACCGGCCAAGGCACCCATTCTCCAGGAGCAGTCCCTGCAGGGCCTTGACCTGCAAGTCTGGTTTCTAGCATGCCCATCCTGAGATCATAGATTCAGAACTGAAACAGACCTGTGGGGGCATCTAGTCTAACTGCCATGTTCTACAGATGCCCCCAGAGAGAAGGAGGACATGCCTTGCTGTTGTCTTCGGACCCAGCTGAGATTCAAGCCCAGGACCCTGATCTGGAATTCAGCTACCACCCAGGCTCCCAGTCATCTCCAGGTGGAGAGAACCTTAGATCTGCCATTCGGTGGAGGTGGGGGAGGGGGGGTTAGCTTCTGGGCTGTGGAATTTCCAGCTGGAAGGGGCTTTGAAGAATACCCATTGCAATCTCCTCATGTTTATAGATAAGAGAACTGAGCCCAGCAGATATCACAGCCAGGTAGCCCAGAGTCAGACAGATAATGGCAGTAGGCCTGGGATTCAAACTGTAGTCCAAGATCCAGGGGCTTCCTCTGACCTGCCCAAGCTGTGTTGGTCACTTTCTTGAGGTTTGAGGCCCCTCTTTGTTATCTGGAATAGCCATGGGGCTCCCCTCCCCTCATCTGCAGAATGTGAGGTCCTTCAGGTCAGGAAATGCTTCATTCTTCTCAGTGTCTCGCCAGTGCCTAATGCTGTCAGGGCAGCCCTGGGAGAGGTGCTTTGACTCTCTGTGGGCCCCAGTTTCTTCCTCTTTCTGCTGAAGGTGGATTAGGAGGGGCCTCCGCCCAACCAATGCTATGATATGAAATTCTTTCACCCCTCTGAGTCTCAGGCGTGTAAAATGGGCTGGGTGGCCTATGAGAGGGCCCTGCAAGCTCAAAACCTACAAGCTATCTGCATCTATCTACAATCTGCATCTATCTACACAGCCTCTATTTTTTGAGAAGGTATTAAATGACTGGATGAAAAAATTGTCAAGAGACAATAGGCAGAAGTAACCAATTAATCAACAGGCATCAAAGTGCCTACTGTGTGCCATGCACTGTCCTGGAGGTATAGAGAACAGTAAAGTTCCTGCCCTCAGGGAGCTCATAGTCTAATGGGGGGAGGGGCGCCAGGTGCGGTACACATTTCTGTGGCTATAAACACCTACTAAGTCAATCCTGAGGTTGGGGCAGGGCAGGAGCAGCAGAAAGACCCCCTCAGGTGCAAAGCTGAAGCTGATTCCCGAAGTAAGGGGAGGGAGTGGGAGGGAGGGAGAGCACGCACAAAGTCCCTGAGATGGGAGAATGTGGCTTGGATGGAGAGCCTTGTCAGCTGACGCCCTCCAATTTCTCTCTTTCCTCCCTGCTTCCTTGCCAGCCCAAGTATTTATTTTCAAAACATGCATGCCAGCTCCTTCCTAATTAAAAACAAAAACCCACCCCATCTGGCTAAGAATTCCTGAGCCCTCCCATTGAGTGATAGCGATAACCCTGTTCCTAGCCTTGGGGCAAAGCCAGTTCTGTAACCCCCAGGGTTTGCAGCTAGGAAGCTCTGCTGAGAATGCATTCCCCCCCTCCTCCCCATTTTGGTTTCTCTATGTGTAATACACATGTGCTTGTGTTTATGTAAATAGACCCCGAACTATCACAAGTCCCCAGCATGTATCCCCATGCTTACTGATGCTTGGCATCTCCTCTCACAAATATTCCGCATAAATGGAGTAGCCAGAGAAGACTAGCTAACTCCCCCCCCACACACACACACACACCCCCAAAGCTGTTTAGGGTAAAGCCTCCCTGTTCAGGGGAGGGGGAGGAGGGAGAGAAGGTAAATCAGACTTGAGTCAAGCAGGCGGCCATTGGATCTATAGAGCTTTGTGGCCATTGCTGGGTTTGTGCCTTTGCTTTTAAACTTCAGGGTCAGTAAGCGGATTAATATTCTTATCTTAGGTGATGACGTTCTGCTTCGCCTGACCTTCCCTTTTTGTCACTGATCATGCCTTTGCTTGGTATTCTTGGTTGGTTTGGGGGGATACTGCTTTTAGAGGCAGGTGGTGACTCAGTGGTAGAGTACCAGACCTGGAGTCAGGGAGGCCTGAGTTCGAATCTAGCCTCAGATGCTTCCTAGCTGTGCAGCCCTGTAAACTCTGCTTGCCTCAGTTTCCTCATATAATGGTGCCTCCCTCCCAGGGTTGTTGAGAAGCTTAAAGGAGATAATGATTGTAAAGGACTCTCTCAGCAGGGTGCCACCAGGGTAGCTATGGTGATGGTCCCACAGCACTTTGGAGTTTGCAGCGTGCCTAGGGTGCTGCCCAATGGCCATCGTTTGAGTTTCGCCAAACCCTGTGAGGCAAGAGCTGTGGGTATTGGCATCACTGGACAGATGAGGAGACTGAGGCTGAGAAGGGAGAAGCATTTTGCTCCTGACCACACAGAAACCGAATGACTGAGGCGTGATCTGTACCTAGGCCTCCCCTGGCCCCACGTCCGGCTCTCTGGCCACCATGCGATTGTCCTGAGCTCCTCAGTCATATCTATGCACCATGAAGAAGCGGGGTCTGGGAAACGGGAAAGGGACTCTCTGTGCCGTCGGCTGTGTGGCATGGTGGGAGCTGCTGGTCTGGCTGGGGGGAGCTGCCACAGAAAGGCAGCCTGTGGCCAGTGCTGTGGAAGCCTAAGCAGGCCAAAAGGGGCCTGATGCCCTGCCCAGCTCCTTCATGGGCAGCACCGAAGGAAAGAGAGGAAACTGTCAGCCTTTGGACCTTGGGAAGAGTGTTGGGGGAGTTTGGCTTCCCTTTCTCCTTGTCTAGTCCCAGTTTCCATTCTGTTCTGGGTCTTAGGAAGACCAGGGCATACAGAGTTGAGCCAAGGTTGGGCAGCTCTGCCAGGGAGCAGGGACATTCGCTCTCATGTTTCAAACAATTCATGCTGGCAGAAGGAGTGGGAAGACTGCAGGTTTTTGCTCCTGTTTGGAAGAAGGCAGAGAGAGAATAAACTGCCTACTGTGTACCACTTACTTCCAGGTACTGTGCTGGGCACTTTACAGGTATCTCATTTGATCCTTACAACAACCCTGTGAGCCAGGTGTTATTATTCCCATTTTACAGTTGAGGAAACTGAGCTAGACAGAGGCCAGGTGATTTGCCCATAGCTTAGTAAGTCCATGAAGCTGGATTTGAACTCAGGTCTTCATGATTCCAGGCTTAGCCCCCTACTCGCAGTGCCACCTCGCTATGTGGTTTTAAATTAAAAAAGAAAGTACTGGATTTTAATATGTTTATTTTCATCAGAAGAACACACACACACATGTCCACACACATATTTGTAATTTAGCCAGAGATGGAGAAATCGCGCTCTTTGGGCACCCTCCTAGCCTGATAACGATCTGCTTGGAGACTTTTAGGCTAATGTTGCCCAATTTTCTTTGGCCCAATTGTCTTGGACATAGTGATGTCCAGATATGGTCTCCCTGTATAAACTGTTAAAGACATTTGGGTTCTGGGGGAGCTGCTGCATGTTGGGCATTGGGGCTCTGCTGGGAGGTGGGGGGTCCCAGGAAGTGGCCTGACTGCATCCTTCTGGGGTGCAGAAGCTAAGCCATCTCAAGGGATTCTGCTCTTTTTTTGAAGCTGAAGGAGAAGAGAGACGCCCTGATGGGTTGGAAGGACCAGTGGCTCAGGAGTCAGTGAGACTTGCTTCTGGCATCTGGCCTCCACACCCACATGTGTGCAATCTTAAGTGCTCTCTACAGGCTCATGTACTATAGGGAGAGAAGGTGCCAGTGGGCCCTGCCCTCTCTGAGCTTGCTTTCTGCTGTTGGCTGTCACTGCCTGGCTTTGGCACTTTACGTCTCTCTGCCCACAGGTCTTCATTTGTCATTTGAGGGCAGTAATCATACTGGCATCGATTCATCTAATGATTGTAAGACACAAATGAAATTATCTACCCAAAGCGCCTTGGAGATCACGAGGTCCTATTCTAAACATCAGCTCTTATTAACAGCACTTGCCCTCCTCCTTCCTTCTCTTCCATCATTCTTATTAGTTGGATCGATTTATCCCATTGGGCCTCAGTTTCCCCTTCTGTAGTGTGAGAGGGGTTGGATGAGGTCATTTGTTAGCTCCTTTCAAGCTCTAGCTTGTACCATCTGTACATAAATGATATGTTGGGTTATAACTTTGCAAAACCTGACAAGCAAAGCTTTTCTTCATGACTCCAGGATTTTACTGATTGCTGCCAGGGCCATCTGAAAAAAGCAGTGTGCCCTGACCTGAAACATCTGAGGGCTGCCATTCTCGTATCAGGTGTTGTCACCTGAGGGTGTAGGTTTCATCCAGGCATTCCCTCCCCCACACATATTCCTTTGGTCAAATTTTTCAGTGTTCCCGTGGCTGATTTTGTGACCATTGGTCATGGAGCATTCCTGTCAGAAGGCGCTGCTCAGAGGCTCAATTGTGAAGTTTTGCAGGTTAGGGACTGACCAGACGCTTGCCATTTTGGAAACTATCATTATTGTCTAGGTGGTGGGAGTAGAATGAGAAACCCTCAGGGAGGGTCTGAAGAATGCCAAAGACAGAAATAGAGAATACTTCCATTTTGTTAGCCTGGAAGTTTTATGAAAGATGTGTGTGTGTGTGTGTGTGTGTGTGTAGAAACATTTCATTGCTTTCCTTCGAATGCTTTGCTAAAAGGGGCCAGCATTTCAATAGTGAATCTTTGTTGAGTTTTGAAGGTTCCTGTTGGAGTAGACCATAGAGGGCACATAGTACACTTTCCACCAATTTCACAGATGGGACAACTTTTGTGTCTTGTTTAAGGTGACAGTGTTCATCACATCTTCTTGAAAAAACAGTTTTGGAGTCAGATGACCTGGTTTTAAAATGTAAATATTCTAAAATTTGAAATTTTGAGAAAATTCTTAGCTTTTGAGCTCTTTGGGACTCCAGTTTTTTCCTC
The DNA here is from genome assembly GCF_028583685.1 of Petaurus breviceps papuanus. Lineage (NCBI taxonomy): Eukaryota > Metazoa > Chordata > Mammalia > Diprotodontia > Petauridae > Petaurus > Petaurus breviceps. Next base: position 4,472,577 of record NW_027186383.1, read on the forward strand.
TGCAAAATGAGTTGTGGACAAGATTACATGAGCATAGATGGAGAACCAGAAAAAGAGTCTTTAATGTTATGTAGTTCACCTCTGTCTCATTTTACACATGAGGATCTGAGGTCCATGGAGGGTGACTTGTCTCAGCTTACATGGGTAGCTAGAAGCAGAGTTCAGATTTGAACCCAGGTCCTTTGAATCAAAATGTATTGTTTTTCTACATCTCCATGAGGTCTCTTTCCATGTAGAATGCTTGGAGATCTCTGGGCTTGGAGCACTCTCCTACATTCTGTGGGAGGTCGGGGGAAGCATTCATCACATAAAACACAGTCCCTGGATGGAGCTGATTCATTGGGTTGGGGAGAGTTTACAAGATTCATAGTTTATAGCATCAGAAATTCAGAGCTGGGAAAGGGACCTTGGAGGTCATGCAGGCCAACACCCTCATTTCCCATTGGAAGGAGCTTAGACCCAGGGGGAGACAAATGACTTGCCCACGGTCAGGCACCTGGGGGTGGCCCAAGCTGAGATCCAGAGGCCAGAGACTCTCCTTCCCACAGCAGAATCTCTCTTGTATCAGGAGAATGGAGATTTGGCTGTTCCTGTGGAGTGAGGAAGGATTTGAAAAAAATACTATGTAACATCTCATTAATTCCTACTCCTCTCCCTAGCTATGGGGCCTCCAGATCTTGTTCTCACTCTCATTCTCACCACACAACACAAGCCTCATAAAAAAATAGTGTTTCTTCTACTCCTGAGGGGGGAAGGCCTGCCGAAAGGCTGCATGTGGTCTCTCTTCTTATATAAGACAATACATCTTCCATCCTTCTGTGCAGCAAGCTGCATGCAAGTACATTCTGTGTGTGTGAGTGTGTGTATGAGAGTGTGTGTGTGCCTGTGCATGTGTTTGTGGGTGTGTGTAAGAGACAGAGAGAATGTGTGTGAGTGTATGTGTGCACCTGTGCATGTGTTTGTGTGTGTAAGAGACAAAGAGAGAATGTGTGTGAGTGTGAGAGTGTGTGTGCACCTGTGCATGTGTTTGTGTGTGTGTAAGAGTCAGAGAGAGAGTGTGACTGTGTGCACCTGTGCATGTGTTTGTGTGTGTGTAAGAGTCAGAGAGAGTGTGTGAGTGTGTGTGCACCTGTGCATGTGTTTGTGGGTGTAAGAGACAGAGAGAGTGTGTGTGTGTGTGTGTGTGTGTGCACCTGTACATGTGTTTGTGGGTGTGTGTAAGAGACAGAGAGAGAGTGTGTGTGTGCGCACCTGTGCATGTGTTTGTGTGTGTGTAAGAGACAAAGAGAGAGTGTATGTGAGTGTGTGAGTGTGTGTGCACCTGTGCATGTGTTTGTGTGTGTGCGCCTGTGCATGTGTTTGTGGGTGTGTGTAAGAGACAGAGAGAATGTGTGTGAGTGTATGTGTGCACCTGTGCATATGTTTGTGTGTGTAAGAGACAAAGAGAGAGTGTGTGTGCACCTGTGCATGTGTTTGTGGGTGTGTGTAAGAGTCAGAGAGAGAGAGTGTGTGAGTGTGAGACTGTGTGCACCTGTGCATGTGTTTGTGTGTGTGTAAGAGTCAGAGAGAGTGTGTGAGTGTGTGTGCACCTGTGCATGTGTTTATGGGTGTGTGTAAGAGTCAGAGAGAGTGTGTGAGTGTGAGTGTGTGTGTGCGCCTGTGCATGTGTGTGTGTGTGTAAGAGAGAGAGTGTGTGTGTGTGAGTGTGTGTGTGTGTGCACCTGTGCATGTGTGTGTGTGTGTGTGTGTGTGTGTAAGAGAGAGAGAGTGTGTATGTGCAATATGTGAGTGTGTGTGTGTGTGTTGGAGGGCAGTGTGTGGGGGGGGGGCGGCACATAGCTCACAATGGTTAGAAGCTGCAATAAAAGCCAGTGCTCTGCAAATAGCATGACATCTACTGGATGGTCCCGTGTTCCCCCTGCAGCTCTCACGGCCCATTTTTTTGTATCCGGGCTGCTGCTTGGCAGGCTTGCCCAGCTACTGAATTGAGCTAAAGCTGGGTAGGTTGTTTCATTTTCCCAAAGGCGTGTGTAGGGGAAAGAAGAAGGCGTGTTCCTCTTGGGTTGTTTGTGATCGAGATGCTTTGTGCCACAGGGAGAGACTGTGTTGGGATGAGAGTCTGTGGCAGACCGGAGCCTGTGGGCCGGCTTCCTTCACCAGGGCCTCTGAAGTATACCTAGGATCGTGTCGCTAGGGGGCTCTGTGGCAGATAGAGCACCTGACTGGCGGCAGGAAGACCCGAGTTCAAATCTAGCTTCAGACACTTCCTTAGCTGTGTGACCTTGGACAAGTCATTTGACCTCTGCTAGTCTCAGTTTCCTCATCTGTACAATGGGGATACTAATAGCACCTGCCTCCCAGGATTTTGTGAGATAATAATTATAAAGTTCCTAATGCTAACACTGTTGTGGTTGCTATTAGCTAGGGACCCAGTAGCAAGGACCCTCATTCATAGGGAGGGTGGACAGCCTATGCCTGGGACCCTGTGCAGGGGTCCCAGTGGCTGAGAAAGGCCAGAGCCTTTCTGGGGCCCAGATGGGTTACTACAGTTCACTGAGTCCTATATTTAGCTCACCTGGACCTTTGTGGGGTCAGGAGGGAGGGACTGCGGCTACATGAAGTGGGGATGTCATCCAGCCTGCACAGTTAAGAGAAAAGGCTCACACTGAGGATTCTCACACTGGAATGCTGCCTCTTCTCAGTCCTAATGACTCTGCCCCAGGCCAAGTGATGCCAGCTACTTTGCACATACCAATGTTTACTCCCAAAGATCATGGCACAGTGGAGGGAACAATGACCCAGGAGTGGGCGAGCTGCCCAGCCTAAGGTTGTGTCTGTGCATCCTCAGTGACCTCTCTGAAATGAGGGCCTTGACTAGGTTCCTCTAAGGCCCCTCCTGCTGGCACCACCATGAAGGGGAGAAAGGATGGGGGCACAGGGTGGGCTAGACCCCTGTGTGCTCAGGAGAAGTCCTTTCAGGGATGCCATCCTGCCCTGAAGGCTGGGCCCAGAAGAAGTGAGAAAACGACTCCTCCTGTGTTGAAGTGGGGACAGTGGGTGAGATCTAGGGCAGACCCAGTCTCTCCTGGCCGCTGGATGTGTTGGTTAGTTTGGCTGAAATGGCCTTCTTCCTCTTAAAAAAAAAATTATTGTATAAAAAGTGACTCACCTGAGCAACAGGGGTGTACTTAGAAAGGAGACATGATATCAAGAAGAAATACACAGCTGGGGAATGAGATACGGAAGCTGGGCTGGGAGCCGCGTGGCCTAGGGGAGCCGCATGGCCTAGGGGAGCTGCGTGGCCTAGGGGAGCCGCAGACTCTGGCTTGCTGTGGGATCCTGGGCAAATTAGGTCCCCTCTCTGGGCCTCAGTGTCTTCATCTGGAAAAGGAAGGGACCCAACGTGAAGACCTCGAAGCCTTCCCGTCCGGGGTCTGTGATCCTGTGATTATGCTTCAGGAGTGAGGAGCAGTGAGCAGAAAGCCCTTCAGGCACTTCAGGGCCACTGTCCCCTGGGCCCAGCCCCTTAGTGGCTGAGTAAATCCCTGGTGGAGGAACCACAGCGGGGCCGTGGACAAGAGTCACCAGGCTGTGCAGTAGACAGACGGCACAGGGCAAATGCTGTTGTCAGGAATAACCGCCTGACTGCGCTCACTGGTCCATCAGTATCAGGAAAGGGGGCCAGGTGTGACTTGGACATTCCTGGTGGGAGCTTCCCCTCCATAAACAAAGCCCTTTACTGACCAGGCAGCTCTGCTGTTTGTCTTACTGTGCAGAAAGTCCTTGGGTGTTACTTTCTTACTAGTGTTTGATCTGCACACATTCTTGTCTAGACCCATATGCACACACACTCACACACACGCACCAAGACTCAGAGGCCATCTAGTCTTGCTTTCTTCATTTTACAGTCATGGGAACTGGGATCTAGGGAGGAGCAGTGGCTGCCAGGAGGTTGCCCAAGGCACCAATTGGGTTCAAACCCAAGTCCTCTGACTCCAAAGCCTGCTGCAAGCTTCCATCTTCAGATGCTGTGCACTGCCTCCCCAGTGCATGCTCCTGGGAATGGATCCTGGCTCTCGGGTCTGTCATAGTAGATATTCTTAGGCCCATTTCATAGATGGTAATAATAACTTAGGTTTATTTGTGATTTAAGTTTCCAAAGCATTTGGCGTCTCTCACCTCATTTGAACCTCATAGTAGCCCTGTGAGATATATGCCATCCATATAGTTTGAGGATGAGGAAAAAAGAGTGTCCCATAGGTGAAGGGACGTGTGTGTGGCCACGTAGCCAGTCAGAGGATTTGAACGCAGGTCTTCCTGACTCCTGCTCCGGTACTTTCCCAGCAAAGTCACATGGAAAACAGGGAGGAGAAAACAAAGATCCAAATGACTTGCCAAGGCTGGAGCCAGACCCCGACTCAGACTCAGGTCTCCTGATTCCCAGTCAAGTGATCTTTCCATGATATTCCACAGAGCAGGTAGATAAGGGAAACTTGCTGACTGAGGTCTCCAATTCCATTCATAGCATTGTGACATGGAATTGCCCAGTGGCACATTGACTGGGGTGTGTGAGCATGTCAAGGAGAACCTGGGAATTTTAAGGTCCCTTTAGCAAGTAATTTTGGTGAGGGATGGTGAGGTGATGGAAGACTTGGGTTGACAGCAGGAGAGTGGGCAAGGTTGGCACAGCTGACTTCCATTTCATTTCCTTTAAACTGGGAACACTCAGTGTTTCCTTGGATCTTAGGACTCTTCCTGAAAAGTTCACCAACAACTATTTTTTCATCCTTGCTGTGTGCTGGAACACAGATTTCTTGTTTGGGCTCAGTAACTTTGCCCCCAGGACACAAATATAGGTGTCCTATTAGGAAGCAGGGAGGCCTTGAGTGCTCTTTCATTTAAAAGAGGTGGCTGTATCTGTCTGGCCCATGAGCACCATTCATCCACAGGAAAATCTAGGGTCTTTCCATTTGGGTGCCCTGAGTGGGGCATGTTGTGATGTAGGGGAGAGAGTGGCCCTTCTGACCTTCCCCTCCTGGAATCTATCAATGAAGGGCTTGGGCAGGTTACTGCCCTCTCCAGGCCTCAGTTTCCTCATTTGTAAAATAAGATGTTGGACGAGATGCACTCTGACATTCCTTCTAGCTCAAAATCTATCATCCTATGACACTGAAGGAATCTCAGGACTGGAGTTAAGTCATGTTCCATGCCTGGGCCTCAGTTTCCTTTTCTATAAAAGAAGAAGATGGAGAAGAGATGTTCAGAGATCTCTTCTCTCATCCTATGACACTGAAGGAATCTCAGGACTGGAGTTGTCATGTTCCATGCCTGGGCCTCGGTTTCCTTTTCTATAAAAGAAGAAGATGGAGAAGAGATGTTCAGAGATCTCTTCTCTCATGCTCTGGGCCCTCTGGGCTTTGGTTTCCTCATTTTCACAATGCAGGAGATGGATGGCTTAGTGTCCCTAAGGTTTCATCTCATCTCTACAGACCTGCAGGGACCAGGACACATCACTCCCAGGGTCTCAGGTTCCTGCAGCTCTGAACATTTGCTCCTTTCCTGATTTCCTGTGAGCTCCTCGAGGGCAGGGACTGTCTTTTGCCTCGTTATGTATCCCCAGCACGTAGTACAATGCCTGGCACATAGTAGACACTTAGATGTTTATTGACTGACTTCCTATGGAAATTATTCTGCTCTACTTGAAAGGAAGCAAGGTATGTTGAAGAGGACAGCTAGGTGTCTCATGGGATAGAGCACTGGGTCTAGAGTCAGGAAGACCTGAGTTCAAATCCTGTCTCAGATACTTACTAGCTGTGTGACCCTGGGCAAGTCATTTAACCTCTGTTTGCCTTAATACACTGGAGAAGGAAATGATCCTCACTCTAGCATCTTTGCCAAGAAAAATCCTTGGACAATATTGGTATGCTGTGGTCCATTGGGTCATGAAACTACTGAACACCACCACTGCTATGAACAACAAAGGTGATTTTCAGCCATGAGTCCATAATTTCATGACTAGAATATCTCTCAAGTCCCTTTGCCCTCTGACATTCAGCAGATCTGTGAAAACTGCTATCAGCCAGCCACCGTGCCTGGTGTGACGTGTTTAAAGGTCACATGCCTGAAAGTGGAACCAACCTTCAGCACTTCTCAAGCCTGGCTCATTCTGTCATTGCTCCCTTGGGAAGTGTGAGCTGGCCACATTCAAATGGATTTTTTCCAGGCCTGATAACATTTAAGAACCTGGAATATCCCACACCCAATCCACGTTGCAGATGGAGTTCTCTCCACAGCAAGTCAGATAACAAAGAACAAATTGGCTCATGGGCAAATCAAAGCACTTTGCAAAGATGAGCTATGTGTCTCTCTGTTAGGATGGTCAGTGTGACATAGACATGGGGCATGGGTTAAGATGTGGGATGAGAGAGGCGACCAGGTAGCACAGTGAGTAAGAGCACCGGCCACACTGGGGGATCGAATCTGGGCTCAGACACTTAGCATCCACCCAGAAACACCTGGCCATGTAACCTTGAGCAAGTTACTTAACCCCAATTGCTTTAAAAATAAAAAAGGTTGTGGGATGAGTCATGATGGATTCCATCTTAGAAACAGAAAATTTACTGCAGTCCAAAGTTTGGCAGTTGTTTGAGCAACCTGGGCCTGCTTCCATAGGTTGAGAATGATCATAGCTTAGAAAAAAGGTTGAAATTTGAGGACAAAATCAACTTTTGGGCAGATAGAAGTGACTTGGACTAATGCCGTCCAAAAGGAAGCTGGCCAAGTTCTATTCCCTGCTAGATGCTAACGCTGGTGCCAATCCTGCTATGATATGCAGAGAAACATTTGTCTGTGACCTTGGGGCTGGGGAGCTTTAGTCCAATTTTCCTTCTGAGATAGAAGGACCCCCAAACTTGGACTTCTGGGAAATCAAATCAAGCAAGCAGGAAACAGTAGCTGTTTTTGTGATAAAACTGAACCTGGCGCTTTCTTGTATAATGGAGACAAATGGAATGTGAGCCAGTAGGGACAAGGACAAACGTGCGTGTTTAGAAAAAGCAAAAAAGAAATCAAAGCTGAGGAATGGCGCACGAATATGGGAGAGAAGAATCCCCGGTTCAGTTGGAACTACAGGCATGATGGGAGAAAAAAAAGAAAGATATCTTTTGGAGAACTTGACCATGAACGAGAAGTGGATGGCCAGTCCCGTAGCCATTCCTGGGATTATAGACACAAAGATGAATTTCTCCCAGGAAACACAGAACTACTGATTAAATTGAGGACATTGACATTGGAAAGTCTGCAGAACGTTAACAGAAGACTTCAAAAAGGGAAATGTAGACAGAGAAATTCAATTGTAGAGAACAGATCATAGTGCCTTTTTTTCCTTTTGGAAGGACTGGATTTGTAAGTGGGTTTTCAGCCTTATGTAATAATTCATAACAGTGAGAAGAGATTGAAAGTCTCTGCATAATTATTGAGTGTATAGTCTAGTCCGAAGAGGCTAATCTCCTACATGGTGTAAAATGAACAGAGAGATATTTTAAAAGTTTCTTTCCTTCAACAATTTTGTTGGGTGTGGAGCGGCGGCCATAATGGCAGACTTGACTTATTAGTGAAGTTGATTAATTTTGGTGAACAGGTTCCCCTCCCCCGCCTTGTTTGGGTCCTTCTAAGGGGATAATCTGGGAAGGAGGAGGGAGGGCAGCTTTGGGAAATGTAAGTAGTGACAACCAAGGGTATCAATCAAATGAACACAAGCTTTTGAAATCTATTTATTGAGTACCCGCTGCATACCAGATTCAAAGTCAGGCCCTCTGGCGGCCCTGTTAAGATGGTGGCCAAAGCCCTGTGGATCTATCTAGCAGGAGAGATTCAAGTTCACTGATTGGGAGGCAGCAGACCTGAGTTCACACCTGGCCACTGTGACCTTCGACTAAGGCACTGAATCCATTGAACACCCATGTCTTCCCCTGTAAGATGAGGTTGGCCTCAAGGGCCTGTAAGGTCTCTTGGAGTGTCCCAAATCATTCTTCCATTCTGCCGGCTTCCTACCATGCCCTGCTTCTGAGGGGCCCCTCCAGCAGCTGCCTTGGGACCCCATGCTCTCGATCTGAAGGTTTGCCATCTGTAGACCTTCCCTGTATGTCATGGAATCTCTTCTGCTCTGCCTCTCAGCTTTCCACCCTAGCCATCAAATTACCACCACCATTCTTGGAGAAGTCAGTCACCCCACGACTCTGTTTACCTTTCCTGTCACCTCCCTGACTATCAGTCCCCTATATGTATTGTCTTAGTACTTTTGTGGATTTGAGCAAGCCATTCCACTTCCTCATCTATAAAATGAAAAAGTTTGATTGGATGCTTTTTAAAAAAAATCCATTGCTTATCTATTATCTAGCATTTGACATTAATTTTTAAAAATTTTGAATTCCCAAATGCCTCCCCCCTTCAGCTCCTTCCCCACTCATTGAGAAGGCAACCATATGATATCAATTATACATGAGGCATCATACAAAACACATTTCCCTATTAACCATGTCACCAAAGACCCACCACCACCAAGAAAGACACCTGGATGCCTTGTGAGGTCCTTGCCACTCTCACCCCTCCTCCTGCATAGGTGGCGTGCCAGCCAATCCAGGAAGGAGGGAAAACTCAGCTGCTCCACTGTCTTCTAGCACATAGTAGGTGCTTGATAAGTATTGCTTGATTGACTCAGTTACCAGAGGAAGACAAATCTCTGTAAGGACAGGAATTGTGTGTGGGTTTTTGTTTTTTGGATGTTAGCATTTGTATCCCCAGAGTCCGGTGCCTGCCACACAGTAGGAGCTTCCCAAATGCTGTTTCATTCACTCCATCACATCTGTGTGGGTTGTGAGCCCAGCAATAGGCTGCACACTTGAAGAGGGATACTTGGACTGGGATGGGAAAACTAATTCTGCTTGATCATGAGCCACAGGACCCAGTGGCCATGTGCACCAGCTCTGGAAGACAGCGTTGTCTCTCCATCTGCTTTGGTTGGCAGCTTGTCTGACATCAGTATCTTCCTCTTGGCCTTGAGGGGTAGCATGGTGCAGACCCAGGGTAATGGACCCTCCATGGTGATGACTACCACAGTGTAAATGGGGAGAAAAAAACCCTGACACCAACTGCACTGGGAAGAGAGGAGACCCACACTGGCCTCTCTCCCTTCCAGAGGAGGGGGTTATGGGGCTGGACTTTTGCCCATATTCCCAGACTTGTTTCATCTGTTAGTTCTGTTGAACTGATTTTTCCTGCTTTTTGGTAGAAAGGATGGCTTGATGGCTAGGGGCTGGAGGGAAGGACACATTCATAAAGGAGGGAGAAAACGTCAATAAAAATCCAATTCCTAAAAAATGAAATCAATTCTAGGTAAACTTTAAAATGGTGACATTATATCTTGGAAATCCTATGTGTAAATTAACTCATGGATCATTTGCTTGCAAATGTTGTGACCTGGGGGCTGCTAGGTGGCACAGTGAGTAGAGCTTGGGCTATGGAGTCAGGAGGACCTGAGTTCAAATCTAGCCTCAGACACTTAACACTTACTAGCCATGTGACCTTGGGCAAGTCATTTAACCCCAACTTCCCTGCCCTCCCCCCTCCAAAAAGCAAAAAAAAATGTTGTGGCCTGCCTTTAGCAAGTCACCTCACATCTTTGAGCCTCAGTTGACTCATCTGTGAAATAGAGATGAAAATGCCCGCTGTGACCGCTTTGCAGGTTGCATGCTCATAGCCTTGCTCTGCTGGGCACATCCTTAACTAAGCCATTATAGACACCTCCTGCCTGGTCTTATATACCTGAGCCCACAAGCTGAGTGTGAGGGAAAGCAGACTGATACTATAATCAGAGAACCTGGCATGCCTCACTTTCCTTATCTGTAAAATGAAGAGGATGACCTGGATGGCCTCAGTAGACTAAACCCAGACTTTTCTGGTGAAGAGCCTTCAGCCCTCTGGCATACAGTGTGGGAAGCAGTATGGTTTCATAGGTGGAGAGCTGAATTTGTGGTCAGCCAGAGCAGAGTTTCAATACCCTCAGAGGCAGCCACCAGCTGTGTGCCCCGAGAGGTCCCTTCTGCAACTGTGGCCTCGCTTCTTTCATCTCTAGAATGAGGGGGTCGGACGAGGTGCCTTCTCAGGTTCCTTCCCTCTTGAGGGCTAGGGTCCTGTGGTTCTTCTGGGCTGCTCTTGGGCTCAGAGGTGATCCTGGGTCTGGAGGAAGCACTGGCATGGTACACATGCCCATGTCCAGATGACTGACGCCCTGCAGAATAGTGATCACAGTAATATTTATGTTTAGCTTTTTCAGGTTTGCAGAATGCTTTACAGACATTGTATGCTCACAACAACTCTGGGAAGGGGGTGCTGGCATTGCCCCTGTTGGACAGATAAGGAAACTGAGGCAGATAGCCCTTAAGTGACTTTCCCAGGGTCACACAGCCGGTGTGTGAGGCTGGGTTTGACCTCAGGTCTGCCTGAGTCTCTAGTTCCTGCACCACCCAGCAGGATCGCAGCTTTACCCATTTAGAGCTGGAGGGAACTGAGAGGCCGCCCAGTCCCATCCTCTTCCTCAGTAGAGCTGTGAGTTAAGTGACTTGCTTGATGTTAGAAAGTTTGGGGTCCTCGCTTTCCTTCCACCCTGTGCAATCTCTTCCTCAGCCTGGCTACAAGAGGCCTCAAGCCCTGGGGCCAGTGACTCTTTGCCCAGCCATCCAGCCAGAGTCCTCTGCTGCCTCAGCCACAGGACAGCAGCCTGCATTCCGCTCTAGGGGATGACTGCCCTTTGCTACCCCTCTAGTTACTGTGCACTGCATTCCTGTCACCTCTAACATTTTACTTCCTGTGTGACCTTGGACAAGTCACTGCTCCTCCTTGGGCTTCAGTCTCTTTGAAGATGGGCCTGATGGTCCACTGAGGGCCTTTCCCACTGTAGCTCTGACTCTGAGGATCTTTCTGGGTTTCTCTTAGCAAATCTGAGGGGATACAGGATTTGCAACTACTTTAGGGACCCTGTAAAGCTCAATAGATGGAAAACTGCTTTCTGGTGCTGTGAAAACGCAAGTGTGGGTATCAGGCCAGAAACATTTATTAAGCATCTACTGTATGCCAGGCTCTATGTGCCAGCTCTGGGTGTGGACTTGTGAACTGGATATGGAAAGTGGCCTGAGAGAATGGGGTGATTTCCAGGGAACTGTGAAAACTATGATGCTTCACATACTTTCTCAACATCAACTTGTTTCTTCCCACACTGTAGCTCTTGGGAGGAGGAGGGGTTTCAAGCATTTTTCTTAGATTCGAGTATGTACAAACACAGCTCATATCTTAGCCTTCACTAGATTCATAAATAGGTTTTGATACTTGCTGAGTGTAGTGTGTGTGTGCTATGTTGTGTGTGTTGCATTGTGTGGTGTGTGTGTGTATGTAGTATAGTGTATGTGGTGTGTGTGACTGGGTGTGAGTGGGTGTATAGTGTAGTGTGTGTGGTGTGTGTGAGTGTGTGTAGTATAGTGTGTGGGATGAGTGTGTAGTATAGTGTGTGGAGTGTGTGGTGTGAGTGTGTATAGTATAGTATGTGAGGTGTGCGGTGTGTGAGTGGGTGTATAGCGTAGTATGTGTGGTGTGTGTGAGTGTGTGTAGTGTAGTGTGTGAGGTGTGATTGTGTGTGTCTGTGAGTATGAGTGTGTATAGTATAATGTGTGGGGTGTATTTGTGAGTGTGTGTTTGTGTGGTGTGTGGTATGTGTTTGCATGTGTAGTGTAGTGTGTGTGAGAGTATGAGTATGTATAGTATAGTGTGTGGGGTGTGTAGTGTGTGAGTGTGTATAGTGTAGTATGTGTGGGGTGTGTGTGTGTGAGTGGGTATATAGTGTAGTGTGTGTGGTGTGTGTGTATGTGTAGTGTAGTGTGTGGGGTGTGTTTGTGTGTGTGAGTGTGTGTAGTATAGTGTATGGGGTATGTTTTCGAGTATGTGTGTGTGTACACTGACTGAAGCCTGCTCTGGTGTGGAATGAGAACACACAGCCTTGTCTGCCACCCTGCTGCCCAGGAGTCTGCCCTAGTGCCATGTGCTGGGGAGTTGCCCAGAGACATACCCACAGTTGTCTAATAAGATTTCCAGCTGCACTGGGGGAATAGACATCCATATATCAGCTACTGCACAGCTGTAGTGAAGACTGCCTTGTCCTCTCTGTTGTCTGGCACCTCAGAGGCCAGCTCATCCAACCCCCTCATTTTTCAGAAGAGGAAGCTGAGTCCCAGGAAGCTAAGGTGATTTAGGATCAGAGATCACTGCTAAAAGGGACCCCAGAGGTCATCTAGTCTGGCTCATTTTCCCAAACACCTTTCTTTCTCCCTGCTGAACTTTACTGTCCCAAGGACCTCTCCTGAAGACTGCCTTTTGAGGACCTCTCCTGAAGACTGCCTTCTAAGCCAAGATTTCTTGCCTTTTCTCTCTCTGCCCTAATTCTGTGTGATGAGCTGTTAGTCAGGGCCCTGGGTTACAATCCTGCCTCAGTTCCTTATGATAGCCTTGGGTCTTGGACATGTGGCCTTAAGCCCTTTGCTTCAGTTCCCCAGCTGTCAGAAAGATGGTTGGGCCCGATGACCCCTGAGGTTGCTTCTAGGTCTCCCTCTGCTTCTGTTTTATTCATGTATAAGGCACTGAACTACACCAACCATTCCCCCAATAAATGTCTCCACTTATTCATTCACATTAAGGTGTCAATGAATGATACTTGACTAATGGAATTTGTATTTTTAAAGGCATGACTTGTTGCCCCCTCTCTGCTAGATGACTTATTTTTGAGAAGAGGAGGGAACCTCCAAGGCCTCCTTGCCAGCCTTTCCCACTGATTGCTATCTCTGATTCTTCAAGTTCATGACTTTCCTGCCCCCTGTTCTCCTCCCCTTCCCTTATCCACTTTTATGGCGTGGGAGTGGGGAGAGGGCGTCATTGCTTAGGGCAAAGGGAAAATCCCAGGCTGGGAAAGGTCTCCTTTTCTAAATCTGCCTTGATTAGCAGCAGATTTGGGGCTGGCTTCCTCTTTCATTTACTTGTTGATAACTAATAAACAATTGGGTGTGTGGTATGAGCAAAGGCCATGACGGATGGGCTCATTTTCTAGAACAAGACCCACTAAAAATATACTTCTTTGATGTTGTCTCTCTCCCAGCCTGATGTTTTAATTCCTTTCGAGTTTCTGGGACACTCCATGAATTCCCTGTCGAATTTCCCTATGGATACAACAATCAAGCCCTTATTAGTGCCGACCTCACTGATTTGGAATTTGTGCATCTATGGGACAAACTCTTGAGAAGCAGGGAAGTTTTGAGCCAGAAAGAGCCCTTAGTCCTTGGTACTGTGTGTGGATGCAGGGTTTGCTAGCATGGGGACAGCAGAAAGCACACTGGTGTTGGAGCTCTAGAGGCCTAGATTCAAATCCTGCTTTTGACCCCTCCAAATGTGATCTTGCTTGGGCCTCACTTCTGCTTCTGTAAAGCTCTCTAGGTTGGGCTAGGTCTCCAAGGCCCTTTTTAACTAAAATTCCGTGACCTCTGAGGTCCCTTCCAGCCTTTAATCTGTGATTAAGAAGATTACAGTGAGGCAGGTTTAAACTAGCCAACAGGGGCTGACAAACTGGCAAGCCGTCTCTTCTATTTAGAAATCACTATTTGTGAAGCACCCACTGTGTGATGGCAACTTGCTAAAGGGTGGGGTGGGGCTGAACCCTGACCGGACACAACCTCACAGCCTCCACCCTCCTGGCTTTGAGCTGTCGCTGGTAAGGGTCTCATTGCAAAGCCTTCTCACTTGCCGGTGAAAAGTTCTGAGCACACTCAACCACTGAATTCCATTGGAGTTGGAGGGAGATAACCCATGAAAATGGGCACTGCTCCTTCCCCTCTGGTGCTCACTATACTGACACTAACTCCTTATCTAATACTTCTAATGGCTCATTATCTGATCCTGCAAGGTTTACAAAGTGCCATCCTTGCCAGTGGTGAAAGTGTGATCTCCATTTTACCGATGGGCACAATTGAGGCTCAGACAGGAAGGAACTTGCTCCAGATTGTCATTAGGGAGTATCAATCTTTAGATTTTTTTCTGTATCACTACTCAACTCTTCCCATGTAGAACTTTGTGAATTTTTCTTCCCTACCTGAGCTCCAATCAGCAGACACTCATTCCATACCTACTTAATGCCAAGTGCTGGGGCAGACATTGGATTTTTTTCCCCTTACAAGTCATTCTTTCAGATCCTTCAGACTGCCTCTCTGTTCTAGTGTATGCCTGTATCTAAATGTGTGGTGCTGAAGGCTGGGAGCTAACTAGGGCCAAGCCTGGGACCAAATGCTGCCTCCAGCACTTAAAGATGCCTGATGGCTGGTGGAGCTGCTTCTGTGTCCTCCTTTCCTCATCTGCAAAATGATCTTAAAAGATTTGTGGGACCTGCCTTCTGTGGCTGGTGTGTGAGCCTATTGGGGGTCAGTCAGTGCCAAGATTTGATTGGGAAGCCTTGCATTGGAGGCCAGTCTGTGCTTCCTCTCCACCCCCATAGCAAATGGCTCACGCCCTCTGTGGTCTGTAGTGAAGCTGGTGAGACCTTGCTGACCACCTTGTGTTTGCCTGGCTGGCTGAGCAGGAGCTCCAGACCACGAGTGGCGGTCAAACCCCCACTTCTTCTCTTTTCCTACAGCAAGCCACCGATGGTCTTCGGATTTGTCTTGCATTACTGTATGGTAGATAGGGATTATGCTTGCATTACATTAATCATGTTTTAAAAGCTTAGAAAATGAAAGGCAGAACCGATGTAATTACAGAATTCAAATGTTCCCTTTCTGGTGCAAGGGGGGGCCATCCAGCAAGCAAAGATAATCATCTGGGCCCAAATTCAAGCTATAAGTAAAAAGGCAGACCATGTGGTTGGTAGGGCAGCTAGGTGGTGCAGTGCATAGAGCACCAGGCCTGGAGTCAGGAAGACTCATCTTTGTGAGTTCAGATCTGGCCTCAGACACGTCCCAACTGTGTGACCCTGGGCAAGTCACTTAACCCCCATTTACCTCACTTTCCTCATCTGTAAAATGAACTGGAGAAAAAGAGGTAAGCCGCTCCAGTACTTTTGCCAAGAAAACCCCAAATGAGGTCATGAAGTCAAGCACAGCCAAAAATGACGGAACAACATCCATGTGGTTGGTAATAGCCATGTTTTAGTGAAATAAACAAAAGGTGATAACTTGTCGTTTTATGGGGAAGTGGGGGGGTCATATGATCATAGTCCTAGAGCTGGAAGAGGCCCCAGAAACCATTTAGTCCAGCCCAGAATTTTAAAAGTGAGGAAACTGAGTCAAAGGGAGGCCAAGTGACTTAGGGTCACAGATTTGGAGCTGGAAGGGACCTCAGAAACCCTCGAGTCTGATTCTCTCATTTTCCAGGTGAGAAAAGAGGCCCCTGGAGGCTGACTTACTCTCGGTCCTAACCATGGAACGTCTGGCTAAATGCCTGTGGCCTTCACTCTGTTGTCCTAGTCATTGGGCTCAAGGGAAAACTGTGGCCCACTAAGTATTTTGGAAACTAAAGCCTGCGATACAGAAAACTGCTTTCAAGTGCTATGAAAATAGACCAGTGTGGGTGTCTGAGATGGAGGTGGAAAGATTCCTGGGAGGGTTTCTTTCATTTCTAGGGAATAGTGAAGACTCTGCTTCTTCACAAACCCCTGCTGTTGGCCTTTAAGATCTCCCTGAGGCCTGAATTGAGGGGCCTGACTTACAAAGTCTGTGATGGCACGATCTTGTGGGGGGTGGGGGGCAGTTCCTGTTCAAATAATCCTTTTTTATTTGGTTTGAGGATGGTTAGAAGATGGAAGGGGAACTCCAAGGTCATCTTTTCTTATTCCTTCATCTGATAGTTGAGGAAGATGAGTCTTAGAGAGGCTACAGTGACTTGTCCAAGGTCGCCCAGTTAATAAGCAGCAAGGTCAGAATTTGAACCCACACCCTCTGCTTGCAGAGCTGGTCTTCCAGCATGACTTACACATGACAGTTTTTTTCTCTTACTCCTTTCCTCAAAGATATTTTACAATTTGGAGCTTTCAAAAGCAGCAAATCATTCCCTTCCACTGGAGAGAATTAGACATTTGACTCAATATTCAGATCATTCCTCCACCCACAATGTTTCATTGTAACATCCATTCCCTTTAAGTAAACCCTGATGGAGAAACCCATAGAATGATATGGTTCAGCCCGTTGTCCTTGTGCCATTGTTGCGATGGAATGGTTCCCTCATAACCCTGTGTCATCCAAAATGTTGTTTTCAGGACATGAGTTTCCCAATGCCTGGTTGAGCTACTTACAAAGAGAACCAAGACCTGGTTATTCTGGGTAGATAACAGCTGTCTGAGCTGAAGCTCGCTGAGGGCAGAGACATGATCTAGGCCCCAGAGCCTAGCTTAGTGCCCCGCTCTTGGTCTGGGCTAATAACATTATCTGGCAAACATCTCGAAAACCTACAGTGTCTGAGCTGTTGAGAATATAAAAACAAAAATGAAAGCTTCTTTTTTGCTGTCAAGGAATCTCAGGTTTACCAGCTGCTTACTGTTGGAGGAAGAGGAGGCACCTTTTTGAAGGGTTTCTCCAGTGGCATTAATAAGAACCAAAGGCTCCCCAAGTTTACTCTCCCCCCTAACGCCATCATTCATGGCGTTCACCCTGCACATGTGTGCATGTGGGAGGGATGGGTTGGAGTGGTGCATAGTGGAAGTTCCTTGGCTAGGAGGGCCCTTAGATAAGTGCAGCCACATTTGGGTGATGGTGAGGGCAGCAGAGGGCAGCTTGATGTGTGCCCACACACTGTACACCCTTCTTCCCTCTGGGGACCCCAAACTGTTTCCTTGTTGCTGCCTGCTTATGACTGGAAGATGGAATAGGATAAGTAGAAATTGATTTCTGGATTTTTCTTTTAGTTAGCATAGAAACAGAGGAATCAGTTTGATGTCAAGAAAATCTTCCTAACAATGGGAGCTGTCCAAAACTAGAATGTGCTGCTTTGGAAGAGAGCAGGCTTTTCCCCCCTGGAAATATTCAAATGTAAGGTAGACGGCCACTTGTTGAGCGGCCCATGGATGCTTGTCATGTCTAGGTTGGGCCAGATGGTAGCTAAGCCTCTGTCAGACTTTGGGATTCTGGGATGCTGTGATCATGCTGTGTGGAGAACAGAAATGAAGGATCTGCATGACTAGGCAGAACAGGGAAAGTTCATTCTCCTTTAATCTCTCATACCCTTGCCTCTGGGACATGTGTCTCACCTATCTGATTTTCTGTTTCCTTTGAAATGGCTGCCCTTTGGTGTTGATAAGCCTTTTTGTTAACCTCCAACACCCATTTGTTAGTCCTCAAATAAGTAAGTTGAGAGAGACAGAGATGGAGAGAGACAGAGAGAGAGAGAGAGAGAGAGAGAGAGAGAGAGAGAGAGAGAGAGAGAGAGAGAAAGGGAGGGAGAGAACTATTGGATTAGAACAAGGAAGTGGGTTTTGAGGGTTCCTTTAATACTTTGCTGTATCTAACATTTATTTGGACTCCTTAGATGTATATCAGAACAGGTACTTGGTTCAACTCAGTGTGATAATTCAAGGAAGCATTTATTAAATAACTACTTGCTACATGTCTAACCTTGTGCTAACCACTAAGGATACACATACAGAATAGAACAGGCTCTGCCTTCAGGGAGCTTATCCTCACCCTTCCCCCTACCCCAGATACCTCAAATGACCACCTGGTTTAACAGCCATTTTTTTCCCAGTGATGACTTGGCCCAGGTTTTTAGGATATGCCATTTTGGGCTGTAACTTGAACTTTGCATTTTAGGATACGCTATTATTCATTTCCTCCTGAGGTTTCCTATGGGTGTAGGATGACCTTGGGTTTTAGCGGAAGGTCTTTCTCCTGCCTGCTTACAGCATTTGTCATTTATTATTGAGGTTGTTAACTCTAACCACTGTGTGTCTTGGAGTTTGAACTGTCAGGTTCCTCTCCATTTCTGGTGGTGATCTGGGAATTCTTTTAGTTGTTGGCCCCCTATATGCAGAAGTTCCTTATGGTTCTCTTGTCATATTTTGGACAATCAGGATTTTTTACTTATTACGTTTTTATTATTTTCCTGGGGCAACTATGATCCTGGGGTTTGTGCTCTGTTACTTTGTTTCCAAGGATGGACATGAAGCCACTAACTCTGTGTTGATAAATGTGAATGTCTGAGTTCACTACAAACTACAGGTGGCAAAGTTCCAATGAGAAAAGTTTGGAGTTGCATTGAAAAAAACCCCAAATTTATTAAACCACAGCAGTGTGTGTGTGTGTGTGTGTGTGTGTGTGTGTGTATGTGAAGAAATCCAGTAGTATCAGTAGTATTTCATAGGAAATTACAGCGATTTATAGGAAGAGATTAAAAAAAAAGTTTAATTGCTTAGAATGACTAATTCTTCAGTGGGTCAGGCAAGTTGAGAATTGTCTGTTGCTCATTAATTTACTATAATGTAATTGGCCAGTGTGTGTAGAAAGTTGTCAGATAATTAGAAACTAGATAGTATTCAGTGCTTTAGGCAAAAACAATGATTTGGCTTTGACTTTAGGAAAAAAATATGATTTTGCTGGAGATTAAATTATTGTGTGATGGAATCTGTCTTTTCTTCCTTTTCAATCATTTCTATTTGCATTTTTTTTAAAAAGCTGCAAAATGACATGAGAAAGCTCCCTCTCCCTGAGTGTTGAAGTTGCCGGTTCCTAACCCTGCAGGGTTCAAGTCTTGCTGAGGAGCAGGTCGTGCACTCAAGTCAGTACAACACAGAGAAGAAAGTGAACATTGGAAAAAGGCCCGGCAGCTCTGGGAGCTCAGAAGAGAAGGAGAATGTCCTAGAGGCCTTGAAAGCACAGCTGGGGGCCACCTTTCCCCCAGCACCCTTCCTGATCCTCCTTCCTCCAGTTACGATATATTTACTTATATACTGTATTTATTTAGGCCCGTTTTCCCCTCATATAGATTATGAGCTTCTTGTGGGCAGGGACTGTTTTGTTTTTGGTCTTTATATCTGAGGCACTGAACCAATGCTTTCTGATTGATTCATTGTGTATGTAATAATGTGAAATGGAAGCTGTTTTTTCACCTCAATGGCCACCACTCCCAAGATCTGACCCACCTCATCCACTGGGGTGTTGAGTCCTGGACAGTCCTCGTCAGCTCCATTCCACGTTCCACACTCTACCTTTCACGTTCCATGCTCCAACTTCCATGTGTTCCACGGTTCCACCAAAGACCTAATTTCCCATCCTTTCCAAGAGAGATGTCCAGGGCATTGGAGCAAGTTCTCAGGTGTACTTTTGGGGGCATGCCCCCTGTCATGTGAACCAGCTCACTCATCCCGCCTGCTTCTGTCTGTACATACTTCCAGTTAGAACTCTAATACTCAATTGAATGAAAGAAAATGAAGTCTCAGCTCCATGTGAGGCGGGCGTGCACGGGAGGGAGTGTGAAGGTCACTTGGTTTGACCTTCATTATGTCAGATACTACTAAATTAAATTAGAAACTTGCTGCCTTTTTATTTTCCCAGTCAAAGCTTAGGATGAATGGATCTTAGTCATATTTGGGATTTAAAAAAAAACATCATGAAATGAAAGGTTCGTTCTCTTTCTCCTCCTCCCTCTCTATTCTGCTCTGCAGGTAGTAAGGAATGTGATCTTGGGGAAAGGTGTCCTCAAAGAGCCCAGGGGCCTGGGGGCTGTGAACATGGAGAAGAAACCCGCCCCGTCGGGAAAGCTGCTGTGTCTCTTTTATGCTTTTGCTGGACAATAGTTGTCTTTGGTCTTTGATAGTAAAGGCTTTGGTTGCCTTTTAAATCTATGTGAATTTCAATGCCTCATAAGTCAGTGTGCGTGTGTGTGTGTGCGTGTGTGTGTGTGTGTGTGTGTGTGTGTGTGTGTGTGTGTGTGTGTG
>NW_027186383.1:4492591-4497729 GCF_028583685.1 Petaurus breviceps papuanus
TGTGTGTGTGTGTGTGTGTGTGTGTGTGTGTGTGTGTGTGTGTGTGTAATCCAGTGTACTTGCAGAGCCAGGAAAGTAGAAGCAAGCATGTATAGGAGAACAGCATCGGCCTCATTGGATTCAAACTAAGACTGGTCTCTGTGGAAGCTGCTTTAAAAACATCCGTGTGGGCGCAGCAGGAGAAGCTTGGGGCTGAGAGCCGGAAGGCCCATGGACCAATCCTGACTCTACCGCTTGCTACCACTATGGCCTTTGG
This sequence comes from Petaurus breviceps papuanus, assembly GCF_028583685.1. NCBI lineage: Eukaryota > Metazoa > Chordata > Mammalia > Diprotodontia > Petauridae > Petaurus > Petaurus breviceps. Next base: position 4,492,848 of record NW_027186383.1, read on the forward strand.
GCAGGCCCCAGTCTCCAGGGCTTGGTTTTCTTGTCTGTGAAATGAGTGGGTTGGGCTCGGTGACCTCTTAGATTCTTTCCAGCTCTTGATCTATGACATGGAGAGAGAATGAAGGGTGAGCCATAGGACAGAGAGAGTTAACAAATTCAAGGGAGCAAATCTCTTTGATTCTGTCTCCATAATATCACTTCCTTCCTCCTCCTCCTCCTCCTCCCCCTCCTTCCCTCCTCCAATTTCCCTCTTCCTCCTTTCTCTTCTTCTTTCCCTCCTCCTTTTTTTCCTTCTTCTCTTCTTCCTTTTTACCCTCCTCTTTCTCCCCCTTTTCCTCCTCCTCCTTCTGCTCTCTTTCTGCACAATCTCTTCCCCAGTTCAGCTCTTCATCATTTTCATTCCAGACTGCTGGAATAGGCTGCAGTTTGGACCTCCTGCATCCAGCCTCTCTCTTCTTTGACCCATTCTACACTCAGCTGCCAAACTGACACTTCTAAAGCTTGAAACTGATCATTTCTTCACACTACCAAAAATCTTTCACTCCGATTTTCCTCAAGGATAAAATACAGACTACTCAGCTTAGTCTTTAAAGCCGTACACAGGCTGATTCTTGTCTGCCTTTCCAGTTTTATTTCCTATTACTTCTTTTCTTCCCTGTTCCATTCCAGACAAAACGGTCTGCTAGCCGTTCCTTCTTCCGGATATTCCATCTCCAGCCTCAGGGCCTTTGCCTAGGTGGTCTCCCAGGTCTTGGATGCTCTCCATGCTTTTCCCTGCCTTCAAGAGTGAGGGTATGTGGTGCTCCCTCTATGGCCCAGCTGGCTCCCGTCCCTCTCTGTGGCACTGCTCTCCCACCCTGGGAGGTGGTCCCTTTTACTCTGCTTGCCTCATTTCCCCCGATAGGATGTCAGCTTGTTCTAAGCAGTGTCCCAGTGACGAGCCCACTCGCCGGTATACAATAGGTGCTTAATAAAAGGCTTTGAGTTGAGCCGGCCATCTAGAGGTTTCTCCATTTAGACTTGGAAGGGATCCCAGAGGTCATGTTCCCTCATTTTCCCACCAGGAGCATGAGGCCCAGAGACTTAGCTGAGGTCACCCAGGCAGGGAGTAAGGAAGCCTGCATTAGGCCTGTTCCTCCGACTTGCTGTGGAACCAGCGAAGTTTCCCACTGCAGCAGGAGGATTTTAAACATTTCTTGAAACGTGTATTAGGCATCTACTGTATACAGAATCCTGTTCTGAATAAGTATTTGGAGGGGGGTCAGGAAGAGAGACAGAGCTTAGACAGGCCTTGACCCAGGCCTTCTCCTGACTTGGAACTGAGCAGGGGGAGATCAGACTTGTCCCCATGAGCCCTAAGTAGTGCCAGCTGCTGTTACCCTGAACAAAGCATCCATGGGCCCTTATGTAAAATGGGCATAAGCAATAGCCTCACTGAGTTATGGTGAAGGTCAGTGAAATAAAGTGTGTACAGCACTTTGCAAGTCTTATAGGCCTCCATGCATGCGAGCTTTTGCAGATATTACTGGTATTATTTTACAAATGATTATGAGCTGAGTGGGGGGAGGGGGGAGGCCTTAGCTGCTGGGAGGAGGAGACCCCTTGAGGAGAGAGAGCTCTGCTCCTGTTCACAGAGTCCTTGAAGAGGATGGATGCCAACCAGGGTGTGCATTGCACCCTCCCGTCATCAGAAGGATTTGGAGGGTTTTTTTTTCATTATGCCAATTTGGAAGCCTTTTTCTGAGAAATGCAGCAGACCGTTGTGCTAGGTGGTTACTTTACCCACTATTAATTCACTTCAGCGACCAACAGACCATGGTTATAACGTCACACATTCACAATAAAAGATTGTGGTTGACTTCCGCTCAATTTTCCAAAGACAACCCTGTAGATCCATATAAAGGTGGGACTCGTGCCCCCTTCACCTTTGTCTGCCTCCTGTGATGCCTCTGCAGGCCTTCCCAAGGAGCCTGGGAAGCTTTGCTCCATCTTCCCCTGCCACCCTCCCATCAGTCTTCCTGTTACTCTCTGCCCTTTGGCTTAACAGGTAGGGCTGTGATCTGGGGACACAGCTGGGAATCAGGGGACTCTTGCTGCTGTTTCTGGCAGCAGTCCTGTCCTGTCCTCCGGCTCGGTTCTGGCCCCGTGCTTGCTGGCCCAGATCCTCGCCAGGCTGCTGGGCTGCCGGGCTGCCCCTCCAGCTTTGTGCCAGCCTCTCTACCAGAGCCATTCCTCAGCCTTGTGGTTTTTCCAGTGTGGGCCCCTGGGCCAGGCGAGGCCTGAAGAGGGCTTTCTTTCTTTTACTCTATTTTCCTGGGAAAACTCACAATTTTGTTGCTGAAAAGATTGTTCTTCAGTTTGAGTCAGTACCGAGTTCAGAAAAAATAAATCTTCAAATTGTTAAAAAAATTTTTTTTCAGAAGTTGCCTAATGCAGGAATTGCTTGAATCTTTCTCTCTACAGGGAAGCTGGGTTGTTCAGTAGATAGATATAGTCAGAAAGATCTGAGTTCAAATCCTGCCTCAGATACTTGCTAGCTGTAGGACCTTGGGCAAGTCACTTAGCCCCCATTTGCTTCAGATTTCTCAGCTATAAAATGGGCCTAAGAACAGCATCTACTGGCTTGTGAGTCTGTCTTTCAGGGATGTCGAGGATCACAGGAGACAAGCTGTCTGTAAAGCGCCCAGCTCAGGCCTGGCACAGAGTAGGGGCTTGATCAGTGTTTTTCTCCTGCCTTCTTTCCATCATCTGAACTAGGAAGATTAATGTTTCACCAGGAAAGCTAATGCTGTTCTCACCATTGGACGTGCTTGAATTGCTTCCATTTGAGGGGCGGAAGGAGTGTGCTGGGGAGAGGAGCCCACCAACCGAATGCTAGAATCAGGGAGTTTTTAGAAAACTGGAATGCACTTGAGGGGACCATTTTCCAGAGGAGGAGACTGAGGCCAGGCCAGGGGAAGGCCCAGGTCGGTGGCTCTGGCCTGACACCAGCCCAACATCCCGTTTCGGGGCTCTTACTCTTACAATGAGCTCCTGCTCATTGGCCCAGCCCTGGGACTTTTACTCCAAGGCTGGCTCAAGGCTGTGATTTATTATTCTCCCAGTTTCCCTCTCCTCAGTTACTAAAGAAAAGTGACTCCATTTATGCAGCAATCAGAGTAAAGTTAATTAGGATCGATCTCTGTACACATCTGTTTCCTTCATTTATTTACATTGCTTAGAGCAAGAATGCTTCATGAAGGAATTACAGTCAAGCTTCTGTGGGTGAAGGTGCCACTGTATATAGCCCACAGCACATATGGGTGTCCCAGAGGGAGAGAGGAGAGAGGCCAGTGCCTGACTCTGGGCTGCACTGCCATGTCCCTTTTCTCAAGTTTGCAAGGCTTCACTCAGCTCACTGAAACAGCCAATCAGGGAAACTCCCAGACACTCCAGAGATCATTTAGCCTGAGCCCCTCATAAAGAAAGGGAAGCTTTGAAGTGACTTTCCCAAGCTCCTACTGCTAAATATGAAGGGCAGAGGAGTGTGCTGGACCCAGGGACCCAGCAGGCCCCTTTAGCCCAGGTGAAGTGCGTAGAGGTGGGGAGCTCAGAGCAGCAGAGCTGTCCACCGGCTGAACTATACCAACTGGGGAGGGGACAGAGGGAGAGAGGAAGAACATAGCTAGGAATGTCTACCCAGGGGCTAGCAGCACCCTCCTTTGAGGGGAAGGGAGAGGGGAAGAGCTCACTCTAGCAGCCAAGGGGGAGTTTCCTATTTTAACTAATTACTGTTGTCAAAAATAGAGTCCCCGTTCTATTATTTCTGTACCAATGTAGGACTTTGAGGGTTATCAGCACTCACCAAATTCAGTGACCTCACACAAAGGCCCAGGTGCTGTCTTCTAGTTGTATCTGTAGGGGAGGGAGGGAGACAGAGACAGAGAGAGAGAGACAGAGACAGAGAGACAGAGACAGAGAGAGACAGAGAGAGAGAGACAGAGAAAGAGAGAGACAGAGAGAGAGAGACAGAGACAGAGAGAGGCAGAGCAGAAGGAGGGCTATTTCAGCTCTCGGAGTGCTGACTCACCCTTTCCCCCATCCTTGCTGCAGTTGGTTAACCAGGGTTGCTTCTGGCTTCTGAAATGCCACCTGCTTTCCTTAAGACAAAGCGGGTCCCCCTTCCTGGGAGGCACTTTGGGTGGGATCTGCCCCCTCCCAGCCACTTCCCTTGCCCACCAGCTCGTGGATCTCCTGGTGTCTTCACTCCTCGACGTGTCTGTTGGACTCAGGCTGGTGATGAGGGGGGACCTTCTCCGCTCAGGGCTCCCAGGCTGTGTCTATCCGTCTGTGCCACCTCAGTTTTTATACACAACCACTGACACCGGCTCAAACTCAGCTTAATTCAGTTAAATGTTGATTGAGTTGCCCTACTATGTTCCAGGCATGTCATGGTTATTGTTGTCACTAGGACAGAAAAGAAACAGCCCCTGCCCTCAAGGAACTTCTGCTCTACAGAGGGGAACCACCTGTCCGCGGCTTAGGCCGCACATGCGCCATACAGTTATCATTCACATTTCCGAGTGCAGCAGAGGGGAGGAGCAGCACCACCCGCTGGAGAAACCAAGGAGGTCTTCCTGGAGGAGGTGGCGCCTGGGCTGTCCCTATGCGTAGGGGTGAGGAAGGCAGAAGGGCAAGCATTGGTGGAGTGGGGGCCAAGCCCAGGAGTGGAACATGGGACATAATGGAGTGGGAGCTAGAATGCATTGGGTGAATGAAAGCAGCATAGATGGAGAGAGGTGGGAAAGGGCGCTCCAGGCTCCATCCAGCCAGTGCATTTTAAGGACGAGGGTGCCTTGTTTATGCCAACGTACAGTGAAGGAGAAGACTCTCCCAGCTCAATCACTGGCCGA
>NW_027186383.1:4512729-4517892 GCF_028583685.1 Petaurus breviceps papuanus
TCCCTCCCTTCCTCCCTCCCTCCTTCCCATCACCAGATCACACCTTAGAAACTTATTGCCTGTGTGCCCCTGCTAAAGTCACTAATACTGGAGGAGTGTCAGTTTCTTCATTTGTAAAATGGGACAAAGCAAAAAACCTTCCATCGTGATTAAGATTCCCTTTGTCTCCCCTCTTTCCCCCAGCTTATCTCTGGGCAGAATCTTTTTCTGGTCTCTTCCCTCCCATTTAAACCAGACCATTAGTCATGGAAGCATCCATACAAATGCCCAGTGGAGCCCAGCCAGAAGTTAGCAGAAACAGCCAAGCACTTTGAAAGAAACATTGAATTTCATGGTGTCCTTTAAAGAAGTCTGCTGGGCTGGGCCAAAGCCTTGTGCTTTTGCATATAGGCCTCCTTTATTCTGTCCTGATTTGTATATGGAAATATTCTCTGTCCTTTTTGCTGTTCTTCAAGTTCAGAATTTTAAAAGACCATTAACTTCTGGCTTCTGATGAGTGAAAAATTACATTCGGTCAAGCTAAAACTCTTCTTGCATGAATGACCTTCTCCTTAAGGTCACACCACTGGCCCTGCAAGGAAAGGAACGGCTGGGCTCCAGTCTGTGCTGAGAGCTCTCTGGAAGGTTCATGATGTGCACCCCACAGGAAGATCACAAGGGCCCATGACATTTTTGTAGCCCCTTTTTAATTGTTTAAAAAGGTGTTGAAGGCTCTCAATGCCAGCTAAATCCTCAGCATAGCCGTTTTTCCATGGGAAATCTCTTCCCCAGGCAAAGCCTAGGCAGGTGGGTCTTGCCAGGAGTGGCATTTAAAAAGGTCAAAAAGCCAGCCAACATCATTACAGTCAGGCAGCATTCATCAAACACCTACTACGTGCCAAGTACTCTCTCTGAGCCTTGGGATTCAAAGAAAAGCCAAACCAAAAGAAGTAACTAGTCCCTGTTCTCAAGCTGCTCCCAGTCTAATGGGGAAAGACAAGGTGTAAAGAAACTCTAGACCCATGAGCTGGGCTCATGGGTCAACGCTCTGAGCTGTTACCGTGTGCTATTCAGCGCATCAAGTTTCAGAATGGGGGGGACCACAAAGTTCCCGTTCCTAGTACCCGGCACATAGTGAGTGCTGAATATTTGCTGGGTCCCTCACTCATTCCTGAAGCTTCCAGCCTGAAAGGTGGAGGGTCCACCTAGAAATTTTCATAATTTCATTCTCTTGGATCCAACAATGATTTGGTCAGCATGTTTCAGGGGGCGGCCGCTGCACTAAGACCAGGATCCCCTCCCTCCCTGGTTTGCGTAAGCCTTAAGACTATAAGGAAGCAGGTAAAAGTCCCAAGGGGAGATGAAAAACTGCTACATTCCCTGTGAGGAGGAGTGTGGGGAGAGGAGCCAGTCGCTTACCGCAGCCCTGTTATCTGTCCCGTACTGTGCTCGTTTCCCAGACTGTGCCAATGAAAGCCGGACATCTGCCTCTATTCCTTACTCACCTTGCATTATTAATGTCTTCTCCATCACTTTTCAAATCTAGACAGTCAACAAAAGGAAATCCAGCCTTTACTGGTAGCACCTGCCAGTGCTTAGATGCTCACCCTGAACATTTCACCATGTGTCCAGTTTGAGCTGGGCCCAGCACACCTCTACTGAGGACTCTGGAGATAACTTAATTATTGATTTTGTCCAGGCCTCAATTTCCATGTGTAGGGGAACTCCCTGTTGTGGAATTTCCCTCCACCGTGCAGGTGTGCAACTCCTCCTTGGCTCTGAGAGGTTCAGTGACTTGCCCAGTTCTTCTGGGAGGCAGGAGGAGTGGGGTCCTCTTCCCTGTCCAAGACTTGCCCTCTCTTGGAGGAGGCTGGCTTAGCACTAATGATAAAACCCAATTCCCCAGGGCTTTGAGGCTTGCAGGCCCTTGCCATGACCGTGGGAGCTTGATGGTGCTGGTGATTATCCTTTTGGGGAAGACCCAAGGTCTCCTCTGACCACTCCTGAATCCTTGTCCAGCATGTGGCTGCCCCTGGCTTCTCCTGCAGCCAGTCTGTGCCGCCCTGCTGATGGTATGCGTCAGTGTGGGACAGTGGAATAGCCTGCATTTGGAGACCAAGGATCAGGGTTCAAATCCCAGCTCTGTTACATCTTCCCTGCATGACCTTGCACAAGTCATGTTCCTCCGGGCTTGTTTGCTCCTCTGGAAAATGGTGTCTTATGTGCCCTTCAAGCTGTAAATCAATGGTCTCCAATTCTGTGTATGTGGGGGATCTATTCTCCTAGACTGTAAACCCCTTAAGGGCAGAGACCCTTCCTCTCTGTCTAATAAAAGCTAGTGGTGCAGTGGACGGAGTTCTGGGCCTGGGGTCAGGAAGCCTTCTCTTCATGAGTTCAAATCCAGCCTCAGACACTTGCTAGCTGGGTGACCCTGGGCAAGTCACTTAACTCTGTTTTCCTTAGTTTCCTCATCTGTCAAATGAGCTGGAAAAGGGAATGGCAAAATCACTCCAGGATCTCTGCCAAGAAAACCCAAATGGGGTCACAGAGTTGCACAGGACAGACAAAAAAAATGAACGACAACATTTATGTAGTGTTCTAAGTTTTTCAAAGTCCTTTCAGTATATGAACTGATGAGATTCCCCCAACAGCCATGTGAGGGAAATGCCATTCTTATGTCCATTTTACTGATGAGGAGACTGAAACGAAGAGGTCAGGTGACTTGCCCAGGGTCATACAGCTAGTGTCTACGGCCAGATCCACTTGCACTCAGGTCTTTCTGACTCCAAGCCCAACACTTTCCGTGATTCCTCAGGTGCTCAGGACACATGCCTAGCACAATGCCTTGGGGAAGAGGTTTTTATTGAAGGTGTGAGGGATTGGCCTTTGCTATGGGTCTGTAGGAAGGCTTGCCCTCCTTTGAAGTGCTCCCACATTGTTTTTTCTTTCTGCGTCACTGGAGTCCGGGGTGATGGGTCTCCAAAGCCATGCGAAGGGCCGATGTTGAGGCTGCGCTGGTCCCATGAAACCCCAGCATTTTGGAAGGAAGCTCCAGTGTGTTTATAATCAGCTCCAAGTCCGGATCTTTGATCTTTATTTTTAGACCCACTCTAGGCAACTTTCCTGTTTTGTATTTTCCTGGAGAAACAAGCTTGTATGGGGTCCATGGCAGGCGGAGTGGTTAGCTTTCCATGTGCTGGTGGAATCCAGAAAGTGCTTACTTTCTTCCATATTTGCCTCCTCCTCCCTTCTTTCTTTGCTTCTTCTTGGGGACACTAATATTTTTTAATATTTCTTAAAATTTTTTAAGCTTTCATGACTAAAGACTGAACTCGGTAGTAACTGGCCTTACCGAGTCTTTTTCCCATGGCAGTCCCATTGATCTCCAATGCCCGAGAAACAATGCAGCCCATAACAAACGGGGCTTCCCAGCTCTGGTGGATTGGCAAGTGTGGTCTCCACTCCTGAGTTTGTCCTTGAGCATTTGAGGATTGTCTTCAGTGGGTCTCAAAGGAGATGGAGAAAGATCCTGTGGTCTTTTTTGGTGGCTTCTGGTGGTGTGGAGGAAGCCAAGAAAACTTGCTCGCTTGGGAATGTCTGTCATCCAGAAGGGTTGTGCTGGCCGTGGCCTGGCCCACCCACTCTTCACTTTGCCAGGCCCCTCTGTGCCCTAAGATTGCCAACAGAGGCTGACCCTCCACCCCCAGCATCTCTTGCTATGATATCAGAAGTGGGAAATCAATCAAATGCAGCTGAGCCGAAAGGGCTCAGAAAGGGGGAGATTTGAAGTCAGAGGATTTCAGTTCAAATTCTGCTTGTGCCTTTTGCTCACAGTGTGACACTGTTTTTTCTCTGTAAATGCAGAGGGTTGTGATAGATAAGGTTTCTTCCAGGCCTCCTCCCCTTAAAATCCCATATCCTCAGCCATACCCCTGGCCTGCTCTGCTGTGCAAAGGACAGAACCCAGGCTCCCACGTCCTGACCTGGGAGGCCAGACAGAAATGCAGAATGCCCTGGGCATGGTCAGTCCACAGGAGGGGCAGCCCTCCCGGGAGAGAGACCCAGAGAGGACTCTGGCCTGGAGCCCCCCTGCTTGCTCAGGGACGCCCCCCTGGGAGAGAGACGCAGAGAAGACTCTGGCCTGGAGCCCCCCTGCTCGCTCAGGGATGCTCTCCTGGGAGAGAGGCTCAGAGAGGACTCTGGCCTGGAGCCCCCCTGCTTGCTCATGACTTCACAGGTCATTGCTTTCATGTTGCCATGAGGTAAAGAAATACTTCCTTCTCAGCAACCCTGGACCGTAGGTCAGAGGGCATGGCTTCTAATGTCCAATGGGATAATATATTTGAAGTTCATTGTAAGCTCAAGTAGGGAAAGGGATTGGACTGGGATTTCACTGGGAGAGGGAATTAATTCCTAGATGAGGAAAATCCCTCTACCAATGCAGAACTGCAGCCTTTCTCCAATTTCTAACTTTATAGGATTGTCAGGAGAAGTTAAGTGACTTACTCAGGGTCAGTTTGTATTGGCCAGAGGTAGGATTTGAACTCAGGTCTTCCTGGCTCTAAGACCAGTTTATTATGCTCAGTGATGTGTGGTCTTTCCTTGCACATCTAAAGTATAATATAAATGTTAGCCCTCGTGACCACCACCACCATCATCATCACCATCGTCACCATCAGACCATGTAACAGGACAATCTCTGAAGAATTACATGTGAGGATCTCCCAGAGCACAAGGTGGGGCGCACAGCACTGCCCTTATGCATGGCCACAGTATAGATTTGCTTTGTTTGGACCCTTTAAAAACTGCAGAGAGATGGTGGCACAGGAGTTTGAGCTGGCCCTCTGGCTAGGTGCTTAGGAACACCTCCTGGTAGGGAGTGAGTCAATGTCCATGTCTGGCTTTCTTTGTTTCTTGGGGTAGGGGAAATCTAACGAATCATAGGCAGGACGGAAGTAGAAGTTGGTGCCAAGATTATCTGTCAAGGGATAGCTTGTAATTGGAAATATTTTAGAAAATGCAGCTTGGAATGTTTCCCTGCTGTATGCTGTTTATTTCTTTAAAAAAGACACATGGGATCTTTTAGGTGCTTTGAATTTGCAGACCAATCTGAGACCTTTCCTTGAAGTCAGAATAAACAATGACACCCATTTTTTGTAGCACACTTAAGGTGTACCAAGAACT
>NW_027186383.1:4517902-4528578 GCF_028583685.1 Petaurus breviceps papuanus
GTGCCAAGTGCTGGGGGTGTAAAGAGGCATTCCTTAAGCTCCTACTATGTGTCAGGCAGCGTGCCAAGTGCTGGGGATGTAAAGAGAGTCCTGCTTTCTGAAAGCTCGGAGTCTAAGGGGAGGGGGGGGGGGGGGGGGGGGGGGCGAGGAGACAGACACTCTCTGTGACTGGTAGTTATTATGCTTTCCCTGGAAGCCCCCTCCCCAACCCCACCGCTTTGTCCATGTCATTGAAACAAAGCCAGTTTCAGGTGTTCCAGGACTGTTTCCCAGTGACATTCCTAGGTAAACCTTGATGGCTGCTTTGGGCTATTCCCAGACTGAAGGCTTGAGCTTCAGATGTTTAATTACAGATCAGTTCTGGAACGAGGAATTCACTTTCTCATTGAAACAGCACAATAAATGGTAATGAGGCTCCCAGAGTAGCACACTGAAGCCCATCTGTCCTGACCAAGGGCAGCTTGGTTTGCTTGTTGCAAAGGTGTTTTAAACACAATTTATCTGGGTGTGTTTGCTTTTGAGGGCCTTGGGGTGCAAGGTGGACCGTGACTGGAAGCGGCCAGAGAATTGCCAGGCTGCCTCCCGGATCACTAGATGGCATGTGACACCAGGGTCCGGCCTCGGCACACGCACAGGCCTCAGAGGCACATTGCCAGTTGGCCAGTGCTTTTCGCCGACTCTGTAAAGTTATTTTTGGCAAGAGAAAAATCTATTAAGACCATTCCACAAGTAACATACAGTTCAGTTGGAGCTTATTCATAACTAAGGAAGGCACAGCACAATAGACTTGTGTGAAAGCCCTGGGGGGAATGAACTTCCCCAATGGAAGGATTTTGAAAGGCCAGAAATCTGGGGGACCGCGGGTAGGGGAAGGGTGGCCTGCAGTCCCTGGGAGAACCTGGAAGAGACTGCTTTCATTTTGGCAGTAATGAGAAATGCTTATCTGGAACATCTCGTTTTTATTAGCACCCCCGGGCTGCCCCCATCCCACTCTCCTGAGGCTTTCTCCAGGAGCAAACATTGTGGGCAGCTTTGCTGGGGCCTGCAGGTTTTGTTTCAGTTGCCATCTGTTGAGAACTGGGGACAGACCCAGGTGCCATCGTTCTGTGGGTACCTCTGGTCTTCTAAAGTATGTGGAAAACAGCTTTCAGAGAGGCAGTGGGTGCCAGAAGAACACTGAATTTGGGGTCAGAGGTTGCGGCTTTGAATGACTCTAACCATCATTACCTGTGTGCCTTCAGGCTCCCCTCCCCACCTGTAACATAAAGAGGGTGGGGTTCTGTGAGATGGCCTCTCAACCCTTTCATCTTAATCGGTGGTTCTGTCTTCCTACAGTCTTTGATCTGGGTCCTGGGAGCCCGGTGAGCACAAGCTTTTCCTTAGGGACTGATGAAGACAAGGATGTGCTGGTGCCTTCCTGGCAGATGAATGGGACATCGCACACAGAGTTCTTTGAGAAAGATTTGGAACAGCTCTGTGACAAAGCCCAGCATGGCCGTCCCATAAGGCCAACAATGCTTTTTGTAGTGCGTGGAGTGCTTGGGACACATTCCTTGCTTCCCCCTTTCTCAAAGCAGGAAAATGAACTTGGTTTAGTTTCAGAACCTGGATAGAACCATAGAATAGAAGTCTTTTTTTTTTTCTTAGAGCTGGGAGGAAACAGAGAATTTATTTGTCCTTTCCATATAATGTGAGTGACTCACCCAAGCTTCTCTGAGTCCTTTCTTGAGAACATTTTGCTTAGTTCACCAAGTCTACTCCTTTCCTGTGAGTATCAAGGGCCTCCCTTCTACGGGAGAAGAAAAGGTATCTGGGCTAGAATGTTTCAAATGGCAATGCAGAATGCATACTTCTCTGAATCAGTAGTCGGGTCAAATGAAAAATGACTTAGGCCTTTTAAAAAAAATTCAGTGAAATATCATTTTAAGCTCATTAAATTAGAGATAAGCCCTCAGAGGTTATCTAGTCCCATTTTATAGAAGAAACTATGGTCTGTGAAAATTAGATGGCTTTCCAGAGTACTGGGTCTGGAGGTGGAAGGGACCTCAGTGATTGCCTTGATTTTACCGAGAAGTCAACGGAGGCCCCTGAATTATTTAACTTCACAAATAGAAGGTTTAGAAAAGTCAGAGGGTTGAGGGAAAAATAAAAGCAAGGGAGAAGGGGAGACCTGCATTTTTATCAGTGTAGGGAACTCCCACAGTAGTAAGCTCCTTCCACCAAAGCAGCAATCTTCTTAGAGAGCCGTGTGGGACCCTGAGAGGTTCAGAGACCCTCAAGGATAAGTGAGAGAGAGATCTTCCTGATGCAAAGGCTAGCCCCTGGCTACTCTCTTGCTCCATAATGATAGAGGAAAGGGCAATCAGAAGTCTGAGCAAAATGTTGAGGATTGGGAAGTGGGATCTGCGTGGAGACCTTGTCTGAAGGAGATGTCACATACAGCTAGACGAAACTGAAAGACTTTGGATTCTTGTATCTCCCTCAGAAGTGTGTAAGCTCACTGAGGGCAGGCCTGTGGGGCTCCATGAAAGTCTGTGAATGTTGGTTATTGTTGCTAAAGGAGGTAACTTTAGCTCAATTCACCAAGTGTGCATTGTGCACGTACTGTGTGCCAGACGCTATACTGGAAGCGAGACTTACCTGGGCAGAGGGGAGAAGCAGGCACCACCCCCCCTCCCCCCCCCCCCCCCCCCCAGAGAAGCTACTTCTGAGGAGGAGCCAGGGGCGATGGCAGGCTTCCATTTCAGTGAGTCTTTTCTCATTCCAAATCTACATATGTGTGAATGTGTGTGGTGTGCTGTGTATGCCTGTGTATGTATATGAGTGTGTACATGTATGTGTGGTATGTGTGAATGTGTGTGGTGTGTCTGTGTTTGAGTCTATATATGTGTGTAAGCATGTTGTGCTGGTGCGTTTCGCTCCATGGTCCCTGTGGGCATCTTGGCTCAGTGGGTGCTGACCGTGGTGCTCAGAGGTGGTCCTGTTTACTAGCTTTCCTCTTGGTCACCTGCTCCCGGCACTGGGATGGACTCGTAGACTCTGTGTGTCTGGCAGCTGGCCTGCAGGGAGACAAAGCGAGAGAAGGGGAGCCATCATGCATGTCAGGCCTGTAATGCAGGAGAGCAGACCCCCTCTCTGGCCTTTCTCCAGGGCACTGGTTGATTAGGGCCTGAGGAGGCTTCTGTAATCAGCAGTGTCTGGTCTGGTCTAGTCATGTTAGGTCACGGAGTAGAAAATGGTTAGTTGTCCTCAGAGGTTACTCCCTCTAATGTCCTGTGCTGAGCAGCACCCCTCCTGGGTGAGTGGGGTCACATGGTTCCCCTGACCTTGGCAAGTGAGGAGAAAATCAGTCCAACCCCAAATTTAGAAGGCTGCTTTGATCCTCCCTTAAAAAAAAATCCTCTGATTCAGCCCATTCAACAATCTTACCCTCATGAGATCATCGCTGTAGTGCTGAAGGGACCATAGAGGTCCCTCATTTTATCGACAAGGAGACTAAGAATCAGAGAAGGTCACTTCATTTTCAGGCTCAGCTTCCCTCTTCTGACCTGCTTCTCAGAGCCCCAAACCGGCTGGTCCACATCCCTACAGTCAACAGCAGAGGCAGGATCAGGCCCAGACCCTCAGGCTCCAAGGCCAGAGCTCTTCCCATTTGTTAGATGGATATTCTAATTTCACCTCTGTCCTTCCTCATATTTCATCAGTATTAGGACCCCCCAGTATAGAAACCCCATCTACCATTGTTGTTCAGTCATTTTTAGTTGAGTTCGACTCTCCGTGCCAATGGGCAACTCCTTGGTAACTTAGAGCCTGGAACACCCAGAGCTTAAGTAACTTGTCCAGGGTCACACAACCAGGACCTGTCAGTGGCAGGATTTGAACCTGGGTCTGCCTAACTCTAACCTGACACTATCTATTCCACCCTGCTGCCTGTCTTTGGTTTTAATCAATGTGCTAAAACTTCAAAGAACGAGGCTGCTTGGGGGAGGGCCTTCTGGTGAACAGACAGGCTTTGGTTCAGTTTAAACAGAAATCCTCTTGTGGCTGTTGTTTCCACGCTGGCTGATAAGAACAACACAATGATCCGAAGCATTTGGTCATCAGTGAAACATGAGATCTACCCAGCGAGGCCCAGAGGAGGGCGCAGAAGGGGACAAACAGTGGGAGTGTTGGCACTGCTGGGTTCACTTGGACATATCCTTAGAAATGGCTACTAGACAAGGGCTGCTAGGTGGTGCATTAAGTAAAGCGCTGGCCCCGGAGTCAGGAGGACCCGAGTTCGCTTCAGGCCTCAGACACTTAACATCCACACAAAAAAAACTAGCCATGTAACCTTGAGCAAGTTACTTAACCCCAATTGCCCTCCAAAAGGCAAAAAAAAAAAAAGAAATAGCTACTTGAAATCCACAGAGTCACAGACAGTCTGCTGGTTTGTCTATTGGCAGTGTTATTGATATCAAGTTCCCAATAATATGAGTTTTGGGGGAAAATGTTTCACTCTTCCACACAGGTACACAGACATGGCCACTTTTTTCTAGCCATAATGAATCATCAAAATCCTGTCTAAAATTATCTGCCCCCTCTCTCCCTTCCCCCAGTGTTGTGTGGTCCAACAATGGCCCCCGACATTTATTAAGCACCTACTAAATGCCACACACACACAAGGTGCCGGGTATAGAAGGATGAATGATGTCCAGGTTAGTAGCCCTGCCCTCATGGAGCTTGGATTCTTGCAGGAAGGGGAAGTGAAATGGGCACATACTCCACTATAAAGCAAGGTAAGGTGTGATGGAACCAAGGAGAGTCAGATGTGCTCTCTGCTATTGGATAGTAGAGGAGGGAAGAGTAAAGGGAGGTCCTGGGTTGGAAGAGTTCTTAGGACTAAAGCACCGTCCAGCCATCTGGCATCTTTCTCTGCAGAACCTTGGGCTCCTTCATGGCTCACTCTCCTTGACTATAGTTGTGCAGATGCCATATATATAGGAACCTGAGTTCAGTGGGCATCCACCTGCCATCTTTGGCCATCTGCCAGGGCTCTGACTCTGTTTTCTGCCCTGTCCCACAAAAGCTAGCTTTCTAAGGCTTTGCCTCTGCCTCTTGGGTGTGAGGGACAGGAGGAAGTCGAGATCCATTGGGGATTTTGGTTAGCCACTTTTAGTAATCTTGTTGGGTCTATGGTCATGGACCCATTTTCTTTTCCTGAGGATTACTGGATTATGATTAGAGAGGGAAGGGACCTTTGAGATCATCCCACTATTGCTTGTGTGGCCCCCCCCATGCAAAGTAGCTGTGCCTTCTGAAGCCTTAGATATTTTTTTCCTTAAATCTAGAAATGAAAGGAATCCTAGGAGCCACCTAGTATACTCCCACCCCTGTTTTATGGTGAGTAAGGTGAGAAACTAATTGACTGTCCAAGATCACATGGGCAGTAAGGGGCAGAGCCAGAATTCCTCTGACTCCACATCTAGCCCTCTTTCCCCTCTGCCAATCTACATCAGTGGATTCCTCTTACAGAAGATCATACCCGTGCCCTGGAAGCCTTTCTCTGGGGGTTTGAATGCTTCATAGGCACCAGGGCATCACTTGGGTTGTTCCTCTGGTGCCCTCACCTCTTGCCCCATGCTCAGCCCTCCTCTTCCTCCTTCCAGACCCATCAGATTAGTGTCCTTCACTCTACTCATCGTACAGAAGCCATCTTTGGTGGGATGTGTTATATCCCCTGCCTATGACATGCACACATCTCATCACTCCCTTTCCTTCACCCATAATTCTCATTCTGTTGAGGTAGTGGTGGTTAGTGATTCACAACCATTTGCTTTTCCTAGGAGAATATTAGTGTTGAAAAAAATCCCCTGCATGGCTGCCTTCAGCTTGGGAGCATGGAAAGGCACTAGCAATTTTCCCAATGGCATCTAGCTCAATCTCTACCTCCTATTCAATTCTAGGCCCAGGCTATTTCCCCTATACCCTTTAAAGACCTTCCATTCTAATGAGTGGGAAGGAAGATATGTAGACAGATAAGTAGAATGCAAAGGTTATGTGGTGAAGTGGGAGCAAAGGAATAGTTCCAGGCAAACTACTCTGCTAAAATGAAAGCTCTGTCCACGATGTGTGGGCTGATGGCCGACATCACTGTCTGTCCATCTAACTCCGCAGCAGTCCAGGATGTGTGTTTAGCATTTACTTGATCTCTCTGTATCCATTACTAGGCTGAGCTCCTGCATCAATCAACAAGCATTTATTAACTGCTCACATATCCCAGGCACTGTCCCATAAACACAAATGTGAGACATTCCCAGCTCTCAACA
This sequence comes from Petaurus breviceps papuanus, assembly GCF_028583685.1. Classification (NCBI taxonomy): domain Eukaryota; kingdom Metazoa; phylum Chordata; class Mammalia; order Diprotodontia; family Petauridae; genus Petaurus; species Petaurus breviceps. Next base: position 4,524,211 of record NW_027186383.1, read on the forward strand.
TCCTCGTAGATGAATTTACAGTAAAAGCTGCCATTTCTACCACACTTTTATTTGTAATAGGCTGATATGGTGCTTGGAGAAGAGGGAGGCATGGCGGTCCAACTCTTCCTGTGTGGACATCCTCCACTTCCCTGACCACATAGGGAGGAATCAGAGGTTGGGGACAGTTTGAAGAGGTCATGGGGTCAGGGCTTCAGTCGAAGGTCAGAAGTCAAAGCATTTGATTCCTTGTCAATGAAGAGAAGGTGGAAAGTGGAGGGAAAGGGGGGAGTTTCCTTCAAGTAGTGGGTTCCTGTCCCTTGCTCAGCACTTTGAGAGAGGGAGATGAAGCAGGAGAGGCATGCTGGGTTTGCCATATTAAAGTGTGATTTGGACTCTTGTCTCTATCTTGCCTTTCCTCAATCCCAGAAGGCCAAGGTTTCCTTCTTTTTCCTTCTCATCTCATTTTCAAATGTCCCTCAGCATCACACTCCCCTTCAATGAATAAGGGCAGTTAAGATCCTTGTTTATAGGGAAAGGAATGGAGGCTCTGTCATTCTTTTTTTATCCAGTGAGCCTCAAGAATTTCCAGAAGGCTCCACAACCCATCCCAGGCTACTGCATTTGGTGAAACGGGGGGAAAAACCACACCCAAACCCCTCCAAAAAACCCAACCCTGATGAAGAAGCAGAGGGAGGTGTGCATTTGGTTCATTGATTTTTGACAAGCTCTAATTACCTGACACTTGGTGGGTGGGTTGTGGAAAAGGCAGTTAAATTGAATCCTCAGAGCTTTCCTGCAGAGACCTTATAGAGACAGGAAGGATGACTGACGGGGGGCTGTTAGGAGAAAGATTGGGGTCATACGTTAGGAAGGTGACACTTTCGAATTGTCTTCCCAAGGTGGGAGAGTCAGAAAATCTTGCTTTTCTTTCTCTGTTGTCTGTAACTGCCTACTAAAACTTAAATGCCACAAAGCACTTCATGCAATAGAATGGCCTTGTTTACCCAACATCTGAGTTCATCTTTCAATTTGTCACAGCCTTTTTTTTCCCACAGCAACTTTAACTAAGTATTAATGCCCTTAACAAAATCACATTCTTTCTCCGTCTCTTCCTTTCTTTTCCTCCCCTCAGAGCCTGCTCTTGTAACTGAGAAAAGAGTGGTTGTTTGCCCTTCATTCTGGAAGAGGACCAGGGGGAGGGCGACGTCTTGACTTGTGTGTGAATTGGATGTAAGTGAGGCAGAGATGCACAGTCATGAGCCTTACTATCTCCTCCAGAGTCATTGCAGTCTGAGGTTCATGACTGGCGGTGGCCACGCAGCTGATCAACACAAGTCATGGCGCCTGTGGCCTCTTCTGATGCCTCTCTGATCTCTGGATTCCTTATGTTGTTCATTACTCTGGGGTCTTCTGTGGCCTTTTTTACCTTGCTTCTATTTATCTTAGAGGTCTCCTAAGTAGATAGAGAGCTATCCTCAAGTCAGTAAGATGTGGATTCAAGTGCAATTCTGACTCCAGTAAGTCACCACCCCTCTGTGTCCCCAGGCATCTCTAAGGCTCCAAGCTGGGGGAAAGAAGGTGTTGGCTTCCATTGAGAGAGGGGATTTCCTCCCCTGGGGGCTGTCTATAGCCAATGAGATCCCAGGTCCTGACCCTGAGCTTTCTCTCTGCCGACAGTTGTTTGCATGCAGTCTCCCCAGTTTGAATGTGAGCTCCTTGAGGGCAGGGAGCATGCCGCCCGAGCCTGGCTTGTACTAAGGGTTTGTGCTTACTGACCAGTGAAGTCTCCTCTTCCTTTATTATAGTCAGTGTGAGGACATTTCTTCCACTCCTGCTTTCTCTTCCCTGCATCATTTCATGGTCTTCTTAGTGTACTCGGTTGTTGCTTATGGTAGGATGATGGATGGGTGGATGTTGTGTGGTGCACTTTGACAAGTGTCAAGTGGGCTAGGTGGCCATGGGTGGTTGGGATCTCCATCTTTGGCAGCAACTCTCACATCAGTAAAACCCCAGATCCTGTTTTAAGCCTTTGAGTCTGGTGATTCTCAATAGTTTCCCATTCCATCCCTAGGGCACCGTTGGTTCAACCTTCTCCAAAGTGATGAGCACCCGCCATATTTCCGGTTTCTCACTATCACAAAAAGGGATATCATGTGGTACAATGGATTCAGAGGACCCTGAGCCAAAGCCAGTCCTTCCACATCCTGCCAGTGTGATGGTAGCCTGGCCACGTTAACCTCTGTGGGCCTCAGCATCTTCCTCTGTAAAACCGAGGTGTTTAGATCCCATGATCTCCAAGGTCCCTTTTCATTCTAGATCTAAGCTGGTGTCCTAATAAGAGGGTGGTTAGAGCAGATTTTCCCTGGCATCCCTTCTAATCGTTCTGAGCTTGTGAATTGAGGTGGGAGAGAAGCTGAGTGAGGAGGCCTGGTGGGTGCTGGGTTTCCTCCAGGTGAATGCTGGAGTTGGGGCTGGGTGTTTGGGAGGAGTAGGCCCCCAAAGATCTGGTGTTCTTAGAGTTGGTTTGGACATAGAAAACTGTTCTGTACGTGTCAGGGGTGGTCTGTCTTCCTGGCTTAGCCCAGTGCCCTGCCCATGGAATTCATCGCATTCTTTAACTTGTGTCTTTGGTAGCAAATGTGGGACCTTTGCCTGGTAGGGAGGGGCCCAGTGGTTCTGGGAGCCGAGGGTTAGGCCTGCCTGCCTCCCCAGGAGCTTATTGCCTGAAGCCTAGTGTAAATCTTAGACCCCTCCCTGGGCATTCCTACCTTGCTCTTAAGGATGCTGGGAGGATTTAAAAGCTCAGGCAGTATTTAGAGAGTGCATTTGAATTTAAATAAAGGGAAGTGGAAGGGCTTTTGCCTATGTAATAGAGTAATCGCCTTATTGTTAAAGGCAGACGTTAAAGCTTTTCATTTGGCTGCTGCAGACAGATGTGGGCTTGCTCAACTCTCCTGCACCTCCTCTGTGTGTTGGGAGAAGCAGCTGCTCTCCAGTCAAGTTGAAACACAACTTCCTTTCTCCCCATCCCCTGAAATCTGTCTTCTGTCCTGTCCTGTTGTGTGTAATTACTGGGCACGGTCGGGGGGAGGGGCAGTATTTCAGCTGACGGGTGCCATGCTCAGCTCTGGTGAAGTCTGTCTGTCAGAATGCTCGGCTAGCTCTTTGGCAAGCTTGAAATGAGAGGAAACAGGAAGCCCTTGCACTTGGAGTCTGGACTGTGCAGTTGGAAATTAATCCAGAATGTACAACATTGAATGTTGAGGGTAAAAGATTATCTCAAGTGAGCTTTTTAAAAAAATGAAAGAAAAAGAAAACAATGATTAATTAACCTTCCAAGCAGTTCTCTGCAATTGTGGAATGAGTCCTTTTTTCTTCCTCCCTCTATTACATTAAAACGAATCGAATCCGGGGCGGCCAGGTAGCACAGCAAGTAAGAGCACCGGCTCCAGTGTTGGGACGACCTGGAGATTGAATCCCGGGCTCAGACACTCAGCACCACACCCAGAAATAACTGGCCGTGTAACCTTGAGCAAGTTACTTAACCCCGATTGCTTAAAAAAACAACAACAACAACAACAAAAACCGAATCGAATCCTTACCTTTATTTTCATGGACTCTGATAAATGCTGAGTGTAGTTAGACCACCACAAGTTAGGGTCGTGATCAGGTGATGCTGTTACATGTTCATGGCTCCATACCCCTAAGGGTATGTGGGGGATGGGAGAGGGAGCTGGAAGGAGATTTTTATTCTATTATTATTTTCAGATTTCTCATCAGTTACAGGGCTCTTTATCTTGTGGTAATTGTCCTTCTCCCTCCTTACCATCCGTGTTGGATCTTCAAATAGTACCCCTCACTTTGGAAAATGACCGGAAGAAAACAAAATTCGAGGATAATACAGGAGTGAATGGTGGGGGGGGGGGGACGTTATGTTTTTGTTGGGGAAAAGCTTCCCCCCCTTCATCCTTGCATTCTTTCAGCAAAACTAGGATATCTTGAGTCAAGGTGATGGAAATGGAGATGTGGGGGTTGATGTGACAGTGAGATGTAATAGATTATCCTTCTGTTCTCTTCTTCCTGTGATGATTTGTTGGGGGGAATGTCCATAAAATCTGTGACTGGAGCCAGTCTTTGTTGATGGTACCATAAAGAAGACACTGGCCCAATTTATGGGTTTGCTGCACTTGACCGTGAATTCCTCCACACACCCACCCCCGCTCTGGACCAACGACCCTTGTGCTGATTAGTGATGAGCCCTTCTATTCTTCCAGTGGCAAAGGTATGGAATACCAGTGGGAAAGTCGACGTTAATGTTTGGCTGAGTGAGTGGTAAATGATAAGCAAATATGTGTTGTGGCATGTTCGAGATGGCTGTACTCATTG
>NW_027186383.1:4528978-4542285 GCF_028583685.1 Petaurus breviceps papuanus
GAAGAATACAGAGAATCATGGGAAGATCTTGATGAACTGATGCAGAATACAGTCATTTAAGTCAGGAAAAGAGTAAAAGCAGTGACTAGAACAAGGAAATGGAAAGGAACAAAAGTACCACGTTATGGAAATGATCAGGTATGGCCCCCCAAAACTGGGAGAAAATGGACCTTCCTCTCTTCTTTGCAGAGACCAGAGACTGCACATGTGGACCATTGCTCAAACTCTCAGTTAAGGTTCATATATAGGATGATTTTGCTATGCCTCTTCCCCCCTTCCTTTTCTTTTTTTTTTTTAATTTGTTAAAAGAGCTGGCTCTTGGGGGAGACTTGAGAATGGGAAGAAGAGGGATATGTTAATAAAGGGAGGTGAAGCAAAACTAAAAGATATCAACAGAAGTAAAGAAGATGAAGGCCATATAAAAAACTTGATGTCATTAAAATAATGATCTGGTAAAATAATAAAATATTAAATAATAAATAAGATATAAATAAATGAAAAATAAAATAAAATAAAAATAAAAATAATCTGGTAAAAAATTCATTCTCTTTTGTTCTTGTGAAGATGGCTCTTGAACTCTGCCTACCTTCTAGGATTTCCCTTTCTTTCATTTAAATTAAATTCAATGTAACAATTATTTAGCAGGTGCGTATGTCATGTACAAACAAAAAAACAAAAGGACCCTGCTGTCAAGGAGATAACCTTCCCCAGTGGGGATACAGCACATATATACATATTACCATATGTATATATGTATCTGTCTGTCTGTATGTGTATGTATATATAACTCTGTGAGATACAGACAATGTAAATGTCCCCGTCCAGGAAGACTGAAGTGATTTGCCTCCTTCCCAACTGCTGCAGTGCCTTTCTCCCCACTTTCTTTTTTTTTTTCTTTATTTTTAGTTTTCAACATTCATTTCCACAAGATTTTGAGTTGCAAATGTTCTCCCCATCTTTCCCCTATCCACCACCCCAACACAGCGATCCCACTGTATACCCCCTCCCCCAATCTGCTCTCTTCTATATCCTCCCCCATCCCCCCATCCAACTTTCCAGTAGGGCAAGATGTATTTCTATACCCCAGTGCCTGTATAGCTTATTTCCCAGTTGCATGTAAACAACAACAACAACAATAATAATTTTTAAAAAGATTTGATTTTAAGACTATGATTTCCAGATTCTTTCCCTTCTTCCCTCATCACCCACCCCCACTGGGAAGATAAGCAGTTCAGTATAGGTTGTACATGTGTAGTTATGTAAAATATTTCCATAGTAGATGTATTGTGAAAGACTAACTATATTTCCCTCCATCCTATGCTGCCCCCCACTTGTTCTATTTTCTGTTTTGACCCTGTCACTTTTCAAAAGTGTGTGCTTCTAACTACCCTCCCCGCCCCAAGTCTACCCTCTCTTCTATCATTCCCCCTCTAATCCCCTTCCTCCCTACTTTCCTGTAGGGTAATACCCAATTTAATGGGCATGTTATTTTCTCCTTAAGCCAAATTCTATGAGAGTAAGGTTGACCCATTCCCTTTCACCTTCCTGTTCTTCCCCTCCTTTGTAACAGTTTTCTCTTGCCTCTTTTATATGAGATAATTTACCCTATTCTGTCTCTCCCTATTTCCTCTCATTATATTCCTCTCTCACCTCTTAATTTTATTTTTTAGATATCATCCCTTCCTATTCAACTGATCCTGTGCCCTCTGTCTATGTATACATGTACACATATATACACATTTACATATGTATTTTTACACACATATACCCTCTTATATAAACATATATCTATATATACATACATATATATACACATATATTTTGCTTCAACTATCCTCATACTGAGAAAAGTTGCATAAGTTACAATTATCATTTTTCCATGTAGGAATGTAAATAGTTCAACTTTGATAAGTTCCTTATGATTTCTTTTCCCTCTTTACCTTCTCATGCTTCTCTTGCTTCTTGTATCTGAATGTCAAATTTTCTATTCAACTCTGGTTTTTTCATCAAGAATTCTTGAAAGTCCTCTATTTCATTGAATGACCATATTTTCTCCTGAAACATTATACTCAGTTTTGCTGGGTAGGTGATTCTTGGTTTTAATCCCAGCTCCTTTGACCTCTGGAATATCATGTTCCAAGCCCTTTGATTCCTTAATGTAGAAGCTGCCAGATCCTGTATTATCCTGATTGTGTTTCCACAATATTCAAATTGTTTCTTCCTGGCTGCTTGTAATATTTTCTCCTTGAGGTGGGAACTCTGGAATTTGGCTATAATATTCCCAGTCATTCTCTTTTGAGGATCTTTTTCAACAGATGATAGGTGAATTCTTTCAACCTCTATTTTGCTCTCTGGTTATAAAGTATCAGGGTAATTTTCCTTGAGAATTTCTTGAAGGATAATTTCTAGGTTCTTTCCCTGATCATGGCTTTCAGGTAGTCCAATAATTTTTAAATTATCTCTCCTGGATCTATTTTCCAGGTCAGTGGTTTTTCCAATGAGATATTTCACATTGCCTTCTATTCTTTCATTTGTTTGGATCTGTTGAACAGAATCTTGATTTCTCATAAAGTCATTAGCTTCCATTTGCTCCGATCTAATTCTGAAAGAATGATTCTCTTCAGTGAGTTTTTTAAACTCCTTTTCCATGTGGTCATTTTGACTTTTTAAGATATTCTTCTCCTCATTGGTTTTTTGGGCTTCTTTTAGCAGGCTATTACCTTACTTTTCATAATTTTCTTACATCATTTTCATTTCTCTTCCCAATTTTTCCTTCACTTCTCTTACTAGATTTTCAAAATCCTTCTTGAGCTCCTTCATGGTCTACGACCAATTCATATTTTTCTTGGAAGCTTTTTGTGCAGGAGTTCTGACTTCATTGTCCTCATTGTGTTCCATGCTTTGATCCTTTTTGTCCCTGAAAAAGGAATCTAAGGTTTGATTGCTCTTCTTGCTTTGCTTCCTCTGCTTGTTCATGTTGCCAGTCAATTACTTGACTTTTGAGCTCTTTGCCACCATACAATTTTCCTACCAGAGAGGATAGCTTAGTCCCAAATTGCTGGGGTTTTCACATATGCTGGAGCTATTAGTCTCTGTAAACCCCATAAGCCCTCTGGCCGGCCACACACCACCCAAGACAATGATCTGGATCCAAACAGGTTAAAGTAAGAGTGCTTACCCACTGAATGGTCGCTTGGTCCCCCTACAATCTGCCGGCCAGGAGCTCTGAAGCAGCCACGTGGCAGCAGCTGCACAGCTGCAGGGCCTCTGCCATTTCTTGCCCTGGGGGCAGGGGCCAGACTGCACTCTTCCATCCCCCCCACCCCCCCATTCCAATAGAGTTCCCTACTGATCTTTTATTTTCTCTTTGGTGTTTATGGGTTGATAATTCTGGAAACCACCACAGCTGCTGGTGATTCACTCTCTTGAAGTCTACTCCAACAGCCATTGGTCAGGGCTTCCCTGAGTCCAAAACTGCATGACTTACATGGGACTGTGCTCTGTTCCCAGCATGCTGTGATGATCCCTTCCTGTCTGCCTGCTAGGCTGCCTTCAGCAGGAGATTTGTTTCTCTCTGTCACTTCATGGGTTCTGTAGCCCTAAAGTTTGTTTAGAGTCAATTTTATAGGTATTTGAGGTGGTTATGGGGGCAGTTCAGACTTTCCTGCTTCTATGCTGCCATCTTGACTCTGCCACATCTCCCCACTTTCTAGCTCCTCTTATGTGTTGTCTTCCTCTACTACATTACAAGCTACTTGAGGGTAGGGCCTTTCCTGCTGGCTTAAATTGTGTCCTCAGTTTTCAACACAGTGCCTGTCACATTTGTTGTTATTATTCAGTCATTTCAATTGTATTTGACTCTTAGTGAACCCATCCGGGGTTTTCTTGGCATAGGCATCATTTCCTTCTCTGGCTCATTTGAAGGATGAGGAAACTGAGGCAAGCAGGGTTAAGTGATTTTTCCCAGGGTCACACAGCTAGGAAGTGTCTAGACAAGATTTGAATTCAGGTCTTCCTCACTCCAGGCCCAGAGCTCTATCTACTGTGCCTCCTAGTTACCTGGCACATAGTAGGTGGTTAATAAATGCTCTCTCTTTTTTCTCTGTCTATGTCTGTCCTTCTCTGTCTCCCTCACATAATAATTGTCAAGAGATAGAATTTGAACCCAGGTCTTCTTTTTCCCCCCACTTAATTGTATTTTTTTAATTACATGTAAAAATAGTTTTTAAAACTCAATTTTAAAAGATTTTGAGTTCCATTTTTTTCTCCCTCCCTCCTTCCCCCTCCCTCCTTCCCGAGATGGCAAGTCATCTGATGCACGCTATACATGTGCAATTATATTAAACATATTTCCACATTAGTGATATTATGAAAGAATAATCAGAACAAAAGGAAAGAGCACAAGAAAGAAAGAAAAAACAACAAAAAAAGAGCAGATCATCTGCTTGGCTCTGCATTCAGACTCCATAGTTCTCTCTCTGGGTATGGGTAACATTTTCCATCATGAGTCTTTTGGACTTGTCTTAGATCATTGTATTGCCGAGAAGAGCTAAGTCTTTCGGAGTTGATCATAGCATAATGTTGTTGTTACTGTGTACAGTGCTCTCCTGTTTCTGCTCACTTCACTCTACATCAGTTCATGTAAATCTTTCTAGGTTTTCCTGAGGTCTTCTTGATGCCAAGTCTAGCATGCGATCCCTATTACCTTTCCTATCTCATCACATTCTTATTTATTAAAGACAAAACTTTCTTTCAAATAAAAACTCTGAAATATTTTTCATGTAAACCAACAACCAACCTCCTTTTCCATATTCCATATTTATGAGACAGTTTTTTATTTATTTTATTTAGCCTAAATGTATAGGACTTGAAACATTATCTCCTTGGTTTTTGCCCATTGTTCCAGGATACTGAGATTTTTAAAAAGTCTTGATGCTGTTATCTTTCTATCTGGCTCCCTCCACTCCCCTCCAGCATTGTGTCATTCACAAACCTCTTGAAGTCATCAGGAGAGGATATGGCCAGATATAGCCATCTCAGTATCTGGCCACTCAAGATGCCTTTTTTTAATTGGTGATTTCACTAGTTTGGGGATATGAGGAGCCACTGACTTGAACTATGACTCCACCTCACTGTTTTAACATCCATTTGAGAGACTTTGCCACATGCCTTCTGTAATCCCAATACACTACAGCCACCAATTTGGTAACCTTATTGCAAAAGGAAATGAAGTTAGTCTGTCCCGATTTATACATAGTGAGCCAGGCTCACTGCTGGTGATTGATGCTTCCCTTTCTAAATGCTCACAAACCCTCAGTTTAATCATGTTTTTTTTCATTTTACAGGGAATTAATATTAAAGTCAACCATCTGTTACTTGGTTAATTCTATCTTCTTCCTTCTTTTGAAAACTGAGATAGCATTTGCCTGTCTCCAGTCCCCTAACACTTATTATTTTATCCATAATTCTTGAAATATCACTAAGGAAGATCATTTGGTCATCTCATTGAAAGGATCTTCAGAAGAGATGGGACATACCTTTCTCTACCCCATCTTACCCTTCTTTGTAGAGGTAGAAGACCCTGGGTGTGAGACACAAAATAGAACATCAGACTTTTTCCATATGTAGATTACTTTTATTGAACATATATTCCTTTCTCTTCCCACCCCACCCCACCCCACTTATAACATAAGATCCAGGAGGTGGGAAGAGAGATAGGTATAGAGAGAAATGTAAGGAATGTAAAAATAAAACATACTATTTTTTTTTTAAAGAAAAAGCCTTTGGAATCAGAGTCTTAAAATTGGAAGGGACCTTAAAAGCCATCTAGTATAAGCCAGAGCTCAACAAGAACCCTTTCTCCATCATTACTGATCAGCCTTTGCTTGATTATATCCAGTCAATCTTGATCTTTCTGAAATCTACTTTCCTGAAAGCTGAGGTGCCTGGTTAACTTTCCTCTCCATGATCCTCATGTCGGTCATGACCCTGAAGATGAGATGATCACTTTTCATCAAGATTCCTATGCCCTCAGCTTTGGTAAACAGGACCCTATTGTTGGGCAGAATTGGGGCATTTGCTGCTTTTCTTACATTCTGATGTTAAATAGTTGGCAACTAAGGAATTGGATGCTTTGCTCTGGGCCGAGTGAATATGACCTCTGAAAGATGGTCACATTGTTGAAGCTGTTCCATCACTAATATGTCTTAATGGTTTTGTGACTTCCTCAGAAATTTATCATCCATTTCTTCCATCTGGCCACATGGTCTGTAGTATAGCCTTTCTCTTCTTTCCTCTTTGATTTTCATGCCAGTGGTCTGTAGCACTTCTCTCCCAATCAGAAACATGTTTTCCCGAACAACTTCATATTTTCATGATATAAAATTCATGATATATTCTACCCTTGTATCTTTTATTAAAGTCAGACAGTATATACCCTTTCATTCCTGTATTTCAATTGTAAGTCCAAAAGTGCTAAGTGCCAGTGATGCTCACATTTCTTAAAAAGAAGTGTTGTGTTGTCAATTTAGAAGGAATTCTCTTTGGTTGAGACCAATAAGGTTTTCTATTAAGTGATGTTTTGTCCTTTGGACAATTATTTTCTTTCCCCAGAACATTTTGATTTCTCCCAATGATTGTGAACCTAACCTTGTGTCCCAACTACTAATGACTAAAATGGATCGTCAGGTGATGTTTTTCTTGGACCAATAAAGCACTTTAAATTACAGCTTCAAGGCTTGCTTTTGAGATACTCAAATCTCTGGGGGAAGTCAGCAATACCAAGGACTGTTACTTTGCACTGAAATGGGTCTCATCTGATGTGCAGTGGGCAGAGAGGGCTGTGAGGCAATGGGACTTGTCAGAAGATTCCAGTGTTGTTTTTGATTAGTGAGTATAGTCAGGGCATGGGAATTCAGCCCTTCATTTAATAACTGGCATTCTCCTGTGACTGAGGTAGGGTATTCTCTCTAAGATATATTGGGATAGTGGGGCTCTCTTTTTCCCTTTAGGCTGGCCTGAAGTTTTGAGGTTTCCGTATCCATCCGTCCCACCTTGGGACACATGTTTGCCAATATTTTCAGTCTACCAAAGTTTGAACTTCTAGTACCTATTTAAGGGATATGAAAATATCATGGGGAAAGTTCTCCCAGTATATTCTATTCTAGGAGAAAGACCACTAGAGTCAGTCAGGAGATACCTGGGTTCTAAGCCCACCGTTTGATGCTTACTAATTCTGTTTATTCAATGAGGTCTTATTAAGCACCTATCATATGCCTGGCATTATGTATGTGCTAGAGGCTGGCAAACCCAAGGCAAAACAAAACAGTGATCCTTACCCTCTGGGAATTTACTTCTTGCTTTAGTGGAGGAAGCAACATTGTATGGGTAAATGAACATAAGACGTAAACAAAGCTTTTTTGACCTTGAACAAATTACTTAGGTTCTCTGAGCCCCAGTGTCTTCATTTGTTAACTGACTATATGATCCCTAAAGCTCCTTCCAAATGTAAGTCTGGGTACCTGTGGCCTTTCCTTCTCAATTTCTTTATATTTCTTACCCTTGCCTCACTATCAAACCTCCTACAACTTCAGAATGGCAGCTTGGGCTTGTTGAAGTCTAACTCCCACCTTGGCTCTAAGGGTCACATATTCTTCTATGAAAAGTCTTGTTTGAATGACTTTCTCAGGAAAGGTTGGTAACCCATCTGGAGACTGCCCACACTCACTATGATACTTAACACAAAGTGCCTTACATATGGTCTTCACTAGCTGGTCTTCACAGCAGTCCAATGATTATTCCCATTTTCCAGATGAAGAAGGTGAGGCAGGTAAAGGTGAAATGACTTGTCCAGTGTCACATAGTAAATGTCCGAGACAGGATTCAAACTCCTGACTCACAGTGCATCACTCTACTGCATCACTTAACTACATACCATCTCAGAGGTAGAAGGCACCTCATGCCAACCTGTACTTGAGCATGAATTCCTTCTCAAACCCTTGACAAAAGGTCAGCCACCTTTCTCTAGAAGATCTTCACTGAAGAGCATCCTGCTTCCCTCTGAGGCAGCCTGGACCCCTGGGGCACAGCCCTCACTGTTAGGAACCTTTTCCTGCTTTACTTTGTCTCTGGAATTTCCACCCATTGTTTCTAGTTTGGCTCTTTGGGCACAATAAGAAAGGTCTTCAGGAGCCCCCAGATATGTGAAGGCAGCTTTCCTGTCCTCCCCAGGCCTCCTCTTGTCCAGGCTGAACATTCTAGGTTCCTTCAGCTGACCCACTTTTGGCATGGTCTCAAGGCCCCTCATCGCCCTCATTTCCCTCCTCTAGACTCCCCCACTTATCGAGATGTCTTTCCGAAAACAGAATAGACCACTCAAAAAAGAAACACAATACCCCAGACGTGGTCTGACCCATAAGCATTTCTTATGAAGTGCCCACTGCGTGAAAATACAGCAAGACTCGTCCCCTTTCAGACAGCTGTGATATAATTGCAAAGTTAAAAAAAACATCATAAAATTTTATGAAGAAGGTGATTGCCATGGAAACCTATGAACACATACCCGGGAGCTTCAGGCCATAACATTCTCTGTGAATCTTGGTTTTTTCCTTTTAGATGTGATTGTCAGAAGATTGGGTGTTCTGTATCCTTGTGACTGGGGCAGGTCTCTTTACTTGGGCCTCAGTTTCTTCCCCTGAAAATCAGATGGTTGGACTAGATGTCTCTAAGGGCCCTTCCAGTTTTAAACCTTTGATCCCAGGACACTAGCTGTTGGGTGAACTCAGACAAGTTCCTTCACCTCTGTGAGACTGTTTCCTATTCCGGAAGGGAAGGTCCTTCCAGCCCTAGGACTCTGGTAGCCTCCTGACCTGGATCTCAGTAAAAGCTGACTGGCCTCCTTTGGTTTTGCAGATGCTGGAGCCAATGGTCACACCCTTTATCTCCCCCATTAAAGTCTGACTTACCTAGTTTGCAGTTGTAAATGTCTCAGGACCATCTTTTTCTTGCTTCACTTCCTGAAGTTGCATTTAGAAAGCCTCTGGGTTAACAAAGGAAAGCGTGCCCATCATATGATTGCAAGTATCGCCATCAGCCTTGTGGGAAACAGTGCTGTATGTCCTGGGATTAGGGGTGACAGTCCTGCTCTGTACTGATAACAGTAACAACCACCACAACAGCTGACAACCCCATCTTATTAGAGCAAGCCTTTGTGTTAAGGTTGGCCAAACCTTTTACCAATATGATCTCCTTTGATCTTTTGTGGGAAGAACGAGGGATTTGGATGGAGACTGAGAACCTGACTTTGAAATCCTACCCTGCCTATATCTATGTGACTTTGGGTGAGGCAGCTTACCTCTTGGGCCTCAGTTTCTTTACCTGTCAATTTGAGGAGAGGTTAAATATGGGTCTCTAAGGTTCCATCTCTTTCGTTAGATCTGGGGTCTTGTGATTTGGTCTGTGTCACTTTGGGAAGGTCACTTAACTTCCTGAGTTCTTAATTCCTTAGCTGTAAAATTGGGTGGGGGGAGGGGGACAGGGGAGTGGGGCCAGACTGGACGGCTTGACTGCCAGGGTCCCTCTAGCTCTCTCTAGAGGCACGGTCCTGCCCGGCCACATTCCTTCCCCTGTCTGGGTCTCAGTGTTGTCCTTGGTAAAAGGAAAGTGTCAGATTAGGTGACCTTTCAGGTGTCTCTGCTCCCCTCTTTCCTTCTCTTAGAGACTGAAGGATGAATATTGAGGCCCCTCCAATTCCCCATCTGTGATTCTCAGATTCTTGAGCACCTCCTCCCCTGCATATGGGGGACCTTTCCCTTCTGGGAGGAAAGTGTTTGAGCCCCAAGGGACTGTCAAACTTTTGGAGCTGCTTTTGGCCCATTGTCCTGGGATGGATTTCATCTCTTTGTTCCTGAGTTCTCCTGCAAATCTGCTTAGGCAACATAATTGCATTTGTTCTTTCCTTCAGCTATTAATCGATGTTGTTTGGAGCTGCCAGGGATGGCCGAGTCTGGCTGTAAAAGTCACTGAAACTTGATCCCCGCTTCATGAGGGTGGGCCTTCCATCTGGGAAGGAGAACGATAAAGCTGTGGGCCCAGCTCTTGCTTCTGAGGACCTAGCGTTCTTGCTGGGGGACAAAGGGACAAACCACTTAGAAGTACTGAACGAGATACCAACTCCCTTGGTTCAGACTCTACCCTGGGCCACACTGTCCCCCCCCCTCCCCACAGATGCCATATGAAACATCTAACCCTGGGGGGATAGTAGGGCCCCTGCTCTGACTTTGGGGACCCCCTTCCTTTGATGAAATCATGTCTCTGCAACCAGGAGGAAGATTATTTCAGAACTGCTTCATCCATTTCCCATCTCTGAGTCTTTGCCACTGGCTTTCCCCCTGCCTGGTGCACCTGCCCTCCTCACTGCCATGTCTTAGAATCCCTAGCTCCCTTTAAGATGCTGGTCCAGCTCAGCCTTATACATGGGGCCTCCCCTCATTCCTCCAGCTGTTCGTGCCTCCCCTCCCCCACCCCGCCATCAGCGTGCATCCATTGGGAATGGATTTTGTGAGTGTATGGATGTGGATGTGTGTGGTGTTTCCTGATAGAACACACACTTCTTGTCTCCACAGTGCTTGGCACACAGTTGGTGCTCATTGAATGGCTATTGAGTTTCTATTTTTGTACTTCCAATGTGGATGTAGTTAATAAATGTTTGTTGATTGATTCTGATGATTGATCGTATCTTTAAACACTGACTTCGAGTCAGGAAAACTTGATTCAGACTTTTCCTTCTGACACTCATGAGTCGTGGAGCCCTAGGCAAGTCCCTCAGCCTCTCAGTCTCAGTCTTCTTCTCTGTAGAATGGGGGTAACAGTAGCACTTGTCTCATGGGGTTGCTGTGAGGACCAAATGAGATCAGGCTCGGAAAGCACTTTGCAAACCTTTCATTGCTGTGGAGATGTCTGCAGCTTTTATTATTGGCACAGAGGCAGGAGGGCTACATTTGGAGGCAGAGACCCTGGATTCCGATTCTGGACTCACTACCTGTGTGATGTTGTGGAAGTTACCTGCCCTCTCTGGTCCTCAGTTCCCTCTGTTTATAAACAATCCTGGAGGCCCTTCAGACTCGAGGATCCCATGGCGTCTTCCATACTGGGCCACCTCAAATGTTAGCAATAGAAGGAGGCCAGATTTGGGCCATCAGGCAGTTGGGGAGCTTAGCCCACCCAGGTGGCACATGGCTGGCTGTAGTGGTAGACGGCAGCTCAGTTAGAAGGGAGACTGCTGGCTAGGAAGCCTAGACTAAGAGGGAGAGGGGAGGACGAGCTCCAAGGAGGCTGCTGGCTAGGACCTCCTGTACTGCATGGGGAGAAGGGACCCACTCTGCTCCCCCTTCTCCTGAAGGTGGCTAGCTTCCTTTGCCATCTTCACATCCCAGAGAAGTTGCTCTTATTTCTGCCCCCAGAAGAGAGCACAGACCATCAGTCAGCCTCCACACCAAGCAGCTCTTAGCAGGGAGGGTGACAGAAAGGCCTGTGGATAAGGCCCCCGAGGAATATCTGGCTGGGGACCAGCCCCAGATGTCAGAGCCAGTGAAGACAGACTCATTGGCCTCAGCACTGCCCGGCAGGCCTGAGTGCAAAGTCTTGGCCAGTGGTAAATGCTCCTGTGGCTGGCGAGGTCACAAGGCGTTGGTTTGAGGTACCTTGGCTTGGCGCCCCATGCTTCCTTCTGCGTATGCCTTGGACCTGTGTGAAGGAGCTAGAAGAGGCTGGGAGGAAAGGCTGATGTCCTGCGCCTCTGTCACCCCATAGGGTCGTTTCCCTTGTTTGTGGGGTTGTTTTTAACACTCCCACCCTGGAGAGAGTCAAAGTGTCATTGGAGCATCTAGGGCTGGAAGGGACCTCTAAGGCTCTCCAGTTCCACCCCTCCATTTTACAGCTGGGGAAACTGAGGCCTAGAAAAATGAAGTGACTTGTTCAGGATCACACAGAAAGTAACTCACAGGATCTGATAGAGCTAGAAGGTCCTTGGAAGAGAGTGCATTCATGCCCTGCACTGCCCTCTGTCTTATAGAGAAATCACTGAGGCAGAGAGTTGAGGCAAATGACTCAGGGTCACTTGGACGGCAGGTCTAGAGTGGGAAGAAATCTTATAAGGGAATGCCCTGCCACCCCACCCCCACCCTGTTTTGTGGAGGAAGTAGGTCAGACACAGATTGACAGACACTGCAGTATCTGAGCTAGGATTGGAACTCAGATCCTCCTGACGTCAAGCCCAGTGCCATATCCACTGTGCCATGTGCCTCCTGAGTTAGGAAGACCTGGATTCAGATCCGGCTCTTTCCATTTCATTGTGTGGCCCTGGGCAAGTCCCTTGATGTCTCTGAGCCCCAGATAACTTCCTCAGATTGTAATTTAGGTGTGACTTTGAGCCCCACACAGTAAAATCACACATCCTGGACACATGGCTTTAGCTTCTAGAGGCAGCATACCCATCAGTCTTTCCTGGGCACGTACATATAATGGGATTCTGCAGACTCTCCCGATGTGGGAGAAGCATCCATAGTTTGCCTCTGAATAGAAAGAATTAGTTGTAAGAGCCCAAAACATAGGGAGCCCAGCTCAGACTCCAGAGACCCAGAAAGGGAAATTGATCCGCCAGACTCCCATGGCTGCTAGTGAGCAGCAGATCCTGGAAGGATCTGAACCCAGATCTTTTGTCTCCTGGGTGTCTCCCCATAGTGGGGAGCTAGAGCTAGTGCTGACATTGACTTCCTCAGGCAATTCAGTCCGAGAGAGCTCTGTGAACATGGTGTAAACAAACCCAGAAGAATTCTGGGAATAATAAATACCCTGGGATTTTTCCTTGGTCACACCTTTTCAATGACCTTTTCCTCTGCCAGATTTAAAAGTGCAGCTGAGAGGAATGAGATGACTGGTGGGAGAGGACTGAGCTCACCAGGCTTGGTGCCAGCACGGAATTTCAGGTAGAATTGTGTGAGAAGTACAGAGAGGCAGTCTGGGACCGGCTGTCCAGGAAACAAACAAACAAAAAAAAAACAACTAAGGTTTGGAGCTGCCTTGAAAAGTAGTGAGTTGGGGCTACAGCTCTAGAGTCAGGAGGATCTGAATTCAAATCCAGCCTCAGACACTTGACACACTTACTAGCTATGCGACCTTGGGCAAGACACTTAACTCCAAATGCCCTGCCTTCCTTCCTCAAAAAAAAGAAAGAAAGAAAGAAAGAAAGAAAGAAAGAAAGAAAGAAAGAAAGAAAGAAAGAAAGAAAGAAAGAAAGAAAGAAAGAAAGA
>NW_027186383.1:4542295-4560815 GCF_028583685.1 Petaurus breviceps papuanus
AGAAAGAAAGAAAGAAAGAAAGAAAGAAAGAAAGAAAGAAAGAAAGAGAAAGAAAGAAAGAAAAGTAGTGAGTTCCCCGTTGGCTGAAAGCGTTCACGGAGAGGCTGGGTGGTTGTAGGGGATCCTTTGGTTCTGAGCTGGACGAGGTAACTGCTAAGATTCTCCCTGCACTAACATTCTGTCATTCTGGCTCCCTGTGTCCTTCACCAATGACCTAAGCCTCAAGCCGTTCTTCCCATCCTACAAGGAAGGGCGCCTGTAGCCCCATGGCCCAGTGGCCCTTGTTTTTTGTGAACCCCTGCCATAGTGGGCTCTTTCTCCACAAGCATTTATGAAGCTCTTTGCTAAGCTAAATCAAATTAAACAAGGCAAACAATCCCTGTCCTCAGGGCGCTGACACTTTAACCGGGAGGCCTGGCGTGAAAGGGAATAGACTACAAGGTATAGGTAGGGCACAAGGGGGGGGTGGTACTCTCCCAAAGAAGCCTCATCTCATTGAGGGGACCAGCAGGGGCTTTTGGCACAAGGTGGGATGGATGGATGTGAGCGGAGATCTGAGAAGCCAGGCTTGGGGGCAATGAGAGGGAGCTTTCCAGGCTTGCCAGACAAAGACCAAAGAGAAGCTGTGCCTGCCCTCAAGGAGCTTATGTTCTAATCAGATGGACAGATAGCCAGCTATCTGCTGCTGCAGGCTGTGTAGAAAATGAGCACAGTCTATGGGAAAAGGGGGGTCGGCAGAGGTGGGGAGCCAAGCTTTCCTGTCAAAGGGAATCCTTGAGCTCAGCTTTATGTTTCTTGAACCCTGACATCTTCAAGTGGCAAGGGAGCCCCAAGGTCATCGAGGTGAATCCAGCTGTGTGGCAGGACTGGAAAACAAAGCAGGAGCCCTTGGGAGGGGGAGCTGCCTTCCTGGGGAGCCACCTCCCCGGGAGCCATCAGACTTGTGGGATTTAAACAGTGAGCAGATGGTCACGGGCCTCCTGGAGCTGAGCCAAACCGCTGAGGCTATTGTTCTGAGCCAGAGAATGTTGAGGACTCCAGGGGAGGAGGACACGTCGCCTGGCTGCGGTGGGGGACCAGGTATGAAGAGCAGAAGCCGGAAGTCAACCCCCTTGGCCAAGGGCCAGTCCTTGTGGCCGAGGAAGTAATTCTGGACCCCTTTCCTTCTAGGAGCCTGGTGATGAAATGTGAGGAGGGTGGAGGGAAACCCTTTCTTAACTAGGCTTCTTTGGAGCCCCACCCCACCTCTTCCGCCTGTAGGGTGGGTCAGAGAAGGTCTTCAAGAGGTAGCCCTTGAGCTGAGCCCTGAAGAAAGTGGGGGATTCCAAGCAGCAGAGGGGAAGAGGTACTCCCAGTGTGGTGCAGAGCTAGGGCATGGAGGCAGAGGCATAGAGACCCAGAGGAGTCTGCATTATGTCCTGGAAACAAGGTCAGAGTGCAAAGAGCTTGAGCTTTTTGAGAAGCAAATGCCAGTGGGGAGTAGGGGAGAGACCCCTGGTCTTAGACCCAGGAGGAAGCAGGTTCAGATTCTGCCTTTGAGGCCTACTATGTGGCCCTCATCTTTTCAGCTGTGAAGTGGAGACAGTCATATATAAAACATTTGCAAAATGCTTTATATACGTTAAGACATTGGATCCTCCTGTGACCTTGCCAGTTAGGTGTATTATTATTCCCATTTTAGAGATGAGAAAACAGAGGCTAAGGGAAATGAAGTGGCCAAAGGTCATGCTGCTGGCAAGGCTTAGCTGTAGGCTTAGACTACATTCGACTGGCTCGGCACTCTCCATGGCTCCCACTGTCCTCTTGGTAGGAAGAGCAGGGATTTTTAGACGCTTAGCTATACCTGCCTCACAAGTTGTTAATGAAGGTCACCTGCTAGGAGTGACCTGGTGTTATGATTTTCCTTTAGTCCCACTCTGGGCTGGCCTGAGCAGGGGTTGAGGGAAGTGGGGGGCTCCTTGCTCTAGTCCAGAAGATTCTGGGATCTCTTGTCCTTAATTAGCTCTCCTACTCAGACTTCCATGATTCTTCTATGTCAGCAAGACAGTGTTCAAATCATCAGCTTGGAGCTGAAAGGAGCCTCAGAGAGGGATCTTATAGATGGGGAGACTGAGGCCCAGAGAGGCAGATGGGACTGCCAGATTCAGGGCTAATTCCATGATAACTCCTTTGTTTCAAGCTCCCAATTTTCAGTCACTGTTAGCTTTATTGTTTTTATTACTTATGACCTTATATCTGTGAATATGCAAAGGTTTTTGACATGCTTCCACATCCCCTGCCCCCTCTAGCTCTCTCAACAACCCCCAGAGGTCAGCTGGGCACAATGATCACCCCTCCCCATTTTATAAGGGAGGAGACTGAAGCTGGCTCACACAGCTATAGTGGAAAGGGCCAGAGCCCTTTGTCTGCTTCCCCACCCTCCATTTCACCATAAGATTTCTAAGCCAGGGTTAAGTGACTTGCCCATGGTCATACAGCTAGCAAGTATCTGAGGCTGGCTTTGAACTCAGGAAAATGAGCCTTCCTGACTCCAGGCCTGGCATTCTATCCACTGAGCCACCCAGATGCCCTGTTTAGGCACATAGTAAACGATTGACTTTGTAGAGAATTTTACAATTTTTAAAAAGTTAAAATATCATTTAAAAAATCTGAGCTATTATTGTAGTTTGTTATTAGTTAGGCGGAGTTTATAGAGTGCTAAACTTGGGCTTAGGGAGACCTGAGTTCAAATCCTGCCTCAGTCATGGACTGACTGTGTGACCCTAGGCAAGTCACTTAAACTCAGTTTTCTCAACTGTAAAGTGGCCATAATAGAAACCCTACCCCTCCAGATTGTTGTGAGGATCAAAGGTGAGGACACGAGCCATATAATGCTTGTTGTTGCTGTTGTGCTGGTCACTCTCCCTGTGGGTGTTTCCTGACATTTGTCATTCACTTGTCTGTGTTTTTAGGCTCAGCCTCCCTGAGCCTGGTCGGAGGCCGAATAGGAATCCTAGCTCCTGGGGGTCCTGGCTTTTCCCTTTTTAGAGCCTGGGCTCTCAAACTTCAGCTTTTGCTGAATTCCAGAAGCTCCTGTTCTCCTCTCGGCCAGATCACAGAAGAGGGGAACGGTGAGGGTGCCCACAGCCTCGCAGCACCTTCTCCCAGGGATACCTGCTCAGTGAATGATCTTTGACCGTCCATGCAGTGGTGGCTGAGGTGGGTCAGCTGGACCCCTGCCCAGCCCAGCCCAGCTCATTGTCATTGTCATTGTTCTAGAGACCACAGCTACTATTGTGACTTGGGCTAAAATTAGTCTCTGATAAGACTGTCTTGTTTGAATCACGTGAGATGAGCAATCCTGGGAGGGACATTCAAAGCCAAATGTGGATGGAAACGTGAGACAGACCAAGCTCTTTCTGGTCCAGTCCAGGGAGGATCTGTGCCTATAGCCACGCTCTGTGCTGTAGAGAGTGGAAAAGACGGGAGGAGATGTGCGATGGGGGTGGACCAGTGCTCCTCTTGGGCTGACCTCCCTGAACAAATTACACGGAAGCAGATAGACTTTGTTTTCTTCTTAAATGTTTTATTACTGGGTGGTTTTATGCAAATAAAGTTTTGGACAAACATTTATTAAGCACCTACAGTTTGTCAAGCCTTATGGCAGACCCAGTTGGTCACTTCCTTGATCAGAGTTCAGGTGTATTTCAGTTTCTGCTGATTTCTATAAACAAGGAGCTTCAGATGAGCTCTAAGCCTTTTCTGATTTAAGCCTGTGATCCTAGAAGTGACACTGATGTGACATGATGGGCATCACTCTTGGTCCTGTGGGAGAGGTCTGGGGGCCTAGACACCTTCCCCAGCTTTATTTCATTCTGATCCTGTGGAATCTTCCCCAGCCACAGATTGTCCCCAGCCATCGGGCAGTTCCTAGAGGTGGGAGAGG
This sequence comes from Petaurus breviceps papuanus, assembly GCF_028583685.1. Taxonomy (NCBI): domain Eukaryota; kingdom Metazoa; phylum Chordata; class Mammalia; order Diprotodontia; family Petauridae; genus Petaurus; species Petaurus breviceps. The sequence goes on from NW_027186383.1 coordinate 4,546,221, forward strand.
GCTTCCCTTACACGAGGGCTGAACTGAGTGGGGGGCCTTGGAAGGAGATCTCTTATGGGCCTGACAGCTCAGGGATCCAGGCTCCCCCCAGCCCTGATGGATGAAGACAGCAGGGGTCCAGACACACAAGCCTCTCTTTTGTTTCAGGCAGGTTACTCAAGTGCTGGTACACTGAGTGCTTAGTAAATGCTTGGTGAAAACAATGCCCAAAGGCCTCTAAAACCATCTGTACCCTTTGATCCAGCAATGCCACTGCTCAGAGAGATCAAAGAAAAGGGGCCTGTACGTACAAAAACATTCACTCTCTCTCTTTACGGTGGCCAAGAGCTGGAAACGGAGGGGGGTGCCCATCACTGGGGGAATGGCTGAACATGCAGTGTGTGTGACTGGCTGGAAGCCTCTTGTGCTCTGAGACAGGACTATGGGGGTGTTTCAGAAACAGCAGCAACAACATGGCCAGACCTCAATGAACTGGTGCCGACTGGATTAGCAGAACCTGTTCCCTGTAACCACAGTGCTGTGTGGATGAGCATCCGAGAGAGACATGGCCCCTGTGGTGAGGACATCGGTCGGAGACCCTTCCGAGGGATCTGGGACGAGAAATGCCGCCCTCCGCCTGCAGAGAGGCAGCTGAGGGATGCGGGGGGGAGGGGGACCGCGGACTGAAGCGTGGTGTTCTCACTTTCTTTTTTCCTCATTTTTGGGGGTGGTTCAACATGGCGCTAACACAGGAATAAGTTTTACATGCTTTCACGTGTATAACCGATCCATTACTCAACTTCTCATTCGATGTTGGGAGTGGAGGTGAGGGAGAAAAAGAGAATTTGAAGCTCACAATTTTAAAAATGCTAAAAACAAATGAATGATAATTTTTAAAAGAAAGATAAATGCTTGTTGGCTTGCTTGTGGCTTGTACCTAGAGCAGGGATTCTCATCTCTTATGTCTATCCTGGACCAGTCTGACCATCTGGTGAGGCAGGCCTGGGCAGCCCTTCCCAGAGTCCCCTGACTCCAAACCCGGGATTCTTACCATTGAGCCAAGAATGCAGTGGGATTCTTGAAGTCTGGGCCTATCCCTGAGCCTTCAGTCTCTTGTCTGAGGACAACTTGAAATCACGTTGAAAGATGAGACATTTTAGAGGAATAAGCAACGATTCGCATGCTTGAAACCGAGTGCTGTTGCCCTTGTTTTCTCGTGAGTCCTTCTCACCAGCTCTGTGATGTAGGTGCTGTGCTTGCCTGCCATTTTACAAGTGAGGAAACTGAGGCTGAGAGAGTGCCTGGAGGTCCAAGGAACCTTAGAGGTCATCTAGTCCAGCACCCTTATTAGACAGGTGAGATGACTGAGGCCCAGGGGGATTAAGTGATGATAGGGTTTGATTTTAAACTAAAGTCCCATGATCCCAACATGCCTGTGTTCTTTCTCTAATCTGCATGGTGTCTCAGTCTCACAGCCAGTAATTGTCTGAGTTGGGATTTGAACTTGGGTACAGTGAAAAGAATATTGGCTCTGGAGTCAAAGGAAGCCATATGTGACCTTGGATAAGTCTCTTTCCCTGGGCCTTTGTTTTCCCATTAATAAAATTGGGTGGGTTGGACTTGGTAGATTCTGCATTCCCTTCCAACCCTAAATTCTTGGATCCTTGGATTTACTCTAATACTCTGTCCTTTAGAAAATTGTAGTTTTCTTTCCTAAACTAAAAGTAGCTAGTTAAAAAAAAAAAAAGAGGGAGTCATGAAAGAATGCCCCGGAGAGAAATCAGAGGAGCCCATTGTGGGGTGCATATCTCTTTCTGGCCACTGGAAAAGATGTCAAACTGACCAGAATCTTAAAGCACAGACCTTTGATAAGCAGGAAGCTGCTCCTCTCCTCTCAGGGTATAATCCAAGTAGCTGAGATTTATGAAGTCTATCAGAAAGCAGCAATGGGTCAATGGCCTGTGAAAGTGGGAGACTGACCTGTCCCAGCCCCTCCCTTCACTAGGTGTTTTGGGGGGAATATACTTTGGGTGGGTGGTGGGAGGAGGGATTTATGGGAAGTATCTTTGTCAGAGACAGAGCAGCAATTAGAGCAATTTTTTTTTTAAAAGAAAGTTTTGTAGGTTTCTTTTCAAAGCTGGTCTGACAATCTTCCTGGATATCATGACTCAGTCTTTGTCCCACATTATTTGATCAAGAAATTAAATTCCGGAGACAGTGTAAGATAATGATGGCTCCCTGCGCCTAAAGAGTCCATTAAGATTGGGTAGCTTCTAATTGTAGCAAGAATGATCAGATTGCACCTTTAAATCTCTTTAAACGCTTTCCTCTGCTGAAGTCTTGGGTTTCCTTGATTTGAGAGTTCTCGCCTGGCCATTCAGAAAAAGGACTTGTCCTCCATTTCCTTTCATTTCCTTCTTGGGAGGCAAGAACCTGTTCTACCGAACCTTGGTGGGGAGTGGCCTCCTCTTGTCTTCGAGTACCTTTCCCTGAGAGCTGAGAAGAGGAGCTGCCAGCAGCAGAGAGAAAACAGAATAATAAGGAATCTGTGACATATGAGAAGCCCGACCAAGACTGGTGTGCATTGTCTTCTGCTGTGTCTGGAATAAGCAGCTGAGGACGAAGAAGGCTTTGGGGCTTAGCTGCATTGCGCCTTCCATTCCTGAGAATCTGGGCCAGAAGAGTTAGGTGACCAGATGCAGGGCGAAGTGAGCAGAACCAGGTAAACAGCAGACAGGAAGATGAAGTGGAAATGGGAAACAATGACAAATCCGAAACTGAATGGTGTGGATTTGTAACGAACGACCACATTTGGAGAAGTGTTGAAAATACATCTCCCTCTCTCCTTTCCTTGTGGAGGTGGGGTAGTAGGGTGTGGAATATTCCATATACTTTTAAACTTAGTGTATCTGTTGGCTGTTTTTTTCTTCCCTTTCTTTTTTATTTTTGGATATACATGTTTAATCAATCAGCAAACATTTATTAAGTGCCTACTGTGTGCTAGGAACTGTGCAAAGTATGGGAAAGCATAGCATGAAGCAGTCTCCTTCTCTTCTGGGACCTTAGCAAGCATTTGATAAAGTATCACATGTTATTTTTGAGGTAAAGACAGAAAGAAGTGGGCTAGGGGAAAATTTAGTTACATGGATTTGGACTCAGTTGAAAGTCTGGACACTGGTAACACAGTAAGAGTGGTTGTTAAAGGTTCAATGGCCACTTGCACAGGAGGAAGTCTTCAGTGGAGTGCCCCAGACGCTAGCTGACTTTCCTTGGTCCTTTGCTGTTTCAACTTTTTTTTGTTGGAGCCTTGGGTAAAAGCACAGATGTCATGATTATCATTCTCAGATGTCACATAGCTAGAAGGGGTAGGTGTCAGATAATACTGGGTGGGTGACAGAGGTCAGATCCAAAGATTTTCCCAGTCCAGAGCATCGGGATGAATCTAAGAAGGTGAAATTTAAGAGAGATAAATGTCAAGTCTTATACTCATGTTAAAAAAAAAAAAAACACCTTCACTAGTGTGAGATGGAAGTTACAGGACTGGACAGTCACTAATCAAAAAAGGATCTGGGGGTCTTAGTGGCCTGCAACACGAATAAGTCAGCAGGGCCATGTGACTGCATTCCCCGAGACAGATCTTCTAGGAGTGAGAAGGAGATGGTCTCACTGTTCCCTGCCCTCCCCCCCACCCTTCCCTGCAGTCTTGTGTTTCCTTCCTGGTATCATGTCTTTGGGAGGACGTTGAGAGTGTCCAGAGGAAGACTGTCAAGTGGTAAAGGGCCTTGAGGCTGTATCGCCTAAGCAAGGGTTGGAGGAACGGGGCTGTTTAGTCTGGAGGGAATGAAATGATGGCCATGTTCCAGTTGAAGAAGAGCGTCATGGAGAGGAAGGGTTCCGCTCGTCCTTACATGGCCCCAGAGGGCGGGGCCAGGAGCAACGGGGGGGCTGGGCCGGAAGGAAGGAAGTTTCCAAGAGCCAGTTAGGCAGCTGTCCAGAAAGCTTCCCATGGACAAGCACTGGGCTGACCCCAGAGGTGGGAGGCTCTCCTTCCTTTGAGGGCTTGGAGAAGGAGCTGCCCATTGTCAGGTATGTTGTGGTGGACACTCATTCCTCTGGGTTAGACCTGCTAAGGACCCTTCCAACTCTGAAATTCAGTGGCCTTTTATTGTCCAAAATATATTCCAAGAAGGCAGCAGAAAATGCCTTAGAAAAATGTGTTTGAGAAAGATCGTCATGGAGAATGACTTTTTTTTAATTGGTCCGTGATGGGGTTATCTAGACCACTTCCTTCTGTGCTGCTTGTGACAGCCTCGCTGGGCCTGGGGAGGAAGAGGGGAGGCCCAGATCATTGCCCCTCTATAGCTTCACCCTTCCAACAAGCACCTTGAGATTCGCGGAGGGTTGATTAAAGGAGTGTATGTGTGCTGTGTTTAAACTTGCATTGTATTCCCAGGGTTTAGTACGGTGTCTGGCGCATAGTGGGTGTTTTAAGAAATGCTTATTGACTGACTGATTGAATATTATTCTGGTCTTTCAGAGCACAGTGACCCAAGCTCCTTCAAGTTGGCTTTAAGAAGGAGATCAAATGAGATACTATGCAAAATGTTATATAAATATTTTTATAATTAGCATTGTTATTTCTGATTTCTCTCACACACACACACACACACACACGTTTAATTAGGCCTGTGCTGAACCAAGCTGATTGGGAACTTGGTGGCCTGGCAGCTGTATCCTCTCTGTCGTCATCCAGGCAGGCAGGCTCCATGCTGACTGAGTCCTGTGGTTCCCTTTGGGGTACACCAAGGAAGTGACTGTGCCAAGCCTGGTTTTCTTTAGCATTTTGGAAAGCTAAGGACCAAGTTTGATGAACATGACCCCCTTCGTGGAGGACGGGGCTGGCATGATTTGTGTTCATTTCAACTTATGTTGACTTAGAAAACAATGTCTTCCTCTTGGTCTTCCTGGGTGCTCCTTCCCTGGTCACTATTATCATGTTTCCCCCTCCCCCTCCTCATTTCATCCCTGAGGAAGCCACTGTTGATTCCAGAGGGTGAGCTCTTGGGCCCTTCCTCCTCACCGGTGGGAGGGAGGGAAGGGATTAGGGTTAGATAGGGAGTTTATGGTCAGAGTTACCGTCTGGAAGGTTAGGCATCCAGTAGATATGGAGTTAAGATCCTAATTTACTAGACCCTACCATATCTAGATACTGGACCCTGTATCTAGCCCCTAATTCTAATATCAGTAGACCCATTGGACTCTCTGACTGGCCCCTCCTGCTGCTGCCTGAGAATCTGACTCTTGCATGTGGCCCAGTGCCCTGATGAGGTCTTGGGCTCTAGTCAGCCCTTGCCAGTCCCTTTAGGGGAAGGGCAGATAGCTAATGCTGAGTCCCTCCATAACCACTCCCCAGATCTTGCTGTGCTTCTGCCTAGAGCACAGCCAGCAGCAGAATCTCCCAGGGGTACCTGTGGCAGTGGAGATGCCTTGGGGAGATTCAGCAGGGGAGACCTGGAGAGTTTCTCCAGAAAGATCAAATTTGAAAGTCTGAGAAACAGAAGGGACTCGTGAGCAGCTACTGTGAGGGAAGGCTGAGTGGGTGCCCTCTCCATCACCGTGCCTGTCAAGGTCCAGACTTCTTCTCTCCAAGGACCCTACAGGCTCTTCTTTGGGGTTATGTTTCTTCCCCCAAAGCTTCCTCCAAGGGAAGGGCTGCTCTAATGCCTCTCCTTGGCTTTTTCAAGGTTACCACTGTAAGATTAGCACAAGACCAAGTGAAAGCCCCATGAAGCCTGGACAGATTTTCCCAGATAACTTTGTCTGGAAATCTCCTTCATCCCTATCCTGTATGTCCCATTTCATTGCAGGAGTTTGGGAACTTAATGAAAGTTTTATGGAAGATTCAGAGGGACCAATGAAACAGGCCGTAAGGCAGTGAATTATCCTTGACTCAAGGATGGATTGGCTACAAGATGCCCCCAGGAGTGGGGGGCATCAAGGGATCATAGGATGGTAGGTGGAGGGTTGGAAGGAATGTTAGAGGTCATTGAGTCTGGCCCCCTATTCATTTAGATGGGCAAACTGGCCCCATACATGGCCACCTTCCACCTCCCATCTTTCCATGGGCTGGTCCCCATGCCTGGAATGCACTGCCTCCTTATGTCTGCCTGTATACTTCCCTTCCTTCCTTTGCATGCAGCCCAGGACTGCCTTGTGTGAAGCCTTCCCAGAGTCCCTCAGACTGCCTGCTTTTTACTGACTTGGTCTGTGGTTGCTTCATCAGCTTTGCATTTATGTGGCCTTTGTTTTCACAGGTGCTTGTCTCCCCTCATTAGAATGTAAACTTCTGGTGAGTGATAATTTTTTTTTTTCATTTTTAGTACTGATAACCCCAGCACAGTGATTGGCACTTGGTTAGTGGTGAGCAATGCTTGTTGATTGTTTGATTGTGGTTAAGTGACTTGCTCAAGATGACCCGGGCAGAAGCTGCAGGACAAGGGTCTGAATCCAGATTTCCTTCCCATTACCCCATGCCGACTTCCTAGCTGTGGGGCCAGGCAGCTGCCAGTCCCTCCAAACCTGGGCAGGTTCTCCAATGGATGGCTGCTGAGGGATGGGCTTTCCTCAGTGATTCAGGTCAGGTATGGGAATAATCAGGCACAGCTAAGCCTCTCTCTCAAAACCCTCCCTACCATCTTTGATGCTCCAGGCAGGGAGACTCTGGGAATTGTCTGGTGACACCCCTGTTGTGTAACTGTGGGGCAGGGGAGAGTTTCCATCATGGAAGATTCCAGATCTATTAAATTCTAGCAGAGGGCAAGAGAAAGGTGGTTGGGGGCGGGGGGGGGGGGAACACACATGCCTTGAGCAGAGACTGCCGCCCCAAGGAGGCCAGCTCCAAATAACCAGAGGGGCTTTACTTTGGAGTGTTAGCACACTTTTAGTCATAAGTAAATGGGTGTTTATTAAATTCTAGGCACTATGCTAAGTACTGAAAGTAAAAAGAAATCGAGTCCCTGTCCTCAAGGTGCATACATTCTAATAGGGAAAGGAATGAGGGAAAGGCTCCCTACTCCAGAGTATGGGATCAGGAGTGATGAGAGTTGGGAGCAGGGCTGGCCTGGACCCTTCCACAAGATAAATTTCAGGGAGGACCTCACCAAGGGAGGAGAGGCTGATGGGGTGGAGAGATCTTCCAGGGAAAGAAGATTTCTAGGTCATGGGGGTAAAGTCCAGAGGTTGGGGAGGGGAGGGACTGGAAAGGAGTAGAAATTCTAGTTATCCTGCCTCTGCTGGAATGTAAACTCCTTGAGGGAAAGTCAATAAGCATTTATTAACACTTACTGTATGCTGGGCTGAGGTTACAAATGCCAATGAAAAGAAAGATGGTCCCTGCCCTCTAGTAGCTTCCATTCTAATAGGGGAGGGTCACACCTAAAAGGAAGCTGGAGTAGAGGGGGTGTGGTGGTGAAGTCTGGGAAGTGCCATGTGGCTGGTCTGGGCCCTTCCTGGAAGGATCAGTTCTGGAAGAGCTCCCCAGAGCCTGAAGGCGGCCCCAGGGGCAGAGGGAGAAGGGAGCTGAAGCTCCTTACAAAGGCCAGAGACTGAGGTCTTACTGGTCTCGTTTATGTCTGTGTATCAAGCACTCAGCACACAGTAGGCACTTTATATTTCTTTGATTTAGTTGAAGTGTGGCCCCTGAGAGCGCTCAGTTGGAGATGCTTCTGAGTCCACCCGAGGCCTCTAGGTGGTAGAATGCTAAACCTGGAGTTAGCAAGATCTCAGTTCAAATCCCTCCTCCGTTTCTTATTGGCCTTGTGCCCCTGGGAAAGTCACTTCCCCTCTCTAGGCCTAAGTTTCTTCATCTGTAAGCTTCAGGTCAGAGGCACATACACCCCCCAGGATTGTGGTGGGACTCGAATGACAGTCTCTTGGTGGTGCATCTTGTCAGCCCTAAAGCTCTCTATAAATGTCATTATGGTTTTTGAGGAGAACAGCTGAGTCCCCACCACTGGACCATCTCTGAGGGGAAGTTATCTGAAATGTTGTAAAGGGATTCTTGGTCAACTCCTGGGCCTAACTCCGAGGCAAAAAATGGACGGTGTCTTCTCTAGTTCGCTGGGCTTGAGGGCTTAGTCAGGAAATTGGAGCCCAGATAGGACAGCTGCAGAATGAGGGGGCTGGGTGCTATGATCCCAGGGGGTCCTTCACGGCTCCAACTTGCTGAGGACGAGGGTCAGTTGTCTTTCAGCCTAGGATCTGCAGCAGGACTGAGCAAGACCCAGGTGACCCCAATAAGGCAAAAAGCATGAGTGGAGGAGGACAGAAAATAAAGGGGCAAAGCAGAGGGGAGAGGAAGAGCAAAAGATGGGCGAGTGATGTGGGGAGAAGATTGCAGAGCTGAGCTGAGAGGCACACATTCAAAAACCACCTTAGCTTTTTCGTTGTGGGACCCTGAAAAAGTCATTGCCTCTCTGAGCATTAGTTTCCATATCTGTAAAATGGGCTTAATAATACTCTACCCTATTTCTTTTTTTTTCCTGGAGGTCAGTTGGGGTTAAGTGACTTGCCCAAGGTCACATGGCTAGTCAGTGTTAAGTGTCTGAGGCTGGATTTGAATTCAGGTCCTCCTGACTCCAGGGCTGGTGCTCTATTCACTGCAGCACATAGCCACCCCATCTACCCTACTTCTAAAGGCTGTTGTGGTAAAGGTTCATAGTGAAACTTAATGTCCTATAGAATTGTGAAATGCTGTCATTAGGGAAGCACAGTGGGACAGTCAAATGAACACTAACCTTGGAGATGCAGGACCTGAATTCAAATCCCACTTATGCTACTTACTTTCTGTGTGACCTCATTGCCCTAAGCCTGGGCTGATCTTTTTGGTTCCTTCTACTTCCCATATCAATGACCTGTGATATTGTCATGCCCCTTCTCTGGGCCTCAGTTTCCTCCTTTGTAAAATGGAGGGGGTGGGCTAAATGGCCCCCAAGCTCCCTTCAGGCTAGGATAGAGCTAGGATCCTGCGAGCCTGGGAAGCCTCACCTTGGGGCTGCCATTGATCTTGGTGCCTATTAGACCCAGGCCATTTGTACATCCCCTTATTCTGTTCCCATGGTGAGTGCTGGAATTCTGGAGGTGTTAAAGGTTTTAGAATGAAGGTATTAAAGCCCCTTCCCTTCTCAGTGGCAAAGCTTGAGGAAATCTCTGCAGACCTCTGCAGAGCTTTTAATATTTTATTAACTCACTCTTTTTTCCTCAGACTTCATCTACAGGATGGGGAAGCAGGCTAGGGGCAGAGAGAGGCTCAGTCATGAAGGGCTCCCTCCATACACTCTCCTCTCATTCCTTGTTGAGGCTGAGAGGTGGGGGTTGAGGAGCTGGAGTCTGGGAACCAGGGACCTCAAGTGTGGAAGGAGGCACCTGGGTCATGAATCGGCATTGTAGAGATCACAGAGAGCAGCAGCTCGAAATAAGCGAATGGCTGTTCACATTCGGAACAAGTTGGGTTTTGGGTTTTGCACATTTTCTGAAGATGAGATTGGGGGGAGAGAGAGCTGACATCAGACTTAGGAAGTCGTGGGTGCAGCCCACCCTGGAACATCCTGTCCTCTGTGACCCTGGCAGGTGTTTTGGGGCCATTACAGATGGAGGCAGTCTTCATGGCTGGAGGGAGTTTTCTCACTAGGAGGTCTCCTCGACCCAGGCAATCCCAGCTCACCATCCCCTCTCCCCCAGCGGCTACTTCCTCCCCTTAGATCCCAAGGGGGATGACTTCCTTACAGTGACTTTGCCTAGGAATCTTCTCCTCTTTCCCTTCCTTGGTTCGGCACGGGTGACTCCATTTACCTTGGGGGTGTTTTATGTTTACCCCTCTCTGCATGTTTTGGGGCCCCTTCCCCTATACCATTAGGAGGTAACCTTGAAGACAGAAATCCTTTCACTGACACCTTTGGATTCCCAGCCCCCAGCACAGTGCCTGCTGCATAGATGCCAATGGAAAGAGGGCTAGATGTAGTCAGAGGACTGGGTTCAAATTCTGCCTATGCTACTTTATGGCTGTTGTGACCTTTCTAATCATGTCCTCCCTAGGTCTCAGTTTCCCCATCTGTAAAGTGAGGGAGTTGGATTAGATGACCTTTCTACCTCTAATTTCATGATACTACTAGGCTTAGAAGATGATTGTAGAACTGAATTCAGTTAAAGTCAGGCCAGGCATGAAAGGCAGGGTTGCCTCTGGGATGGTCCAGGGCCACTCTCCCTTTCTCTCTACCCAAAGATGGCAGTTTCATTGGCCTGCCCCATTCAGGTGGGGGTTTGTTGCACCTGAAAGTCATCTGGCTTGGGATGCAGCAAGAGGGCTGCTTATGGCTGAGGTGCTTCTGACCACAGATGTTCTCACAAGTGACATGTCATGGGTTGTTTTGTTTTGTTTTTTTTTTTCCCTTGAAAAGAAGAATCTAATCCTGTGCAGGTTATCAGAAAGCAAAGAAATTCTTTGTGGCAGCAAGATACCAGGCAGGATTGAAACCTGGGAGTCTGAGCTCTGAAATAAGCCTCCTGCCTCGCCTCTGCAAAAAATAGAAAGCCTTCTGGCTTACCATGAAAGTCATCAGTGCCTTATATAACGGGTGGATGAAGAGATAAATATCCCGTGGATAAATAGTTATGTAACGAGCAGATTAAAAATTGTTACCCCCTTATCTAACTTGGATAGGCTCAGCAGATTTCATACTGGAGAGCACCTCAAGGGTGGGGGGGGCCCAGCCCCATCATGTTATGGGTGAGGAAGGTGCAGCCCAGAAAGATGGTTTGTCCAAGGTCACACAGGTGTTCGGAGTAGAGCTGCGGATCAAACCTCTTGGCCGGGATGGAACTGGGGGCTTCCTTCACGCACGAGCTGGACTGATTGACTTCTGAGGTCCTGGTCCAACTCTCCTATCCAGTCTTTGCTCTGAAGTTCTGGTCCTCTGACTCCCGATTCACAGCTCTCTCTACTTACCCACTCTGCCTCAGTCTCCAACTACAGTCCTGTCTTCTCCAAGGATGCTGAGAACCAAATGCTCAAGTCTCTTCTGTTTTCCTATCTAGGTTTTCAAATAACTTTCAAATGAGCATATTACCATATTGTAGTCTCACAGAGCTTGGCTCACTTCATGCATGAAAGGCATTTCTTAGAAAGTGGCCCACAAAATGAAGATGTAGATATTGAATCATCCCCATGGGTTTTATTTCATTATGCTCTGAGATGTAGTCCCAAAGAAGGGGGGGAAGAAACATTTTTCCAATATGTGATAAAAAAAGATGCAGCTTCAAGTCCCAGTGTTTAGCGATTTCCAGGAATTCTCGGGCTTTGTTGGAGCCTTTGTGTCTATGGGAAAGTGGGAAGGAGGAAAATCCCATTCATGTGATCTTTGCGTGTTCTAAAGCACAGACATGTCCTGCCACAGCAGAGATCTTACATTTAAGGAGGGAGTTTTTTTCCACTGCTGAATCTCTGTTTTCTGTGACATGGTTACAGACCGTGAGAACTGGAAAGACCCTCCGTGGCCTCATTGTCCAGCCCACACCTGGTCACACAGCCTCCCCTGGCCCTAAGTCCTGGGCAGAATTTCCTTTTCACCAGCCTCCTCAGAAGTCGTCCTTGGATATGAGAGAGCCAGGCCCTTGGGCAGCCTGGTACAGGGAGCCAGGAGAACTGGATGGGGAGTTAAAAGCCTGGGCTCTGCCACTTGTTAGCACCATGATCTTAGCCAATCCCTTCCTCTAGGACTGATTTCCACCACTCCTCCCTCTCCCTCCCACCCCCAGGCCCCCAGATCTGTCACCTTGGACTTTTTTTTTCTTTAATTTTTCCACTTATTATCAGAGCACTCCATATCCAAAGCTGATTTCTGTAAATATTTATGACTGTGCTGGGGGTCGAGGTTATAATTTACCTCATTTACTAAACACCTATCATGTCCAGGGCTCAGTGCTGAAGTTATAACTAGGGTGAGGTGAGTGGGCTCTGTCTCAGGCTGCTTGCTAATGGAGATGGGAAGAGGCACTTGGAGCTCCTGGGATCTTCTGCTGGCCCTGCCTTCACTTGGGGCAGGGACAGTAGCCTGAGGATTTTCTCACCGTGGCATAGCTTTCCTGGGACCTAGCTTACCACACCTCCTACCCCTCTGCCTGCTCCCAGGAATGGGGAGACAGGGACCGTCAATGTGACAAGGATCCAAGTCTGACTCTGGGAGAATGGCTCCTGGCATAAGCCTACCTGGGCAGAAATGTCCTGCATGGCATCTCCCCACACTGAGGACACACCAAGCACCGTATTTCCTAGATATAGCTTTGCATTGTGCTGGGTGTGGAGGCTAGATGACTATTTGAGAAACATGTCTGCTGTGTGCCAAAGCCCTGGGCTGGGGATATCACATGTGAAAAATAGCACAGTCACTGTCCTTAAGGGGCTTCTGGGAGGGAGAACACAGAAGTCTGATCCAGTAACAAAAAAGGGTATGATGGAGTAAAGGAGAGGCTTGGAGGGCTCCTGGCCAGAGGACAAGACAAGACCATTTTTAACCAGAGTGAGTGACAGGCTTGTTGGAGGACGTGGCAGCTAGATTTCTACAAGTCAAGGAACAGAAAAACTGGGAAAAGGGCCCTGATTTAGGCAATTAGGATCTGGATGGGTTTTGTTTAGGATGAGAGATTTCAGGGCCTTACATTCTAATGGAGGAGATAATGTCTATACACACATACAGACCATATTAGAAATGCATACAGGCTAGATTTGAAAGGGAGCTGGAGGGATGCTGCTGATGAAGAAAGGAAAAACTTCATGGGGAAGGGAAAGCTTGAGCTGAATTTTTAAGAAAATCAGTGTCCCCAAGGGGCAAAGAGGAAAGAAAGGAAGGAAGGAGAGGGAGGGAAGAAGAAAGGAAGGAAGGGAGAAAGAGAGAAAGAACTGAAGTGAGAAGCATTTGTGTTGGTGTCTCATAAAAATATTATTAATTATTATAATTATTAATATTCTGGTTTTCCCTCTGCTGGTTTGTTTATGGGTTTATGTTATATTCATCTCTCGAAGATAAGCTCTGTTGCCTAGGAGCATGTCACAGAATAATAGATTTAGAGCTGGAAGGAAATTTAGAAGTCATTTAGTCCAAACCTCTTTTATAATTGAGGAAACGAGGCATACAAAGGTAAAGTGATTGGTCCAAAGTCACATAGGTAGGAAGTGTCTGGGCTAGGATTTGAATTCAGATCCTCCGCCTTCAAAGGCAGTGACCAATGTTCTTTTGACCCTCTCATGTACTTACTCTATAGGGTCTTGTGAGTAGAGATGGACATGGCAATACCAGATGGATGCGTGGAAGTTTTTATTTTATTTTATTTTTTTCCTTTTTGGAGGGGGAAGGTAGGGCAATTGGGGTTAAGTGACTTGCCCAAGGTCACATGCCTAGTTTTGTGTGTGTGTGTGTGTGTGTGTGTGTGTGTGTGTGTTTTAAGTGTTTGATTTGAACTCAGGTCCTCCTGACTCCGGGACCAGTGCTCTATTCACTGCGCCACCTAGTGGCCCCTATGTGGAAGATTTTAATAAGTATTGACATTTATATATTTTGAAATTGATTTGAAATGAGTAACTATGGAAATCTGCCTGACCAGGCAGGAATCTGCTGATGGCCATGACTCGGTGAAACCTTGCTTTGTCTGCTTTCTTGCCCATCATCTCACTGTAACTCTGGCAAAGGCTTTGGTTCGCATCCCCGGTGTCTGCCTCTCATCTTGCCCCTCATGTTGAACACCGCCTCCAGGTGGCCTTCCCAAGTAGCTCTCCAAATCTTGGCCAAGTTTGATAACAGTTAGATAATCAGTTAGAGCCCTTAGCTTCTGGTACTAACTCTGTGAAGGCTCCCTGTGCCCATGCTTGGCTCCGACCTCCTGGAATTATCCTTTCCCAGCCAGTTCAATCCTAGCAGCTTCCTCCACATTCTGAGCCCCACCTCCCAGCAGCCCCCCCCCCCCCCCCCCCGTGCAGCTTTGGTCCCCACCACAATGGTGCTCCACACAGCTGGCAAACAAAAAGGGGCATTCACATACCAGGAGCGGGGGGGGGGGGGGCCCCCCCCCTCCCCTCCCCCAGGCGAGAGTGTAGGTTTGCTATTCCCGAAATTTAATCACTCTTTCAGAACTGCACAAAAGGCTCATGGCTGAGGGCCTTGGACCCCGATAGATTGCCTTTGTACTGGTTTAAAAAAATAGCACAAAACAACACCCGGCCTGAATAGGGCTGTTTAGAAAGGGTCACATTGGGAAGAATGGAGAGCCGACAGAGAAAGTCTGACCCTCCCGGTCACTCTGCAGTGTGTGTATGGGGGGTGGGGTGTGGGAGGGACCTCTGAGGACCAGTCTGTGGCACAACAGCAATTAGCCCAATTGAGTTTTTAGTAGTAGGATGGACAATAGAGCTCCTTCGGGCTTGCTGTTCTCCAGAAGGTAAATATAGCCCACTTGGGAGTCAGATACTGGAGGATGTCTGAATCGGATTGGGAAGGAGAACCAGCCTCTCTCTCTCTCTCTGTCTCTGTCTCTGTCTCTCTCTGTCTCTCTCTCTCTGTCTCTCTCTCT
>NW_027186383.1:4560915-4581392 GCF_028583685.1 Petaurus breviceps papuanus
TCTCTCTCTCTCTCTCTCTCTGTCTCTGTCTCTGTCTCTGTCTCTCTTCTCTCTGTCTCTCTGTCTGTCCTTCCCCTCCCTCCCCCCCTCCAGTTTTTCTAGAATGGACACCGATAGAATGCACAATGTGCAAGATTTCCTTAGTGACCTCTTGGGGAAGGCCCTGCGTGGCTCCAGCCCTCTGCTGAGAGCAGTGAGCACCTGTGACTTGGTAGAGAGAGGTGAATTGTGGGTGCAGAATGAGGCATGTGCTCAGCCATGGTCATTGGGAGCTTAGGAATACTTTGTTATTTGGGCGTACGTGTGAACAAGTCATTGCGAAGTTATAGTGATCTCAATATTTTTTAAAATAATAGCATCAGGGAGCTTAAAAAAATAAGCTACAGTGTACATACTGACTTTCATGGCTTCTGCCCAGTTCCCTTTGATCTACTAAGTCTGTCAGTCATAGAAGGTCAAAGGAAGCAAACTCCCAATTTAATATTCTTGGAAAGAAAATCAGGAAATGGAATTATGACCAGGCAACCTAATAGGCCAAGCCCACTACACTGGAATCCCACAGAAAACTTAGTCATGATGACTTTCCTTTTAAAAAAATGGCTCTTCCAAATGTGAGTTATTTTAGGACCTTACCACCATGGACTTTAAAAAGAAGAGGAATTCTTGGTGGACTTGGCTTTTGTTAGCTGTTTCCTATTATTCTTAGTGATTAGGCAGAATGGCAGGGTCAGAGAATCTGAAGGGACTTTGGAGCACCTGCCACAATGTCTCATAATTAGGAGCACTGGTGAATGGAATGACTGACACCAGGAAATGCTCCAGTAACAGGAGGGTTAAGTGTTCAGCATCATCCTCCCTTACGGGCAAGTCCATCATGTTTCAGAGAAACTTTCATCTTTCTTGGCTTCACTTTTGGCACAAATCTTTTCCAGTCTTAAAAAAAAAATCTTTTTCACCTTGCTCTGTTAATTAGTAGAATCTACCATAACATTACTGGAATGTAAATCTCCCCTCTCCACCCCCGAACAATTCATCTGATCACAGAAATTACTGGGAATAAAGTCAAGTGGTCATTATCATAGCATTTGTTGTTAGTGGTGGAGATTAGCCAACTTCAAATGACCATTTCAGTTTAATAGACATATCCTGAAGCGTGATGGAGATAGGCAATGAAAAGTGGGACCATCCCTGCCCTCAAGGACCTTAATTCTGCAAGGCTCTCCCTGGGTGGGGGAATGAGGAAACAACACCTACTGTGTGCTGGATTGGGTGACCAGGACTCTGCAAAGATTTGGTTCCCCCAAGAATGCTGGGAGGTAGGTTTTGCCACTGAGGGAATTGAGGCAGGTATTGTTTAGGTCACTTGCCCAGAGTCATGCAGATGGTTAGTATCTGAGGCCAAATTTGAACTCAGCATTCTGATTCCACTGTTGTATAAGTACATCAATACAAAATAGATCAACCAATCAATATTTATTAAATCTCTACTGTTTGCTAGGCATTGTGCTAGGCATTAGAGATACAAAAAAGAGGCAGAAGACAGATACAAAGTAATTCGACCCAGAAAAGGAATCAGGAGAGGCTTGCTATGGGAGATGACTGGCACCCGGGCTGTGCTTTGACAAAAGTTTGAAGATCTTTGAGGTGAAGGGGAAAAGGGAGAGCAGTCCACATCTAGGAGACCTTAGGTACGAATGCACAGAGACAGGAGATGGGATGCACTGGGTGAGGAACAGCTAAGCTGGCCAAGTAGATTAGAATAGAGATTAAGTGAAAGGGTAATAATGGGGTGGGATGGAGTGGGGGATCAGTCAGTCAACCAGCAGGCATTTATTAAGTGCCTACTGTGTTCTCAATCCTGTGCACAGTGCTGGTGATATGAAGACAAAAATAAAAGAGCCCTGCCCTCAGGGAGCTGACAGTCTAAGTGGAAAGTTAGGTGGGAAGAAGACTGCAGCAGGATGGTCAATGCCAGGCTGAAAGGCAATAGGCAGCCAAGGAAGAGACAATCAGGTCCTGTGGGCATCTGCTTGCTCCGTGTGCTTGGACTTCTTTACAGCAGTTATTCCTTATTCTTTTTAGTTTAGAGATAACCCTAACATTTACACGTTACTTTATTATCACAAGTGCGATGGCTCAGCATCTCAATTATTTCCCAACAACCCAGAGAGTCACAAAGTAGCAGTCTCATCCCCACCTTCTCACAGTGGAGGAAATCTCTTACCGTGTTACTCATTGAGTAACATTAAATGCTTCCCGTGTGTAAGGGAGCCACCAAGGATTCTGGAGCAGGGAAGTCACATCGGATGAGTGCCTGCTGGTCTGAGAGGCTACACTGTTCTGTATGCCCAAGGCCACCAGATCAACCAGCCCCTGATTTGGGGCTCCAGCCCAGGGCACTCACATCTCCAATTCTCTGCTTTTCCCAGCACCCCCTTTGGCCTTGTGATCCTTTGGGTGTCTACCTTGTTACTCTCATTCCTGGGCACTCTCTAAGCAGCATCAGAAAGCATCCAGAACTTGACCTTTGTCCTCAACTGAGTGCTTCTGGTTACCAGCATCCTCGAAGACAGAAGCCTCATGACAGGGTGTTGCCAGGGTGGGGGTGGGGATTACTCTTTCTGGGTAATTTGGGTGACAGCAGACGGCATCTTGGGACTGAGCTTATGCCGGGGTTTCCTTTGGCTTTCTACGTCCTTACCGTTGTGGTTCTATTTGATATAGCCAATGGCCAACAGGAAGTTGAATCTCATAGAATTCTCCATTGCTGGATGAAGGAATGAGCAATGATGCCAGTTCATGTTGGTGCCTAAACTCTAAACAGAGTAGTTTGTTCCCATCAATTTGGTCAATTAAAGGTTGGTGATTAGCAGGGCTAGGACTTGTAGGTTCTCTCGCTGCCCCCAGGGGGTACCTCCTTCCACATCTCTCTCCTGCCTTGTGGTTAAATGATGTTAAAAAGAGATCCTGGCTGAGGAAGACCAAACTGGAAAGCCTTGGATGCCATGTGATTTAGCTACCAGGGTACAGATACGCCGCCAAAGGCACAAGGTCTTCCTGACTCCAGGCCCAGTGCTCCAGCTCCTGCCAGGCTACCTTGCTGCCTTTTGAGGACAAGCCTGCTTTCTTTTCTGTCTTTGCTGACCCAGTACCTCTGACTTGTCCCATTGTGGAATTGAGTGAATGCTTCTGGGATGGGCCAGCAGGCACCATAATTCTCTCTTTGGTTTATCTTAGAGGCCGAAAGCAAAATAAAGTAAGACATGAAATACAATTTTAAAAAGGCCACTGGCTATGGGTGGAAGCCATGTAGACAGACTTGTACATCGTGGGATTTTCTCAAGCCCTTGAGGGGCTTACATTCTGATGGGGGAGGGGGCACAGCCTGGACACAGATGAATTCTATAGAAGAGTTAAAGTGACTTGGACAATGTCATGCTGCGTTGAGACAGACGCAGGCTCGGAGGCCTTTGTGCGTTCCGATACCTCTTATCCAAAGCCCCGAGCGCCTTGCCCCAGCTTGGATGTGCTGGCAATGCTCAGGAATGACTCTGTTGGATTTTACACACTTTTATGCTTCAGCTACATCTTCGGCAAGCTTTATTTAGGCCACAAAAGCTACAGGGTCTGAGCAAAGCCAATAGAATCGAAACAGTTTTAGCCAGATTTTTCTTTCTTTCCCATGCAGTGCAATGAGGGGTGGAGGGGAGGCTGTCCACAGTCACCATTGCCCTGCAGGACCTTGGGCGAAGCACCTCTTTCTAGGCTTCAGATTCCTCAACCCTAACAGGCAAATGTCGAATAAGGCGCTGTCCAGGCTGCTTCTAGCCCTAACATTCTAGGATCTGAAGCAAGAGGGAGAGGATTACCCCAGCCTGTGATTAGATTTCCGTGCACGCTCCTGTCATCTCTCTACCTGGAAGAATAGGGTGACGAGGGACAAAGCATGAGGCAGCCAGCTTGGCTGGCCAACCCTGATGGTATCGCCCTAATCCTACCAGGAATCTGGAGAGAGGCAGGCTGCTCAGTGTGGGGCCATTGCTGCTGGGAAACGTGTGAACGCTGGAGGACCCTCCTGCCGTTCGTTCTAGCAATACTGCTGTTGGCAGGGGCTCAGGGTGCAAACCAGGTGCAGCCCACTGCTTGTATGTGGTGGGGAGCGGTTCTTACAGGTGTTAATGGCTCCTCCAGGGCCTAGACTGGAGGGGGCCTACTCACAGGAGCCAAGATCTAGAAAGGACCCTAGAGATTCTCCCAGTGGAACATCTCTGTGGCCCACCCTTCCATCCCCCATCTCTGTGGCCCATCCTCCAACCTCCATCCTTCACCTCTGTGTCCTTGCCCCAGTGACCCCAAGGCCAAGAATGAAGTCCCTCCTTAACTAGGCTCATAGAATCTTGATTCCAAGACTCATCTAAGGCATCACTTTCTTTGTGATATTGTTGCTGATTCCTTCTGACCACCATGCTTTTCCCTCCAAAAAGGGGGTTTTGTGAGTCTGCTCTGATAGAACATAAGCTCCTTCAGGGCAAGTACTGTTTTTCCTTTGCCTTTGTTTCCCCACAGTGCCTGGCATATCCTAAGTAATTAATAAATGCTTGTTGCTTGATTAATTTTACTGAGGGGGAGACTGAAGCGAGAGGACAAGCACTGAGCACTTTAGGGCACTCAGTGATCACTGTGAGGTCCTTACTGAGGGCCCAGGGAAGCCGCCTCCCAGGCTCAGGATCTTTCTTCCAGAACCTGCTTGCTTGGGGCCAAGTTCAGTGCATCTAGGCAGCTAGACCGCACAGTGGTTAGAGCACTGGGTCTGTCGTCAGAAACCTTTCCTCGCTTCCTGCCTCAGACACCGGACAAATCATATAAGCTGCTTGTCTCAGTTCCCTCCACTGTCCAGTAGGGATGATAATAGCACCTTGGTCTCAGAGTTGCTGTGAGGTGATATTTGTAGAAGCGCTTAGTGCAGTGGCTGGCACAGAGCACATATTATTATTTATTATTAGTACTGATTTACTGCTCTACTTGCCTTGCAAGGGGTTGGACAAGGAGTGCCACCAGGCAAGTGGAGGAAGGTACCGTTGCTCCTCAGGCCCAGACTATGCGGACTTCCTGTTTCTCTGCCACCTGGGAAAGTCCTAGAGTGAAAGCTGAAAGAGACCATCTAGTCTGACCCTCTCGTCTTGCCGATAAGGAGACTGAGGCTGGGGGAGATTAAGGGACAGAATCCTAGATCCAGCACTGGCAGGGACCTTGGGAGTCATCTAGTCTGACCCCCTCATTTCTTTTTTTTTTTAAGCAATCAAGGGGTTAAGTAACTTGCTCAAGCTTACACGGCCAGTTATTTCTGGGTCTGAGCCCGGGATTCAATCTCCTGACACTGGAGCCGGTGCTCTTACTCGCTGTGCTACCTAGCTGCCCCTGACCCCCTTATTTCTAAGAGGCTAAGAGTTTGGGTCACTTACCCAAGGTCACCGAAGAAGGAAGGACTCACGCCAGGATTCCAACCCAGGTCCTTGTGATACTTCTGGTAATGTTAGCACAGTAGGAGATGGAGAACAGTGAAGGCTTCGCAGCATGGGACTCAGGAGGGTGGCATGGGCCCCTTGTGGCTGGCTTTCTTCTCCTTTCTCTTGCCCATTGGTAGCCGCAGCCCACGGGACAAGAAGCATGTATAAAATACTTCTATGTCCCAAGGGACACAGGGACAAAAAAGACAGTCCTTGCCTTCAAGGAGCTTCTGTTCTCTAGGGTGGAGGGTAGGAGAGAGCCTGAACAGTAGAAGCCTCAATTTAGAAGTGGCAGGAATCTTACCAGTCACCCTCCCTTTACAGAGGAGACAGAGAGGAAAGGAATCCTATGTTAATGGTGGAAAATCATTCAGGGGACCACCGCTTTTCTAGGGATGAGGAAACTGAGGCCCAGAGGGTGGGTCAGATGGCTTGGCCAATGGGCCCACAGCTGGGAGTTGTCAGGGATGACTGGAAGCAGGCCCTCTGGCTCTAAACTAGGCCTCTGTCCTGTGTGGGCCTGGACCCTGGTGGAGCTGAGGAGACAAGATTTCCTCTCCTAGATCCCCTGGGCCGTTTGGAAGCCGGGAAGCTCTGGCTGGCTGACCTGGGGCCATTTAGGGTTACCTTTGCCCGCTGGTGGATCCATCTGGGCTTGGGGTATTTTTCCAGCTTTGGCCTGGCCTCCTGAGACTTCAGGGAACCTCCTTGTCGACCTTTTAAACCTATTGCCAGAGATTTTTATTCTTTGTTGTGGTTGTTTCCTGACCTGCTTTTGAGCACCTTGAAGTTGCCTCAGTGGGGCTGAGGTGGGGTAGTGGAATGTGGTTTTAGGAAAGGAACTGTTTGTTTGCGTCCTTGGGCTCTGAATGGTCCATTGTGTCAGTTGTGGGCCTGACAGTAAGTACAACACCCTCCTTTCACAGAGGAAGGAATTGAGAACCATAGAGGCTAAGGGTCATACTGGTAGCAACTGGCAGGGGTAGGATTTGAATCCAGGTCCTCCACTTTTCTCTGGCCCAGTCTGCCTAGCTTGGGACACAAAGAATGAGTTCTTATAAGAGGGAGTGCCTGTGGGACACCTTGGAGGAAACTTGGGGTTCAGAGCTGGGCAGATGAGGAGGGAGGGCATCCCAGGTATGGCAGACAGTCTGTTGTACAAAGACCAAGAGGAAAGAGATTACCATCAGACTTTGGGAGACAGCTCTTAGGCTCACTTGGCTTGATGGAAATAATGGGAATGGGAAGGGTCAGAAGCAGACTCCTTCCAGCTCCAACATGCCAGGAATCTATTGAGCTCTTAAATGGCTCTGAGGAGAGCCATCTTGAGCAAGCAAATACAAGGCTGGTGTTGCCAACAACAGGTGGTACTGTGAAGGCATTCCGGGCAGCTGGCTCTCCTTCCTTCTTCTGATGCCTGAGCTCCTGGGGTCTGCTGCCAGCCCCAGAAGGCAGAGAGCACAGGCCAGATCCCACAGGTCCAGGGTCCGTCCTTCCCATAAAACATCTCAGCCTTCTGGGGTTGGGTTTCTTTACTGGCATGAAGAGGTCTGGGAAGAGAGCTTTCTCACGCAACACCAGAGCCCCCCATCTGTTTGACAGGCCTTGGCCAGATGCCCTGTTGACCTCTCAGCTGAGCTGTGTGGGGTGTGACCTTGAGTGTTGCTGGTCTTCACAAGGAGAGCAGCAGGTGCTAGGTCTTACCTCGGCTTCCTTGGAACCTTTCAGAGTCTGGTTAATTTGGAGTCAGAGTGGACCTGCATTCATGTCCTCAACTGCCTGGTACAACAGGCCGGGGTCCACTTTTAAGTCTCCTCTCACCTCTGTAGGCCTCTCCTTCCTTGTCTGCTATAAAATGGGTTTGGGAGGTGTCTCAAGTCCCGGCCCGGCTAAGAAGCCTGTGTTTCCTCAGACACTTCTAGACGTTGTTTTTCTTACCTGGAAAAGAAGTACTACCTTCTTTTCTTTGGGAGAGGTGGACCAGGGACACAGAATGTTACATGTGCTGTCAGATGTGGCCATGAGGTTGCCTTGTTTGGTTTAGTGGTATTTGTTAGAGGAGGGGAGACAGGTCACATAACGAAAAGGGGCCACTGGAAGAAGACCACCCATCAGTAAAGCATTTTAAGAAATGATGAGAGCCTTGGACGAGATGACCTTGCAGCTTTAAATCTTTGATCGAGGCTTGGGCCTTCTGTTCTCTAGCCTTTTACAATTCTATTGGGAAATCACAAATTGTATTATGATGTGATATAACCTATAATTCCCATATAGAATGGATATGGTGCTTTCCAGTCACAGATGACTTTAAACAGGCTTTCATTTGAGTCTCACAATGGCCCTGTGTGGAAGGCAGTGTGAACATGATTAGTCTGATTTTCTTTTCTGATTTAAGAAGTTTATGGTACCTGCTTTCATTGGATCATTGGCTGTGATAGCTGAAAGGCACCACAGATATCCATCTTGTCCAGCCCTTTCAGTTTACAGACCTAGGAGGTAAATGAGTGGCTTAAAGTCACACTAGGTGGCACTGCAGTGGATAGCACTGTGGCCCTGGAGTCAGGAAGACCTGAGTTCAAATGTGGTCTTACTAGCTGTATGACCCTGGGCCAGTCACTTCACCCTGCTTGCCTCAGTTTCCTCATCTGTAAAATGAGATGGAGAAAAAAATGGCAAAGCCCTCCAGTATCTGCCAAGAAGACCTCAAATGGGGTCACAGAGAGTCAGACACAACTGAAATAACTCAATAACAAAGATCCCTAACAATTAACAAGGAGAAAGTGTCTGTAGTTCTAGGTTGAAAAGTGGTATGGAAATGATCAAGTGTCTGGGTTTTCAGTCCATCTTTGTAGCACTGGAAAGAAAACCACATTTGTATTCAGGAGACCAAGGTTTGAATCCTCCCCCTGCTCCTTGTTGGCTGTGACTTTGGACAGGCCGCTTAGAACTTCACAGATAATCTTGTCACACAAGAGGAGATGGAGGAACATTCCCATGATCACGCAGACCACCCAAGCATAACATGAATCCAGGTTGTCCTCACTCTTTAGCCACCAACTCTTAAAAACAAGCAAGCAAACAAAATAGTTTGGCTCCTTTAAGACATTACAGAACAAAAAGACTGGCCAGCCCCAATGGCCACAGGGTTGAGTTGAAAAATGGGCCCTGATTTCATGTTGGCAAGTTCTAAGCAAGGTGTTCAGAAGTCGAGCCCTTAGGGGATCAGAATTCTCAGCCACAGACCTTCATAGAGACCTCTATGACTCTCAGGCACTGCCAGGCACATTCCCCATCTGAGCAGAGGGTGCCTGCTGTGATTAAATGACTAAGCCTCCAAATGATGCCAATAACTCCTATGTCTAAGGCACTGCAGAGATGATTGGATCCCTCCGTTGCCCATGCAGAAACAGTAGTTAAGGGAGGATGGTGGTCCCACAAGGAAGTTAGGGACCTAAGCTTGGAAGCCTGCTGTCTCCTCAGTATAAATGTAAAACCCTCCCTACTATACTGACCTGCACTAATAGGCCCTCAGTGGAATACTTGGGTCCTTAAAGATTCAGCTGGTAATGGTTCAATATTTAGTACAATGGAAGCAACTCCTAAGGACATTGTTTGGCTTTGTTTGTCACTAAAAGCTCGTGCGTCACCTTGGACCTGATTGAATCCTTGGCATCAGGCCCCCAGAAGCACTGGACTCCTGCATGCATTGTTTCCCAACCACTGTGCTCAGGCAAGAGGACAGACCACTTGAGAAGTTTCTGGCCGGCTTGGCCACAACTTCCTGTTTTCCTGGGTTTCTGGTCCCGCATCACAGTCTGCTTCCCAGTTTTATGTCCCCTCTTCCAATTAGCCAATCAATAAGCATTTATCACCTGTAAGGCAGATACTGAGGGAGAAACAAGGCAGTACTTGCCCTTAGGGAGCTTCCTGTATACCTGGGAAGTCAACATGTCCATGTGCATATATATCATCTGTGTGATGCATGCATATGTGTGTAGATAGATATAAAAGAGAGAGAGAGATTAGATAGAGAGATTGATGTTCAGGCATTTCAGTCATGTTTGATTCTTTGTGACCCCATTTGGGATTTTCTTGGCAGAGATGCTGGAGGGGCTTGCCATTTCCTTCTTCAGCTCATTTTGCAGATGAGGAAACTGAGGCAAGCAGAGTGCAGTGACTTATCCAGGGTCACACAGCTAGTGTCTGAGGCCAGTTTTGGACTCCAGGGCCAGGGTTCCATCCACCACAGCGCCACCTAGCGGCCTATAGTTGGGGATTCAGCTGCTGCATGTAACCTGGTTATTGTTGGTGATGACAATCATGGGACGGGCAGAGCATCCTCCTGCTGGGCAGGGCAGGAGAGAGGTCACCCAGCAGCAGAGAGAGACCTCAGGGCTTCCTCTCCTACTCAGTCCCACTGTAGTTTTCCAAGAGTGCTTTGAGAAGAAAAAAGACTCCCTGACTCTCAGCAGTGCGGTCATAGTCAGAGGGTGAGTTCTGTTTGATACCATCTCGCTATTAGAGAGTAAAGTAATTCCTTTGTAGCTGCCCCCATTAATCTTCCGTTGGGGGATATTAGTCCAGTAGATCAGCTTAGACTAAGAACAGGCTTAGAGCAAGTGTGTCGGGTCGGAGCTGAAGTAACTTCTAATCCTACAGCTTTTCCATCTTAAAAAATAGCTCATTTCATTTTGGAAATGGAAGTAATTAAATACCTGTTCTGCCTTTGAAGGTCTGGAATTCCAGTTTTCGCCAATGGCAGTCAGAAGGCAGAGATACGGCTCCTTGGATGCAGTTTGTTACACTGCCTGTAGTGTTTGGGCTGAAATCACATGTTGACATGGCAGAGACGACATGATGCCATGGAGGAAGCATTGGATCTGAGGTCTGAACCCCGAGATTCAAGCTTGGGGTGCATGGCTGCAGGGCTTACCTATGCTTTTGTCTCCTCAGTGTCTAGCACCTGGCTTATAGGAGAGGCTTGATAAAGGCTTGCTGATTGAGTCTACATTCACCAAGAAAATTTAAGGCCTATGGCACAAAGTGCACTTCAGTAGACCCCCAGGATCTTACTGATATGGGACTCTAGAATCATGTGTATCTCCCCCCCCCCCCATCCCCAGCTTCCTACAAATCCTTACTTCCTTATTCCATGAGATTCTTACCCACATCTTTCTGTAGAGTCCCACACAGATGACCCAAGTGCCATCCTGGGAAACTTCGTCTGGGTCCCTCACCACTCTGTGGGCACCAGGGCAGCACCCAGGCTGTCTCCCTCTCCTGACACTTAATGGGGCTGCCCCTTTTCCTGGAAATTATACTGTTTTATGCTCCTTTTCATAAATAGGGCATCACTGGTGAGGAGTGCTACCCTTAGCCTAGAGGAGAGGGTTTGAACTTGGCCCATGGTTATGTGGATTGAGACTGTGGCTGCCGGGCCAGGATCCTTCCCTCTAGGCCCATGCAGCCTCCCCTTACAAAGTGATTTCTTTTATGAACCTAGTTGGAAGTTCAAAAGCTGATTTAAAAAGAAGAAAGAAAAAAGTAGAAAAAAAATTTCCTCCACATCGTTTCTAGCCAAACTTTTCCTATTCAGCTGTCAGTGTGGCATTTTCTTTGATCACTTCTGACATCAAGTAGACAGGCTCCCAGGGGGCCAGCCAGGACCCCCTTTATAAGCCACAGAGCACTTCTTTGGGTTCAGATCTGTGATCTCATTTGTATGGAAGATTCTGCTGATGCCAGTGGATGGCTCACCTGTATTCCTCGTCTTTGGAGGGTCGCCTGGGACACTTAGAGGCGCTATGCCCAGGACCATACAGCTTATTGTGTGAGCGTGGGATCTGCACGTAGGCACCCGTACTAAAGCTGACCCGTTCTCTGCCATATTGTGCTCCCCTCCCCTTTCCAAAGCGTCTTCTGCTAGCAAAGTGTCCCATGTCTCTTGCTTCTCCAGCCTCTCTCAGAGCCTTGGCTGGTCAGGTTTATTCACAGCCTGGATTTCCTGGCTGTCAGTGGCTCTAAATACAGTCCAGGCCTCTGGTAAAATTCCATCTTCAATGTGAAGGCTACTTTCCCCTTACTGGTATGAATACGATGCCAGCAATGCTGGCAAGCATAATGATAACTCACGTTTCTATGGCATCTCAGCATCCACAGACTTCTTCCCTTGGTCAGTGCAGTGACGTAGGAGGGACATGAGGCACAGCCTTCCTTTGACAGGTGCAGGCACTACAGGCTCACAGTTGGTATCAGGGCGGGTTGTGAACACCTCGGGTAGGGTGTCTGCATGGTGTAGGGGATGGAGCCCTGGACTTGGCTTGGAAAAGACCTGAATTCAAATTCTGCTTTAGGCACTTACTAGCTGTGTGAGTCTGAGTTCTCTAGGCCTCAGTTTTCTCATCTGTGAAGTGGGGAGGTTGGTCTTGAAGCCTCCTAAAGTCCCCTCCAGCTCTAGAGCTGTGACTCTGGGGTCCTCCGTGGCTTCACCAGCACTAGCCTACAAGAGTGGGTGCACAGCTGTGCGGCCCACACCCAAACCTGGGTCAGCAGTCGTCACTGGCCTTCATCAAATACCACCTTGTGGTGTTACTCCCCAGTGTGCTTCTGTCAGGATGAATCCTCCTTCCACAGGTGCAGACAGCAGATCTTGGAAGTGCTCAGGCTGAAAAAGCCTCCCTGTGGTCAAATAGATTGGTTACAGGAGCCTGAGAACAGAGACTTATAGCTGGAAAGGATCCTGGGCTTCATCAAGATCAACCCTTTCGTTTTACAGGTGGGGAAACACCTCGGGCAGGTGAATTAACCAAGGGCATGCAGGTGGAGAGAAGGGGAGCTGAGCTTTGATGTTAAACCCTGCTTCATGCAACTCACGTCACAGGGGTCTACAATGAGGCTGGCACGCATTCCCTGTACCATGGTGATTTGGGATGACAGGCACACATATGGCGTGTTCGCCTACCTCAGCTCAGTGGGATCTGGCCGAGCTGGTGTTTAGCTGGCATCCCCTGCAACAATCCCAGGTGGCCTACAGAGCCGTATCATGGCACCTGAGAAAGACCTTCCTCCTCATCCTGGCCTCCCACAAGGCACCAGCTAAAGTCTTGCCTCCTCCAGGGAGCCCTTCTTGATTGATTCCAGAGCCTCTGCTTCCAGCGTCACCCCACCCCCACAGCTCGTTGGTACACGCTCATCTCCATGCTGTCTCCCCACTAGATGAGGAGCTCCTTGGGGGCAGCGACTTTGCTTTTCTTCGTGCCTCTGACCCTTCACACCGTGCCTGGCACATAGTATGGATTACAATGAACTGCTTTAGAATTTCCCCAGGGACACAGACTGTCTTTGCCTTATTCTGTATCCCTGGCGCTTAGCACATAGTAGGGGCTTAGTAAGTGTTTATTGAGTACCTTGTTGTTAAGTGGCCGCTGTTCAGTTGTGACCCTTTTGGGGGTTTTCTTGGCAAAGATACTGAGCTGGTTTGATATTTCCTTCTCCGGTTCATTTTACAGATGAGGAAACTGAGGCAGGAAGCCGCAGTGAATAGCTACTGAGTGTCTGAGGTCAGATTTGAACTCAGGTCTTCCAGGTTCCAGGTCCGGTGCTCCATAGATTTGCTTCTCCATCATTTTCCCAATGTCTTTTTGCCTAGCGCGTAGTAGGTGCTTAGTAAATGTTTGTTGACTGACTGACGATTGTATGACATATCCGTTAATAGGAAATACGATTCTGCGGGGAGCTTGGGGGAACGGCTGCCTTTTGGTTACATAACAGCCGACTGAGAGAGAGAACTTCAGAACTCAAAATTCAGCCACTGCCTGGCTGCTGCTGGTGACTGTAGTTTCTGCAGAGATGCTGCTCCCTGCTGGTCACTGATGGAACTGTCAACATTTTCTTGGGCTGCCCCGGGGCCAGGGAGGGTTGGGGGCCAGGAAAGCAAATCAGCCATCTGCACCCTCTCCAGTCCTAGCCTGAGGCTTAGCTCCCCCACCCCCTTCAAAATAGACAAGGGTCCTGTTTGGGGTGTCCCATGAGACTTTACAGAATGACTGAATTCTTGTTTTGGTCTCCATTACTCAGAGGTCAGTGATGGATTTGGGTTTGAATGTGGCTGTATGCCTTTGAGCAAGTCCTTTCTGGGCCTCAGTGTTCTTATCTCTAAAATGAGGGATTTGGGAAAAGATAACCTTGAATCTCTTTTCCAACTCCCAATCTATGGTTTCATTACTGGACGGCCAAATCACTCACCCTATGTTATTTTGCGTAATGGCGATTGGTTTTTGTATCCAGTTCCCAGATAGGTTGTACATGTAGTGAGAGCAGGGCCCATGATTTACTGAAGCTCTGGGTCTTCCTTCAGTGACTCCTGGAGCGTCCCATCCTGAACACTCACTTATGTTTGTTAAATAGGATTTTTTAAAGACAGCTATGTAACCCAAATGGTAAATTTCTCTGTTACTAATGTATGATCTCATTATAATTCTGTACACTGTGGTGCAGAGGGAGCGATGAATTGGGAGTCAGATGGCCTTGGTTCTTTCTTGTCTCTGCTATTTGCTCCCCCTCCCTGGGCCTCAGTTTCCCCACCTGTAGAATGAGGGGATTCGATTTTTTTGGCTTCAGAAGCTCCAGCTCTGATCTAGGATGCTGTGGTCCTCTGAGTCATGGTCTGAAGAGGAAGGTCTGGGGCTTACCTTCAGCTGAGTCACACTGGCCAGTACCCCAGGCAACACGTGACGACTGTATGTGGCAGAACATTTGTAGGTTTGCTTTGGTGGAAGGAGCTGTCTACAACCAGGAATCCTTAGGTCCAGACCGTGTCTGCCCCATGGGCTACAGGAAGCTCCAGCTCACTCAACACATGCCTTCTGGCTTGTAGATTTGCATCTGTCATTCAAAGGGCAGCAGGAAATTTAGTGGGTGGTACCGGCCAATGACCAGATTGCCATTGTCGAACACAGCTTTATTGAGAGTCTAGGATCCTTTGTCATGGGGACTTGAGCAAGGGGCAAAGGGCCCTAGTAACCAGAATTATTGCCTTCTCTAAAGAGATACTTCCTAGGCCATAACTGATTTGGAAGAAAAAACCCTACTTGCTAACAATTTAGTTTAAACTAAAACTGTTTTATGGAACAGGTGGGAGAAAAACTTTCCTCCTGCCCTGTTTGTCTGCAAGAGGGCTGCCGTTTTCCTGATGGACAGAATGTCAGAAGCAGGGATAGGAGAGGCAAATCAATCAGCCAATCAACCTGCATTTTTAAGCAACAACTTAATAAATATGTGACAGTCTCAACCCTCAAGAAGCTTATATTCTACTAAGGGCATGCAGCAATTTCAAAATAAATATATAGTAAATGCTGGGGGTTGGCTACCAATGGGGGGAGATCAGGAACATCCCTCAGAATGGTGGATGCATGGTGGGCTTAGCAGATGTATTCAGAATGAGGAAGACATTTCTATCCAGTAGAGCTGTTTTAAAAAAAAAAATGGCTGCCTTGGGAGGATAAGAGTTTCCTGCCCCTAGAAATATGCAAGCAAATTCTGAATATTGTACAGTAGATGGCCTCTAAATTCTCTTCCAAAGGTAAGATTCTGTTTATTTCATAGTGTGATGTAGAGCTGGAAAAATATCCCTGAACCAACCTTCCCCCATTGTACAGATGAAGAAACTGAGGTACAGAGAGGTTAAATGCCTTAAGATCACTAATTTGGAGGTGAAAGGGACCTTAGAGGCCATCTAGTACAGCTCCTTCATTTTCTAGAGGATGAAACTGAGACCCAGGAATGATCTTAGTGACTTGTCCAAGGTCACACAGATGTTATCTGAACTTTGGTCTTGTGAGTCCAACAAACCTTTTTCTACTTCACTCTGTTTCCTAGGATGGCTTGAATTCTCCTGGGTGGCTCTATGTTTGTGTCTTTGTTTACTGATTCCAAGTATCTGAAGGGTCCTCTCTGGAAGAACCATTCGACTTGGTTCATAGTACTGAAGGAATGGAGAGCTGCAGAGAGGAAGATGTCAGCTCCTTCCAAGGGGATGTAAAAAGAAAAACCAGCTTCCTAGGGATGAGAGTTGGCCCAAGTGGCCCGTGGGTGACCCTAGCAATTCATGAGTATCTCCTAATTGGATGACTTCCAGCAGAGAAGGAACATGACCGCTTCATGGAGATTCCTGTTCTGCTCCTGTTGTATGAATGAGATTATTGCAAGATGGTAAAAAGAGGCCCAGAACAAAGAAGCTAATTTCTACTGGGAAAAAAATGTGGTCATATTTATGTCTGTAAAACATACCATCATTTCTTCGATTCACACAGTAAATCTTCATTACTGATAGAGAAAAACCAGCTCCTTAGGGAAGAATGCAGGAAAGGGGATTTTAATTTGGTCCAGGGATCCCAAGGGCAAGCCTTGGGGACCCCACGAAACTTGTTTGGAGTTTTCTGTTGTTGAATTTCTGGCTGAAAATGTTGACATTAGCTTATAACAACTGACTCTACAGCGTATGCTAGGAACCACAGGCCCAGAAAATGCCTTTTGGGGAGGCCTGGGCGGTTTGCTTTGCTTCCTCCAGGACTAAAGTCCTAATTTGGCTTGCCATACTTGTCCTTTGGGGTTTGGGCCAGATGAGTATTTTAACTCAGATGGTGGCCTGCTTATTCCCCGTGATCGTGTGTGTGTGTGTGTGTGTGTGTGTGTGTGTGTGTGATGATGATGATTTCACTCAGCAGGCATTCACAAAGTACCCACTACCCTCCAGGCACCATTCAGCCCCATACCCGGAAAGAAAGAGGGGCAAAGACAAAGGCGTCCCTCTGGGTGCATATGTTCTCCTGGGGCGTGGGGTGGGTCTATCGGCCTAAACAGCTAAATAAAGGAACTTAATTTGAGGAGGGGCTGAGCTGGGGGCCAGCTAATTTCCACCTGATCCTAAGGGGAGCCAAGAGGCTTCCAGGAGCCTGGCCCCAGAGTCTCCTGTGGACCTCACGCTTTTGTTCCAAGGGTCAGATCATAGATTTTAAGCTGGAAGTACCCTCAGAGCCGCCTATCGAATCCTGCGATGTTGAATGGCTTCACTGGTGCAGCGGCTAGAGTGCCAGATCTGGCAGTTTGGGAATGAACATTAGCACCCAGCCCTCCAAGGGAGGCCGAGGAGGCAGCTGGTTCAGGGGCAGAGGCTGAGATTTGGCTATCTGAGGCCTGGGGTTCAAATCCTGCCTGTGCCCTTGCTAACTGTGTGACCCTGGACGAGTGACTGCTCTGTGTGAGCCTTGGTTTCTTCCTCCTCTGAAGAGGGACAAGGCTGGAAGACCCTGAGCCACTGAGCTTTCTTTCCCAGTGGTTTCTGGGCCTTCAGTTCCCATGGCTGCCAGCAGGGGGAGGAGGTGAGACGTGAGGACCAGAGCATCCTTCCTCTCTGTGTAACCTGCTGCTGCCCTGCAGAGAGGCTTCATCTGGAGCCTCTTTGTCCCTCTGGGGCCATTTCCAGAGCCCGGGACCGAGGGCTCTGTTTAGAAAGGGAGCCAGGATCCCTGCTGAGGAGTCCAGACAGACAGTAACAACAAGAATAATATTATTAATGCTCCTGCACAGAGAGCTTTAGCCAAGGTTTGCAAAGCACTCAGAGTTCCGTGCATTCATTAGGACTCTTGGCAAACCCGTTTAAGGTAGTTAGCCATAGCAGTGGAGCTTGGGGTCAACTAAGTTATTTTATTTTATTTTTCCTAAACTAATAAACCTCCAACCCTGTCTATCCTCTGGCTCATGCATCATATTTATTTACTAAAATATTTATTAACTAGAAGATTCCATCAACACCCCGAGTTGGAAGGTTTTTATTATTATCACTTAGTATTGCTTTCTACCAAGTTTCTTTTACTTGACCCCTTCCTTCTTCCTGAGGGGAAAAAAAGTGAAAGGTGGGAAAAGTGACCTCAACTTTGATTCAGAAATTATGGGGTTATAGAAGCTTGGATTTAAGACTAGAAAGAGCTCAGAAACCATCCTTCCCATTTTACAGATTTGGTAACAGGCCCAGAGAGGGAATGTGATTTAAGTGAATCACACCAAGAGTCAGAGGGAAAGGCAGGATTCATACCCAGGTCCCCTGACACTGAAAGTCACTGCTGGGTTTTGTTTTTGCATTTCAAAAGAAGGCCAAGCGGGTCCAACTTGTAGACGAACCTGTTGGAAGGAGGAGCCTTTCTATATAGTATTTTACTCTACCTCTCCCCTTCAATGGGGTTGGATGCTCCCACCCCCTAAGTCACCAATAGATGAATGAGAAGCAGGATTAACTACTTCAAGCCTAGGTAACTCACTAAGAGAGGTCTGAGAGTCTTCTCCGAAGTCACTGGAGACCTTGCTAAGGATGAATGCCCTTTGAACTCTGAGGGTCTCTGATTCCGTGGCCTATGAGACCTTGACTTCCTCCCAACCCCAAGACAGGGGTGATGGAACAGAGTAAAAGGATCCCTGCCTCTGGCATTTACTGTTTGCTTCCCCAGGCCTCAGTCTCCTCCTCTGTAAAATGGAGGGGTCAGCCTTGATGTCCTGTGAGGTCCCTTCCTGCTCCTAGCCCTGCTGAGGCTTTCTGGGGAGGGAGGGGTCCCTTGTGTCTTCCAGTGGGCTGGAGGCCTGGGACAGGAGGAATAATAATAAATTATTGTTTTATATATAGAGAGACACACAATATATTCTATATTGGAATATAATATAATCCATTAACAATATTGATAATAATGCCACAAAGCCCCTGACAAATGTTGTCTGATATAATCCTCATGACAGGCCTGGGACCCAATCCTATCGCCACTTTATAGAGGAAGAATCCAAGGCTCAGTGATTTCCTTGAAGTCCCTTAGCTAGCGATGCCAGAGCAGGAATTTGAGCTGAGGCCTTCCTGACCCTGGTTCCAACACTCTCTGTGGGATGCCATGCTCATTCCTGAGCCCTTGTATCAAGCTTTGAGGGTTCCCAAGTGCCTTATACACACTCTGTGAACTAGTGAGTATCATTTGACAGATGGGGAAACTGAGGCATAGCTTTTCTATAGACTTATATGGACACATGTAAGGACATTCTGTGCAATAGACTATAAGCTCTCTGAGGGAAAGAGGTTTTCATTCTGCTTTCTCTTTGTATCTCTAGCACAGGTATATCACAGGTGCTTAGTACTGCTGACTGATTCATTCCTGAAGTGACTGGCCCAAGGTCTTGCTGGGTAGCAGTACTTTTGGCAGCTTTCGAACCCAGGTTTTTCTTACCCCGAGCTCCGCATTCCCTCTGCTAGGCCAGTAAGGAGATTAAGACTGTGTTTCAGATCAGAAGCCTAGGTGGCTTCTTTTTCCCTGCAGGCCCGGAGCTTCCTACCTGGGGATTTGGGGTCCTGATGGTTCCAGGTTCGGGTGGGGCCACCTCCGTCCATGCAGATCTCAGCTCTTTCCTGGCTTCTGACTAGGACTAGCTTTCTCTCCAACTGCTTTATTCTCAATCTTTCCACTGATGCTCTTTTCTTTGCTTACATCATTGTCACTTCCCTGCTGCCCAGAGACCCCTCCCTGGGAGCCAGGATTTGCAGCCAAGCAGAGTCAAGCACCCCACTGGCCACAGCCCCAGACTGTCCAGAGTCTTCAGCTCTGATCCTCGAAGAATGATCGTTCCAAAGTCCCAGATAGATCTGGACAGTGCTTCATCAAGCATCTGGCACCTGATTCTCACAACACCCCGTGCAACGGGCTCTCTTGTTACC
Source organism: Petaurus breviceps papuanus (assembly GCF_028583685.1). Taxonomy (NCBI): domain Eukaryota; kingdom Metazoa; phylum Chordata; class Mammalia; order Diprotodontia; family Petauridae; genus Petaurus; species Petaurus breviceps. Next base: position 4,580,167 of record NW_027186383.1, read on the forward strand.
CCCATTTTATGGATGAAAGAACTGACAATGAGAAAGGTTGTGTCCGCACTCTACTTAATAAACTCCAGCGACTTCCTGTTATCTCCAGCATCAAGCACAAAATCCTCTGGTGTTCCTTCATAACCCAAGAGGGGAAAAAGAGGGAGGAAGAGGAAGAAAAAGAGGAGGAGGGAGAGCACAAGCCAGGCCAGGCTCAGCAGCAGGTCAGAAACCAAGCTCTTACCTCCCAGGATTCTTCCATCTTTTCCCCCCGCTCAGCTATCAGTAACAGACATCAGCGTCTGCTCCAACGATGGCAGCTACCCCAGTCATCTTCCTAAGGCTTAGGTCTGACTCTGTCATCCCCCAGTTCAAAAAGCTCCCTGGGCTCCCCAGTGCTCTGGGATAAAACAAACTCCTCCCCCAGGGATGGAAGGGCCCCCCCTCCACAAAGGTGTGTCAACCTACCTTTCCAACCATGTTTAAGGAAAACCTGGGTTCTAGTCCTCTTCACAAATTTATTAGTTGTGTGTCCCTGGGCAAGTTACTTTACCTCACTCAGCAACTTTCCCCATTTGTAAAATGGGGATGATAACACCACTTGCGAAGTGCTTTGGAAGCCTGCTGTCATCATCAGATCGAATGAGATAATGGCTTGAAAGCTTTGCTTCGGGTAAACCCCATGTAAATGTTAGCTGGCCAACAAGCCAGCGTGTTTGTTGCATGCTGTATTCCAAGGGTTACAAAGACAAAGTGAAAGCATTCCTGTCCTCAAGGAGCTTTCACTGAAACTATAGGTCAGGGTCAGGGGGCAGTTCTGTGGCATTTAAGGTTTGAAAAGCGATGACAAATATTGATCCTCACTATCGATCCTAGGAGATAGCTGCTATTATCAGACTTTTTACAGATGAGGAAACAGAGACAGACAAGTTAAGTGACCTGCCCAGGGTCACACAGCCAGAAGTGAGTGTCTGAGGTAGGATCTGACTTGGATGACCCTGACTGCAGGTTCAGGGCTCTATCCACTGGGTTTTCTCCGTCATATAGACATCTTTAGGCATTTACAAATGTGCACAAATATATTACTCGAAAAATACAAATTCCTAAGTGTAACTGTAATGCATATGCAATGAGTGCAGGGTGGTCTTAGGATGGAATCTACTCACTACTGTCAGAATTGTGATCAGAATCCTCGGCTTCTGGCCCCGAGGTCTCCTCCCACTGTCTCCCACAGACAATCCAAAGGT
>NW_027186383.1:4591392-4739892 GCF_028583685.1 Petaurus breviceps papuanus
AGATGGATGGATGGATAAGTGTATACATACATGAATGAAAAAGCATTTATTAAGTGGTTACCATGTGCCAAGCAAGGTGCTTCCTGCTGGGGATAGAAATAGAAAAAGTGAGAAGGATCCTGCTCTCAAGGTGTTCCTAGTGTCATTGGGGGATCTACTTTACCAGGTCAGATAATGCCAGGAGGGTTGAATGGCATGGATTGGAGGTCTTAACCTTTGGTGTGCCCTGGTCCCCTTGGGCAACCTGGAGAAGCCTAGAGACTCCTCAGAAGGATATTTTTAAATGTAAAATCAAGCCCAGAGGATTATGAAGGAGACCAACCAGATTGGGAATAGTTATCAAAATATGAAAGCACCAAATTCGTGGTGAACAGAAGGGCCCATGAGGAGGCCTGGCGGGCATTAGGGAGTAGCAGCAGGGCTGATGGTAGGGTCTGGAGATCCCTCGTCCTGCCAGAGTGAATACAGCAGGTGAGTGCCACCTCCTCCAACCTCCATCAGCTGCCAGATGGCCCAGCTGAGTTCTAGGTATGGGGGTGGAGACAGGGAGGGGGTAAGTGTATAGAGCCTGATTCTAGCCCACATAATTTGCTCTGTATAGAAAGTCCTTTCATCACTTTTGTTACCATTCATCATCAGTTTTTTAAAAAGTCATTTTAAGACTCAATTCTGACTAAGATTGGTGGTGTTTTTTCCCTAGATTTGTTGAGGTCACTCAGAAAATAGAACTTGCTTTGGACTTGGCAAATGTTGGGAAATAAAAGGGCTGATTTGTAAAGAGGATTTTAAATGGAATTACATTCAGTGCTTACAAGCTTTAGTGACTGTTAATGACTTTGAGCCTTGACCTATGTAAAAATTGCATTGGCTCTGATGGAAGGTGTCTGGGAAGTGACTGAGTTGTTCTGAACATTTATTAGAGCAGGCAGAGAGGAAATCATTAATCCCACTTTCTGTGAGAAATCTGACCCAATGGTTCATAAGGGCAGATGTTAATGAACACGCTCAGTGTGTGGAGCGGTGACTGGAAACTCTATCTGTGGCATTAGTCAATACTGTGGGACCCTGGGTTCAAATCCTGACTTTGTTACCTACTTCCTGTGTGACCTTGGGCAAGCCAAGAACCCTTTCTAGGCTTTAGTTTCCTCTCATTTAGAATAAGAGGGTCCAGCTAGGTGACCTGAGGGACCTTTCAGTTCTAGATCCAGGGTCCCATACCTCTAGGTACCAACAGTAATAGAACCCATGGGGTTCAGTCATTTACCCAAGGGAAGGCAGGAAGTGGATGGGTCAAAGGTGGGGTGATGGTCTTTGAGTAACTCAACACTTGGTCTTAGCCCAGAAACCACATTGTTGCATAGTTTCTAAGGACATGATTATTATGGAACCATTGATTTAGAATGTGTGTGTGTGTGTGTGTGTGTGTGTGTGTGTGTGTGTGTGTGTATTTGTCTTTTGCTTTCTCCTGGTGCCATTTTTACCATTGGTTTACTTGGCAAGAGTGCCTGCTGATGTTGGGGCTGAAGATGGTACTTGTCCACACCTCTCGTTCTTACTGCACAGTTCCCTAATAACCAAGCATGTCCTGGGGTCACCAACATGCTCACCCATGTTTTTCAGGCATAAATGAAAGTGTTTCCCATTTACCCCTTACAGACTCAGGTAATAAAAAATTCTCCAAGGTCAGCAACTCTCTTAATTCCCTGCTTGTTGAAGCTTAAGTAAGCCAGGTGCCTGAGCCTTTCATTCCTCTGCTTTTGCAGATGGTAAGCCCTCTGTAATGGAATGTAGATGATCGCTCAGGTCAAAAGGCCTGTGACTAGCCCAGAAAGACAACTGGACTTGGACCCAGAAGGGTGAGAATTCTGGCTTGATCGCTCACTAGCAGGGTGACCTCGCCTAAGTTTGGGAACCAGGCAGTGCCTCCATTCCTTTATCTGTAAAATAGAAATGGTATTATGTACATGGCCTTCCTCACCAAAGTTCTTCTTGGTAAGTCTTAGAACTATGAAGAGTGAGTTAGTGCTATGCAGCTGGCTTGTAAGCTCCTCGAGGATGTTCTGGGCACAAATCAGGTGCTCAGAACATACGTATGGATTGCCCCTCCGTTGTTTGGAGGCTTCACTGAATTGAGCTACGTTATTCTGATTAAAAGCCCGTGATCCATCCTCCTGGATTGGTGGCAGTAGGACATGGTAAGACTCTTCTCCATTGTCATAGTTGTGGGGGGTGGGTATGGAGGGCTAACAGCCGAGGGTTCAAGAACCAATTGATCACTTACTATCTCCTATGGGCCGATAATCGTGCTAGATGTGGGAAATACACAGATGAAAATGAATCAGTGCCTGCCTTCAGGGAGTTTCCATTCTATAGGGGCAGACACATACAAAATGAAGGGTGTGACTCACATAGAAGGTGGCATGTCAGCTGGGCCTTGAAGTCAAGCCAAATCACCAAGTGTTATTAAGTGTTTTCAGGGATAATTCTAGGAATGGGACACAGTCTGTGTAAAGTGATGAAGGTGGGAGAAGGAATTCTAAGAAAGGGAAGCAGAGGTAGGGAAGGTGGCGTGTGGAACATGAATGAGGCTGACAGGGGAGGCAGGAGGGCTTTCAATGCCAGGCTGAGAACTTGGCATTTCATAGAGGCAAGAGGAAGCTGCTCAAGGTCCTTGAGAAAATACAAAACTCTTGAATTTAAGAAAAATAAAATTTCCTCAGCAGCAGTAACACCGAGAGCTCTTCTCCAAATGCCTTATTGTCCGGTTTGTTTTTCTTGCTGACCTATGGGCTGCTTCTTTCCTGGTTTTCATCTGGGAGAATTACTCTCCTAAATCATCAGCAAGAGGTGGTCTAATCCAGATTTAATCTCAGCATTGATTTCCCCTCATCTCAGGGAAGGCAGCAGTGCTTGACCATGGGCACCACTGGCCTATCCGGGCCTCACTTCCTCCTGGCTTTTTAAAGGGGGCTGCAGATGTATCCAAGGAGTAGAGAGAGTGCCTAATCCCAGGCACGGCTGGTGGTGCAGTAAATAATGCATGTCAGCTGGGGCCCAGGGCCCTCCTAATGAGGTCTCGGGGGTCCTGCTGCCAGCACCTGGCTCCTTCCAGAGCAGCGAGGAAATGGTCTTTCCTTTTATAGCTGTTCAAGCTGCCAAAGACACGGTTACCATCCAGGGGATTCATACATTCTGGCCAGAGACAATGACTTTGTATAGATTTTTCTCAGGCACTTGGATCCTTGGTACTTGAAAAAAAAAGGTGGAGAAATGAGTCTAATCGTTTATGTGATTTAGATCCTAGAATCATAGAATTAGATTTGGAAAGGACCACAGAGGCCATGGAGCTCATTTCATAGATCAAGACACTGATCCAGGCCCAGAGAGGGCAAGCCACTTGACCAAGGTCATGCAGTAAGTGGCAGAACCAACATTTGAATATGATCATATTTAGCACATACCTTTATGTCTTTGCACATGTGTGTCTAGATCCATATATGTACATATGTACACATATAGACACGTGTAGACATTTTCACATGCACCTACAGACATGTTTCTGCACCTGTGATTCCATTTAAATGTAGAACTTGAAGAGGTCTTAGAGAGTGTCTTAGTTGAGGCCCTGATTTTACCGGACCCTGAGGCTACATTGCACGTTTTGGAGTGTTTCTTGGCCTCCCACCCCCCTCCTTTTTTTTTTTTTTTTGCTTTTTGGAGGACAGTTGGGATTAAGTGACTTGCCCAAGGTCACATGGCTAGTTTTTATGTTAAGTGTCTGAGGCCAGATTTGAACTCAGGTCCTCCTGACTCCAGGGCCAGTGCTCTGTTCACTGTGCCACCTAGCCACCCCCTGGGGTGTGATTCTGTTGGTTGTTGTGGTGAGGTCAGCTGAAGTCCTGGGGCCTGAGACTAGGACATAGCCATTGCCATTTCTGTCATATCTTGAGCGTGCGTTAGGTACCCAGAGTCAGATGGCCTTCCTTGTCTTATTTGTGACTTTCAGCTCAGGGCCAGCACCTAGCAGGAGCTTAGTAACTGCTTCTTGACTTCTTTGAACCTCACACGAAGGCAGTGAAGTTTAGGTGCCAGAAGTTTCTTTATCTTCCTTTCACAGCTGAAGAGAGGCAGGATTCTCACTCCCCACTCTGTTCTGCTGCTAATGGAGCCAGGGGAACTCAGCTCTCTTGTCCTTTCTGGGCTAGTTTCCTCATTTGCAGAAGGATGCCGTCAACCTTAGTGGCCTCCGGGGGTCCCTTTCTCCATGATTCCATGGCTCAGCCTCCACCTTTACAAGGTTCTGGGATTACTGCTGAGTGTGGGGCTCTGCTCAGATCACGGGACTACTCTGGCCCTCAGCTTTTTCCTCCCTAAACTGGGGGACAATAACAGCTCCTGCCTCTGAGGGTCGTTATATAATTTCATGGAGATGGTGCCTGCAAAGTGCTTTACAAACCTTAAAGGGTTGTCTACAGTGAAGATCATTACTGTGGGCAGTCATGTGCAGAAAGGGTTCTAAAATTATTGTTTAAAAGAAGCCAAGGTATCTGTTAATAAAATCCCCCTGTGTTGGGGATCTGAGTATTTCTGGAGCCTTTGAAAGGGCAGACCTTTACAATGGGAAGCTAAAGACTCATAAGCAGCACTTCCCAGGTTCTGTAGGACCCTGAGAAATGGGGCACCTTCACCAATACAGCATGAGAACTGGAAAATTGATTGGAGTCCCTGTGTTTCATCTGACTTCACAAGAGGAGGTGAAGCCTGGGAATACTCTCCGTGCTGCCTGTCCACCTTCTAGGGGTGGGGGGCCAGGCATGGTGAATGGAAGGAGCCTGGGACCAAATCATTGCTTCTAAACCCGCCTCTGATGTTTACTAGTCATGTGACCCTCAACCCAGTAATTTCTTCTCTTGGAGACTCAATGTCTTGTTTAAAGAAGGTGGCTTAAAACTTCTCCGTTCCCTCTGCCCCCCACCTTATCTGGGTGACCTTGGCAAGTCATTTAACCTCCACTAGCCTTGGCTTCTCTGATGTGAAATGGCGATGCTGGACCCAGTGACCTCTGAGGTTCCTTCCAGTGCTAGACATAGGATCCTTTGGTCCCCTGGGCCGTGGTGAGACTCAGAGAAAACAGTCTTTGATGTGCCCTTTTTAAGCTTGAAAGTGCTCTGTAGACGTAAGTCATCAGTAGGGAAGGGAGTCAGCATTTATTAGGCCCCTACTATATGCCAGGCACTGCTCTAAGAACTTTACAAATATAATCTCATTTAATCCTCACAACATCCTGGTGAGGTGGGTGCTATTCTTGTCTCCATTTTACAGGTGAGGAAATTGAGGTAGAGGTTAAGTGACTTACCCAAGGTCACACACCTAGTAAGTGTCTGAGGCTAGATTTGAACTCAGGTCTCCCTGACTTGAGGCCTAGCTCTCTGTCTGCTGGATCCCTGGCTGCCCCTTAAGTAGTGGTAGTATCAGTGTTTCACCACTTCTGCTTTACTCAGCAGGATGGTGGGAGAAGGTATCCAGGTAAGAATAACCCACTCTGCTGCTGTTAAGGCACCAGATGACATGACCAGGAAGGAGCAGAAATATTAAAATAAGCCATTAATTACTTTAAAATATTCCTTTGTGGATGTGCCTAATTGGTGCTGGCTTCCCTAGGAAGCCTGGGAAGCTACTGTAATTAATAGCAAATCAGCATATGGCTGGGCTGAGTGGAGCTGCATGTGTGGGAGAGCCAGGGCCATCTGCTGCTCGAGGAGTGAGGAAGACACCTGGCCGGCCCGGTGCACTTGTCATTGTCAGCTTGTGGGTTGTTGAGGAGGACGTGGTGACTCTCCCGGCTGGGGCTGATTCTGTTCTCGGACTGGAAGCACACACTCAGGGGTGTGTGTGTGTGTGTGTGTGTGTGTGTGTGTGTGCATGTGTAAACACTATTCATTTTCAAGCCTATGCTTATATGTGCATACACTTAGACATATCCATACACATCTACACGGATGCACATGGGCATGTACATGATAAGGGCATAGCTAGAGAACATCCAGACACATACACATGTCTGTAAATCTATAACATATAACACGCACATAACATATCCACATTCACATACACACATAAGGTTCTTAATTTATTTTCTGTGAACTTATCTTTTTAAATATTCTTGTGATTATATTTTACAATAATTGGTTTCCTTTGAATTCTGTGTATTTTAGTTTTTGCATTTAAAAGCAAGATGCTGCAAAGGGGCCCACGGAGCTCCGCAGTCTGCCCAGAGGGTCCATGACTCGAACAAGATTGAGAATCCTTGGCATGCATTTACATGGATGCATGTTTGGTGTGAGCATGTGATTTCATATATGTTTACACTGGTGATGTCATAGGTCCAAACCAAATACACTCATGGTAAGGGGACATATTTTGGGGGGAGGTGGGGGGGGCAGTAGCCTGGAATAACAGCCTGGGTTCGAATCCACATCTGACGCATATTGTCTCTGGGACCCAGTGTCCCAGGCTCCTTTCTAACTCTGAGTTCTGGAGCAAGTTTCTAGTTGCCCTGGTAGAGCACCTTTCCTCACCAGAGGACTCCGATTCCAATTAAATCCTATTTCTGGGCTATATGAGTACATATGTGTGGTGTCCCAATATATATATATTTGGGTGTCCCAAAAGTCACAGTTCCACTCATTCAAACCATTCTTAGGTCTTAAGATTCCATTAAGTCTTGCGTACACGAGCCTGTCTCTGTATCTATGTATTTGTATGTATCATTCACATATAGAAGACTAACATTGGACCCATCTTACATGGCTGTGATTTGTAGAATACATGCTATGTGAAGTGGGGCAATTCACTGGCCATTGAGTGCCTCTGTTCCCTCATCTGTAAAATGCAGGGGTGGGCTGAGGTGGCGCCTGCCTGAGAGCTCTGATCCCATTCCCTCCCATAGGTAACCACACTTCCCTGGCTGAAGGCAAGAGCGTATACCTCCCTTGTGAGTGGAGACGTGTGCACCAGGTGATGGTGCCCTTGGCTGAGAGCTTAGACCGAGATGTTTACATTTGTTAGCGACTCAGACCTGGGAAGAATAGTCAATGTATTGACCCACAGAGATGGTGTCTAAAGTGCTCTCTGGCTTAGCTACTTAATGCTTGTTGAGTGAAAAAAAAGGTAAGATGAAGAGGTTGGACTGGCCTCTGAGAGTGCTTAGGAATGATCATCCTAAAATAGTCATTGCACCTGCCTGGGCCTTGGTTTTATCTTCTGTAAAATGGCAGGGCTAGACAAAATGATCTTGAGGTCCCTGGGATCCCGGGATCCTTTGGGGGCCGTGTGTAGAAGGCCTCCTGGGGGCCAGCCTTGCTGGGATGGAGGAGCCCTTTCAGGTAGAGGGGGTCCTTAGCTGACACATGCCCGCTCTGGGACTGGTGTCTGCTGAAGGCTTTTGGGCTTGGTAGGTTCTGACAGGGCTCGCGCTGGCCAAGCATCCCCTGGGATAACTCCAGGTCCTTCCCTGCCACACCAAAGGGAGACCCTGCTCCTTCTGACGCTCAAGTACAAACCTTTACACCATATGGGGGGATTGTTTTTCCTCAAACGAATTCAGCTCATTTGGCCCTTTTAATAATCCAAAGACAACATTCTTAATGAGCAGTGTTCACATCCGCATCTGCACTCACTCTGCTTTTTGTTCAATTAAATATTTCAGCTGGAATCTAAAGCTATTATTAAAACTTGAAGGGGGAAAAAAAAAGCCAGTACTAGCCTTCAATGTGGAATGAAAGCTTGTTGTGGTAAACAGCCCCATGGAGCTTTGTGTTGGTGTTGGCGAAACAGCAATCATTTCAACAGTCCCCTTCATTCCCTCATAGCTGGAAAATGTGGTTTGCTGCAAAGTAGTAAATCTTCGGGGTTTCTAGGCAGGGAACATCGCAGGGTTTTGCCTGGATTTCTCCTGGAACGGGGATCAGAAGGCAGTTTGGCCCCTCGTTCCTCTGTGAGCCGTGGGGTCTACTGGGATGCCAAGGCAGCTGTTCAGAGGCTGGGTCACAGGGTAAACACTCATTCTGGCCTTTCGGGAAGCCTGGTCCTATGAGCTCTAGTGAAACTGGGTCAGATTCACTGATCCTGTAGTGTGTGTGTGTGTGTGTGTGTGTGTGTGTGTGTGTGAGAGAGAGAGAGAGAGAGAGAGAGAGAGAGAGAGAGAGAGAGAGAGAGAGAGAGAGAGAGAGAGAGAGAGAGAGAGAGAGATGGGTCATCACCTTCCTGTTACATCTGCCTGCAGGTAGAGACCCAGACGGAAGACCTGTGTTCAAATCCCCTTTCTTTTTCTCCCTGAGCAACTTTGTACAAATTTCTGGTTCCTGCCTCTGTGGAAGGAGGGGGGTGAGACCAGCTGGCCCTGAGCTGCAGAGCTATGCTGTGATGATCCTTTAAGTCAGGTTATTTTCCTGGGCCTCAGTTTCTGCCTCTGCAAAATGAAAGGTTTGGACTAGATGCCCTCTAAAGCCCTTCTGAGGTCCAAATTGATGAAACTGTGAATGCTAACCCTGGCATTTTTACCCACTTTGGAAAAATACCCATCTCCCTCAAGTCCAAAAAGTTTAAGACTGAAATGGAATACATCCCTATCCATTATGGAGGGATGGTTGCCTACACTGTGTCATGCTTTAAAAACTTTTTGGGGAGGGGAGAGACCAGGCCTGTGATTTCATTGGCATAGGGAACTCCCAGGGAAGAAACTCTCTTCAACAAAACAGATCAACAGCTGACTATCCATAGAGAGTTGGCTGGGTTACCATGTCTGGCCAAAGTCACACAGGTTATGTGTGTGAGAGGCTAGACTCAAACCCAGATTTCTTGACCCTAAGGCTGTCCCTGTCCCCTGCTTCTGACTGCCTCACCTTTAAAAATAAGGGTATTTTTTTTTTTTGGAGGGCAATTGGGGTTAAGTAATTTGCCCAAGGTCACACTGCTAGCTTGTGTGTGTGTGTGTGTGTGTGTGTGTGTGTGTGTGTATGTGTGTGTGTTAAGTGTCATAGGCCAGATCAGAACTCAGGTCCTCTTGGCTCCAGGGCCGGCACTCTACTCACTGTGCCACCTAGCCGCCCCTATAAGGGCATTTTTTAAAAAGACAAACCACTCCAGAATAGTCAGAGCAATCTCAAGGCATTTGACAGCCTTAACCAAGGCCTGAGGAAGGTCGAGGCTGTTTTTTGGCACCTTCTTAGTAGAACAAATAGAAAGTTGGGGGTGGGAGGATGGGTCGTGTCATCTCTAAATGCCAGTATTGGCTTTCCCAGAAATATATGTGAAATAAGCAAATATGTGAGTGATTGGGGGCCTTCATTTCCACCTCCCCTCACTTGAATTTTAAAAATAAAAAAAAAAAAAGTCCAAACCACACTAGCTCTACTGGGATTGGGCTGGGCTCACATTTTATTAATTTGAAATACAGAAGGGAAACATTTGCTTGGTTTTTTGGCACACTGAAGGGGGCTTAGACAATTTCATTACCTCGAGGCTTTGGCCCTTTGTTGTCTAGGATTAACAGTAATGGAGGAGAAGTGGTTTTGAAATCACAGCCCCCAGTGCCTGTGGGCAGAGCTGGAGTAAACTGGATGCTTCCCAAAGGGTCCAGTTCAACTCAATCGACCCATTCTGTTCCAGCTGCAGGTCCTGTGCATTAACCTGGCTCTTAACCCATCCATAGACCCCCGGGTGGGGTGGACCGTTGTGGCCTTAGGCAACATGGACTTTTGCCTGAGAAATCCAGAGGATGTCCACTGCAGGAGAAATGGGGGCATCCCTGATTTCTGCTGCACAGCTGGCTTGGAGTTCCAGAGTGCGCATCCTGGCCACAACAGTGATGGAGACAGCATATCTTCTCAGAGGAGTTAACAGCATCTAGCCATGACCTCAGATTTTGGCATTTAAGAGAAAGGCACTTAATTTTCAAATATGGTCCAAAGATCTGAAAACACTCTGTGGCGCGTAACTATGTAAACATGAATCTGGTGGCTTGGGAACTTAAGAGTGGAGGGAGGGGGGCCTGAGCTCTGAATTTACATTCATGTGCTGGGTCAGCCACAGGACGCTTTCGATAGTGATTGAAGATGAAGATTCTATGTTTATCCTATAAGGGCCTCGGGATCATTTCCATACAATTTGCATATTTCTCGTTATTTGAGCACGTATCGATTTTGATATGGTCTCAGACTGCAACTTTTTCAGATGTGTGCAGACACGTGCTGACGTCCCCATGTACCAAGGTCAGGATTTGCAAGCAGTGAGGCGCAAAGATAGTTGTTTCTTGCTGAGATTCAGGAAGTTAATTTCTTTCATGGTTCTCTAGGGTCAGGCACAAATTAGAAAGATACTGAGTAAATCTCCTTAGGCACTTTCTATGCCAGTCTTTGCACAGATGGACCTAAGCTCATATGCAAGTCCATTGAAAAAACATTTAAGAACCACTATGTGAGAGGTAGGTGTTGGAGACCCAAAGCGCTTGAGTTGAAATCCCACTTCTGGCTCATACTCTCTGTGTGACCCCAGGCCAATCACTTAGCCATTCAGTGCCCCCAGATTTCAAATGGTAGAGCTGGTGCCAATCTTTTTTGGTAGAGGGCCTTTGCTCACTGCAAACACCTTAAACTGATGAAATCACATCATAGCACTGGTCCAGAAATAAAAGATATGCCCCAAATTTTGCAAGATGCTGGAGATAGAGAGATAAGAAACAAAGCCCAGATCTTTTCCTGGTTCCCTCAGTTTCTGAGACTCTCCACTCCTGAACACCTTCATATGTATGCTCCATACATCTCTGTATGGCTTTTCTTTATTCTTATTTATGCCCAGGTTGTTTTTCCAACCAGAATGTGAGCTCCTTGAGGAGAAAGGCTGCTGGGCTTTTGTCTTCGTATGCCTGGTTTATAGCACAATGTTTAGTATGGAGCAGCCACTTAAAAGAAATACTTGGTGAGGAGGGCATGTGTCCCTGAGATGGAGACCCCTGGCAAAGCACAAAACCAGAGAGGGACAAAGCTGAAAAAGACAGCCCCTCTGCCCCGAGTCCCTGAGTGGCTCTTCCCGCAGAGTGGAGTTGGGAAGGTCAGAAGCCAGCTTGACCACCCTTTTTTGGACAAGTGCATTTCTTCCAGTCTGTTTCTGTGTTGCTTGTGTAATGCCCTGGCACGGGGGGCCTGCTCCAGAGCTGCTCTTGCTGGGCTGGGGATAGTTTTAAACAGATGGACTTTTCCTTTTCTTTGCTGGAAATTAAAATGCAGCTGCAGAAACAACCAGAGTCGGGTTGTTGTCGATTGTAGTCTCTGGGGTGGCTGGAAGGTCTGCAGAATGACCTTTGCTTGCTTACTTTCAAGGCTGACCAAAGTCAGAGGAAGGTAGATGCTGGTCCTCTGATGGAGTGGAGTCTTGTCTCCTAATGATGTGTGCCAATGTAAGAGGGCATGTGTTGGTGTCAGGACAGAGCTGGCTTTGGAAATCTCTCTCCTCCCCACGTGTGCTGATGGGAAATCCAGCTGTATTGCTTTGTAGGTAAGGGAATGTTGCTGGCCGGTGGTGCCTTCCAATGCGGAGCATGTGGGTATTGGGTCCTGGGACTGAGAGCTGGTGATGGGACCCGAGGTCTAGAGCTGGAAGGGGTCTCAAGGACCGTCTAGTCCTACACCTCCATTTTGTAGATAATCTTGCTGAAGCTGAGCATTTTTTTCTCAAGGTCACTCAGGTAGCATATGGTAGAGATGAGATTTGGATTCAGAGCACGGAATCACAGAATTCCAAAATTGGAAGGGGGGGTCAGGGGCAATCCAGGTCAACTCATACCAAAAAGGGAATTCTCTCCAAAGCATAGGAGTGCTCATTCAGCCTTTACTTGAAGACCTCATTAAAAGCTGGTATCCCACCCACCCTGAGGAAGACCTTTCATTCCTCTCTTGACTAACACTTGTGGTTAGGAAGTCTGGGGAGACATAAAGCCAGTAAACCTCTGTAGCCAGAAGCAGACCCAGGCTCAGGGCATCCCTCACTGTATCACGTCACCTTACTTTGGGATCACGGGATACTAGATTCAGAGCTGGCAGGTCAAACCCTCTTGATTTACAGATGAGGAAACTGAGACCCAGACAGGTGAAGTAAGTGTACCATGGTCAGAAGAGCTGGGATTCAAACCCAGGTCTCTCTCCAAATCCCTTGTGAGGCTCAGCATTATCCCTCATGGCTAAGCTACTCAGAATCATTTCCCCATAAAGGTGGGGTCTGGAGCTGCCATCCTCAAAGGGTGAAGCAAGTAGGGAATGAAGCATCCTTTCTTGGGCTTGTCTCTGGAACTGACAGAGCGAGGGCCACTGCCCCCTCTCCCCTATTCATCTGTGCTGGACATGGGCCAGCCGTCATGTGCTCCTGGAAGGGATGACGTTTCCCCCTGCTACAATCAGGCCCCCTGTTTGTTCCAGGCTATGCATCTCAGCCCAGGCAGTCTGATGTGATTGAAACAGCCTTGGACTTGGCCTCTGGCCTGGGCTGCAGACTTCTCTCTGTGTAGCCTCAGGGAAGTCAGAGACCCTCCACCGCCCTCATTTTACAAATGAGAAAACCGGGACCGGAGAGATTAGGAGACTTGGGGCCAAAGGTTTGTAGATCCAGGGCTGGAAGGGACAGATTGGCTGGAGGTCATGTTGTGATGATCCCATGCGATCCAGGTCCCAGTGATGTGAAGGCACCTCCCGGAGCTGTCGCAGGAGGGAAACAGCAGAGCCTGGAGCCTGGTTCCAGGCTCAGTGTTCTTGCATTGCCGTGCTACCTTTCTGCGGTGACCTGCAGTTCTAGAGTTTCTTTCTAGAAATCCTGCTGGAATATCCCCAGCAAGTGTTTATTGAGGTATCCCTCTAGTGACGGGGAGTTCACTAGCTGCCAAAGCAACTTATTCTTTCTAGCTGCTTTATGGGGAGCTCGTTACCTTCCGAGGCAATGCATTCTCCTTTCTAGCATTTCTATTTGCTTGTAATAACAATAACAACATTTCTGTAGGTTCTTGTAAGTTTGGCAATGTACTTTGTTATCTCACTGTGTTGTCATAGCCTGGTGAGGCAGGTGTTGTGATTGTATCCCCATTTTATAGAAGAGGAAACTGAGGCTAAGAGGTGAGGGGACTTGGCCAAGGGTACGTCGCTGGTAAACATTGGAGGCAGGGTTTGGACTCAGTGCTTTCTGACTGTTAAGTCCAGTGCTCTAGGGACTTCTTCCTTATGTGGAGGTGAAATCTGCCTCCCTGGGACTTTCCCCACTGGTGGGAGGATTTGAACAAGGACCTTGAAACTTGAGAAAACAAACCAAGAAATGCATAAAGACACTTAGTAGCTGCATAGTCCGGGTCCCAGTCCCTTTTCCTCTCTGTTGCCTCAGTCCCCCTATTTGTAAACTGAGGGGGTTGGACTCACTCTGAAGGCAGAGCAGGAGTGGCCAGTTTTCATAATGTAGAAGATTCAGTCTTTCTCATGGTTTCTTTTTCCTTCAGCCTCTCCCCTTGTTGGAGACATTTTCTCAGAATGAATGACACATCTCTTTTTTCCAGGCATCAGTTTTTCTGCTCATTACAAATGCAGATGATTTTCTCTGGTTGCCTACCCAGCCTCCTGAGGTCAGGAGATAGAGGAGGCTTTGTTTGTCTCTTGTGACCCCTTCCTCATGGGGGGCTGACCTCCTCCCTTACCTGCCTCTTCCATGGTCTTGCTTCCCTCCCTGCTGGTCACATCCCAGGTGAACTAGGGGTTTCTACCAAACCTCCAAATGCTTCAGACACAAAAGTTATCTCGTACATCTGGAATCCTGGTCCATAGCTTAGTATGCCACTGCTCCTCCTCCGGGAAGCAGCTTATCTAGTGGAGAGGACATTGTACCTGGAGTTCAAGCCCTGGCCCTATGACTTGGTAGCTGTATTCTTTAGGGGAAGGCATTTGCCATCTCTGACCCTCAGTTTCCTCATCCATAAAATGGAATGGTGGGACTGGATGCCCTTTTAGGTCCTTCCCAGTTGCAGAGGTCTGGAGGACCGCATATGTCCTGGTTGCTTGGTAGGGATTTTTGTTTTGTTTTATTGTTGTTAATGCTTTGTTTTTGTTCTCCATGGCAAGTCCAAAGTAGAAATGTACAGGGTTAACTCTTGCAAATCTAGGCAGGTCTGGGTTTGGTGGGCAAACGAAAACAACGCAGGTTTTGTGCCTATGTTCCCTTTGACTCCCTGGCGGGGGAGAGGTGGTTCTTGTGTGCAATATGGGGAAAAAAGGGTGACTGGCACGTTTCTGTCTGCCTCAGTTTCCTCCTCTGTAAAATGGAGGTAACAATGACATTTACCACTGAAATAATGTTTGTAAAGTGCTTTCTAAAGCTTAAAGCGCTATAAGATGCTAGCTATTACTGTCATTCTTTTTATTATCATTATTGATTACTCGACTGGCCCAGCTCTTCTGCTCATAAGGTTAATGGTGATCTATTTTAACTCACTCTTCACACAAGTCGTCACTGATACCAGAACACAGGCCGGCGACGCCCCGGCGTGTCTCTAGCATCTTTGAGAGCCCGATGGTATGCAGTCCATGGCTATAAAGCAACTTTGTTTTCATTGATCAAATAAAGTCACATTATTTAAGCAAATCTTGAAGAAGCTGAACGGCAGAGTTTGGGTGATGAGGAAGAATGGTGCGCTAGCATGGAGAAGACTTGAAAGAAATGTCCCTTTCTCCCTGTTGCTTCCAGTCTATGAGCAGATCAGACCACATCTCCTTTGTTTCTGTTAACCACTGAGTCAGATGGATTTGTGATCTCAGTGACCTCAAAGGTCCTTCAAAATTCTAAATCAGTGGTCCAATCATCCTTCCAACAGTCCTGTTCCCAGTCTGTCTACACCTGCCCATCTTGGTGCATATCTTCCCATAAATCCTCCAAAGAGGAGTCCATTAAGAATGTTTCCAGGCTTCCCCCCGATATTTCTATTTTGTATGGAGACTGGTGGAGCTGTTCTCTGTTCCCATGGCCAGCTGAACTCCATTTCAAGTCGGACCTGGCTCCAAGGATATCCTAAAGGCTCCTTCTCCTGCACAATTTGTCATGGGTGACACATGTTCTAGTCATGCCTCAGACATATGGTCATTGACAAGAATGGAAAGTAACATGGGCTTCAGTCGCCATCACTCCACCAGACATGTGTGGTACTGTGGGCCAAGGGTCTGTTGAGATGTGCCTACTGTGTCCCAAAGAATGTTTCCCTTCTTCAAGAGAAAGAACTAGGAGTCTCCCCTGTGATATTTGGGCCCCTCCTTTGTGTGCTTCAGGCTGTCGGCCGCGGGAAATAAATGAGGAACAAAGATTTTCTTCTGCGTTTTAGACTCAGCCCTCAGAGGTGACGCGTGCAAGTCAGCCACACAGCGTGTTTGCTTTAGGAGTCAGCTGCAGGTCCTCCCAGCCCAAGCATCGTACATCTCTGGCGCATGTGTTTTGTGATTTGGGAGTGAAAAATGAGCTCGACAGACATTTGTCCATTAATGTTTACAGCTCTTGTGTGGGGCTCCAAACAGATTCCCCAGGGGATGACCAGGAAGCGCTCTGTCAGTGAATAGTTCGGATATTCTCACGTCATGTGACCCGTTATTGGGGTTCACAGTGACCATGGAGAAAGGGAATATTTTTCTTGGCAGTCCTCTCTGTTGTGTGAGCAGTATATCCTTGTTAAGGGACAGGTAAACAAAGCCTGAGCCAGGTAGAGGGATGGTGGGGTGAAGAATGTGTTCTGAGATCCCTTTAGCTGAGAATCAGAGGAAGATTCTCTCCATTGGGAAAGAAATTGACACACGTTTGCTGCCAGAAAACAGAGGGGAGGGATTTTTAAAAATGGAATACACAGCTTGACTGTGAATGCTATTTAGGCCTTATTTTAGCAAATCAATGTTTGTAAGTAAGAAATTATCCTTAATGCTGCATAGAAAACTGTAGCAGGGTGGAAATCCTTGCTACTAACATGATTTTCCTGGCAACGTTCTCCGTCAGAAACATTTGGATCCAATGCAGGCCCTTTGATTTAAAAAAAAATTTTTTCTAATAATTAGGGCCTTTCTTATTTTTTACATGAAAATTTTGTCCTAAAATAGGAAACAATTTCCCTCCTTGATCCTTGCTAAGTCTTCAGTAAACAGAGGATAAAGGGAGCGGTCAGAATGGGGTCACATGATGGAAGCTGAAATTGGGAGAGTTGTGAGTAATTGGGAAAGCGCTGTGAAGACGCTCTGGCTTCCTGCTCTCGAGCCATTCGGTGGATGACACAGGGAGAGGCTGAGGGTGCGTTTGTCCTTCATCTGGGTACCACCACCTTTCCTGACGGTCGCCGCCATGGCAACGACTTCTGCTACCACTCATTAGTCATCCTCCTAATTACTGGAAACGAGGCCTGGGTGCCGGCTCCAGCCTGGTGTTGTGGCTACATAATGGATGAAGGGAGCCTGACAGACAGACAGTGGCCCATCTGACACACACACACACACGCGCGCGCGCGCACACACACATACACACACGCGCGTGCACACACACACGCATGTGCGCACACACGTACATACACACAAATACTGCGGACATGTTTTCTGTTAGCTGTGAAGCAAGCATGTCAGAAAAGGATGGTGGCAGGTCTGTCAAAAAATATTGTGATAGCTCCCCCAGCCCAGATTCCTAATATGCCAACAGAGTGAGTGCCAGCGACATGGGTGGCAGTGGAATCCACAGCAAGCCCCGGGGCTTGGGGGAGGGAGCTACAGATGTGTCTTGTGCTGAGCCCCAAGCATGTCAAAAAATATTTTCAGTCTTTCTGATGTTCTGCTGCATAAATAGCAAGCCTGACGATGCTAGGCTTTCTTAGCTGACAGTGATCATTCACATTTTACATAGTACTAGAAAGTATAAGAAAGTGCTTTCCTTGCAATAACCCCTGGGTAGAAGAAGCATTGTTATAAAGAGTTAGTGGAATTTAAGACCTGGAAGACCATCGACTCCAATCCCCTCCTTTTTACAGAGGAGGAAACTGAGGCCCAGGGAAGGTAAGTGATTTGTCCAGGGTCACATGGTCAGTGTCTGAGGCAGGATTTGAATCCAGTCCTTCTGACTCTGAAGATCAGCTTCTACCCATTGGTTCCAACCATGATATGCTTATCAAGCTTCTGTGTCAGGCATCGTTCTAAGCCTGGGGATCCAAAGGAAAAACAAATAACGTCTCTGTCTTCAGAAAGTTCTCATTGAATGGGGGCGATGTCAGGGGAATAACAGTCACACTCCTACCACTAACATGGTTGTTTTGAGGCTTATTGTCATTCAGTCATGCGGTGGTGTCTAACTTCATGACCCCATCTGGGGCTCTTTTTGGCAGATACTGGAGTTGTCTGCCATTTTCTTCTCTAGTTCATTTTACAGTTGGGGAGACTGAGGCACACAGGGTTAAGTGACTTGCTTAGGGTCACACAACTAGTAAGTGTGTGAAGCCAGATTTGAACTCAGGAAGAGGAGTTTTCCTGACTTCAGGCCCAGAACTCTATGCACTGTTTTAGTATTCTAGATATAGCTAGCATTTTAAATACCACTTTAGGATTTGCTGAGCATTTTACAGATGTCATCTCATTTTAGCCTTAAAACAACCCTGTGAAGTAGATGCTTTTATTATCCCTGTTTTTTGAAGATATGTAAGTGTATACAAGGCACAGGGTAAGTGATTTGCTCGGAGTCATACAGCTAGTAAATAAATGTCTGAAGCTGGATTTGAGCTCAGGATTTCCTGCCTCCACACCAGGTTGCTCTGTCCTCCGAGGCAACAGGGATACAGAAAGAGTCACCCCAGAAGTCTTAGTGCAACTTTTAGCTTTAGTAACTCAGAAGTGCACCACAATTTTAGGGACACCCTATATATTCATTTTTTTAAAAGCAATTGGGGTTAAGTAACTTGCCCAAGGTTACACAGCCAGTTATTTTGTGTGGGTGTTAAGTATCTGAGGCTGAACCAATCCCGGGTCCTCCCGACTCCAGGGCCGGCGCTTTACTCACCTAGCCGCCCCTATATATTAATTTTTTTTAAAAGTATCTCCAAGAAGCTTGCCAAGTCGATGAGAGGCAGCCACAGAAGGGAAGGGACTGAAGGGAAGCTGGGGAATAAGGGAAAAGCTTTCTGTTAAAGGTGGTTTTGGGGCTGAAGCTTGAAAAAAGCCAGAGGCACCTACTAAGTGTCCAAGGTGAGATCTGAACCCAAGACTTTCTCCCTTTCTCTAAGCCCAGTCCATGGCTCTGTCTCAGTGTTAACAAGAACACATTTGAGTAGAAGGAAGATTGAGTAGAAGAGGATTAACATGTCCAGGCTAATGTTTCTCTAATCTACCTTTCCTGCCCCACATTCTTGGCTAACTCCCGATTTTAAATCTCTCATATATCTCCAACTGGATGTCCAGTAGACATCTTAAACTCATCGTGTCCAAAACAACTCATTATCTTTCCCTCTAAGTCTTCCACTTCACCCACACCCCTGCCCACCTTCGCTGTTAATGTAGAGGGCAACACCCTCGTCCCAAGCCCTCAGGTTCCCACCCCAGGAGCCAACCTGTCTTCCTCACACTCTTCACCCCCCATATCCAATACGGTGCCAAAGCCTATTGACCTCATCTCTCAACGTGCCTCACATGTGCCCCCTTCTCTGACTCTGTCCTACCCTGCCTCCGTCCCAGACAGTTGCAGTAGTAGCTGGGGGCATGGGGCAGTGGTCTGCATGCTTCTCAGAACTCTCCTTGCCCCAGTCCATCCTCCACAAAAGTGAACTTCCTGAAATTCAGGTCTAACCATGTCACCCCCTACTCAATAAGCTCTGGTGGCTCCCCATCACCCCCAAGAGAAGCCCTTCATCACTCGCCCCCCTCCTGCCTTTTCAGTCTTCTTACCCCCTCATCCCTGGCCTGTGCTGTCCCATGCAGTGACCTGGCCTCCTGGCTCTTCCACAAACAAGCCCTCCATCCTTGACCTCCCTACGCGTTCTCTGGCTGTTGTCCATGCCTGGAGTGTTCTCCCTCCTCTGCCCCAGCCGCCGGGCTCCCTGGCTTCCTTTAAAACCCCATCTTTTATAGGAAGTTCCCCCAGTTGTGTGCCATCTCCCCTGTTAGACGGCAGACTCCTTGAGAGCAGGCACTGTCTTTGGCCTCACTCCTTGTCCCCAGTGCTTGGCATATAGTAGGCACTCAAGTGTATATTGATGCATTGATTGAAGTCTCAGAGAAGTTAGTTCCCAAACCTGAGACCACACACTGGTTGGGGAGGGGGCTTCTGCCGGTCCTTGAATCTCCTGAATCCCAGGGCACCCTGTTTCTTTTGTGAGAATGTTTTCCCTTCCCAAATCCAAATTCTGACAAATGCCGTAATAAATTCAAAAATGCTCAGGTGCTTGCCTTCCCATCTATTGCGGGCTTCTCAGAGCTTGGAAATCGAGAAGTAGATTTAAGGGATTCCTGGTGACCTTCGATCTACATATAAGTTGGATAGGGTTTCCCTCCAAGTCTTTGGCGGGGGGCGGGGGGGGGGGGGGGGGGCGGAGGAGGGGGGGAATGGGGGAGTGATGGGGGAGAGGGGAAATGACAGCCACATCTTCGTTGTCTTTTCTAATTAAACCAGGCTTCCCCCACGGTGCCTATGGTACTGTTATTATCTGTGTTGTTGAAGCCAGCGTGTTCTTTGTGTGAGGGACCCATGTTGCTTTTTTAAAAAATGATGATGGGAAGGACTTAGATTCATGCTTTCATTATACTGGATAAGGTATAAGATTCCTGCCCTGACATTTATCTTCCATAATTGGCCCCCCACTACCCTTCTCTGCTATATTTCATTAATTCTCATTCACTTACTCTCTTTCCTAATCAAATCAGCCTGCTATCTTGTTCATGGGGCAGCCAGGTGGCGCAGTGGGTGGAGCCCTGGTCCTGGAGTCAGTCAGAAGACCTGAATGCAACCTCAGACACTTACAAGCAGGGTGATCCTGGGCAAGTCCTGTGTGCCTCACTTTCCTCATCTGTAAAATGGGGATCATAACCCCTGTCTTCCAGGGCTGGGAGGATCAAATGGGATAACACACCATCAGATGGTAAACATTGCCAAACTTACAACACAACATAAATAAATACTGTAATTGTTGTTGTTTCTCTTGGAGTTCACAGGGGCCACCGAGCAAGCAGGAGCCGAACGCAGTCAGAACTGGGCTTCGGCAATGTCCCCCTCCCTTCTGTGGGAGGTGGAGTGAAAAAGGGAAAACCAGCTGGTCAGTCAGGAAACATTAAGCACCTACTATGCGCCAGGCACAGTGTGAAGGGGCAAGCGTGCAAAGACGATCTTGGCTTCTGAGGAGCTCACTGTCTCAAGGGGGAGAAAATTAGCAAACAATGATAATTATATATATAACATAATAAGCATACAGATGAGCTATGTACAGGAGAAAGAGGAAATGAAGGAAGGAAAGTGCTAAAATTGGAGGGACTGGGAAAGGCTTCCGATACAAAGTGGGAAGCTGGGACTGGAAGGTCACTCTTGCCTAGTTGGGGCGGATGAGGAGAGTCCCCCCTAAGGCAGTGGGTGTAACCCTAGAGAGGAGGGGATGGCCAAGAGGGATGTTGGGGAGCTGGGCCTTGCCAAGGCTTGGCCACTGTTTGGATATGGAGGGTGACCTAGGTCTCTCTGGTTTAAAATCTTGTATAGTCGAGTGATAAGAGAACTGCTTACCTGTCTTGTCTTGGGACTTCTGTAAAGAATGTGTAGTGAGTGGATGTGCTGCTTCCACACAGGGGAGATCTTGGTTTGAATTTCATTTCTGACAGTTATTCACTGTGTGGTCAAGTCCAGAGTGGATTGTTGAACAAAGCCAAGCTTCTAGGTGCTGCTTCCCAGGACCCTGCCAGAGGGATGAGGGAGTGGTTGTGGCACCAGGTCCTTCCTGGGGGCACTGGGGGATTGTTACTTAAAAATAAGAAATAATGAGAATTCATGCTCTTTGTAGAACCTTTTATTTTTCCTGGAAAAATGAATCCTGTGCAATGTGCTTCATAAAATTCAGGAGTAATAATTCCAAACATATTGGGACACCATTGATCTTGTCATAGTGATGTCGTGTGGAACTGAAGAGAGTTATTGGTGGTATGAGGGGAAAAGTGCTGATTTCAAACACTTAACTACCTGTATGACCTTGTCTGACCTCTACACCCTAGGCCTCAGTTTCCTCATCTGTAAAATACAGGGGTTGGACTAAAGGGTCTCTGAGGTCGGTTGTGGTCCTGTGAATATTATTTTAGATTTGGTGAGGAAAGAAGGATCAATTAATCAACTAGTGTTGAATAAGAACCATCCATGTGCAAGCACCATGCTATGCATTGATGAGAGAGGCCCCTTCTTTGAAACATAATCCATGTCCTGGCTGCCAAGATTCTTGGTGGGGAGCCATCAAACCCAGCCCTTCATTTTACAGATAAGGAAACTGAGGCCCACAGAAATAGAGAAGCTTAACTCTGGCATGGGAGGCAGCTGAACAAAGAGTCAAGCTGAATTCCTCTGGCCCCCAGTCGCTGTTCTTTCCATTGTCCCTCATAGAGATGACTTTCAGAGGGGAGTGAACATGTCCCTTCGTCTTTCCTTTCCTTGGATTAGATGTTAAGTGTGACATGCCATTTGCCAGAAACTTTCCATATTTTCTTTCAGTTAAGTTGAATTATTCATAAGGAATGTCAATCTGGACTCTGTAAGTGACACATTTGCCTACTTTCCCCTTTTCCAAATTGATTATATGGATGGGATGTGCAGAGGCCAATTTCTTGCTTTCCCCATAGAATTGATCATGGACTTTACAAATGTAAGTAAATATATATGTATTTAAAATATAATGATCAGTAGAATGGGGAAAGATTTGTGATCCCCAAATCCAAATCTAGCTTCAGCTACAAATGTTAGTATTAGGAGGGTTAGCTTGCAGAGAATTTTATAATTTGGATTTTGAATGATGCTATGGAGAACATTGGCTTGGGGAGCTTTTTGGTGAAACGTTGCCATAGAAGTCTCTTTTCAGGGGCTGATCTCAGTGAATCCCTCCCAGCCTGTCCTGGTAGCCCTGTTTTTGGTCAGGCACTTGGGTCATTTCCCCCCTGACCTCTTTGCTGCCACTCTGGTGGCAGCAAGGCAGCCTCACTTTGCAGAATACCAGCTAGAAGGAGGAGGCAGCGCCCGCACCCCCTGCTAGGTTCTGTGGCTAGGCAGGAGGAAGCATATCCCTACGGGGACCTTCTTGCTAAACAGCTGAGATCCCAAGGCCCTGGCACAAGGGTGAGGGGCTTCAGCTGAGCCTCTCCTAATTGCATGTGAGGTAGCCTCAGAAGGAGGGGGCAGCCCCCTTCAGGAGCAGTACCTGACTTTCTCTTCAGGGGCAGGGCCAGCATGATGTTGTACGAGCTGAAAGTACATGGGAGGGCTTCTGTCTATGCCATGCTTCATTTCTGAATCCCCTCGGATGATGATAAGAGCTATGAATGGGTAACTTTTATGTTCAGTCAGCAAGCATTAAATGCCTAATGTGTAGCAGGCACTGGAGATTCAAAGACAAGAACTGAACCCTCTCGGCCCTAGAAAGCTCCCATTCTCTGGGGAGAGATGACTGGCCCATGAATGAATGCACAAGCATTTGTTAAGGGCCTTTGATGTGCCAGGCACTGTGTTACACCATCTGGGTACAAGGGCAAGACTGAAGTAGTCCCTGCCCTCAGGGAGCTGCCAATCTAGCTGGTAAAGACATGTAATTAGGTGTGTAGAAAACGTATGCACGGTGACGAGGCAGTGGCAGCTGGGGCTGGGCTGGCTCAGGAAAAGCTTCTTGTAGAAGGTGTCCCTCCAACTGAATTTTGAAGGAAACTAGGCCTTCTGAGAGGCAAGTCTAAGGAGGAAGAGCATCCCAGTGTTGGAACATGCCAAGCATTGCTATTTAATGATGAGCCCAAGTGGTAATGCTCTCCCACCTTAGCCAGGCTGCTTCTCAGAACAGATACCGCCTCTCAAGGGGCTCATATTGGAGCCTTCCCAGCTGGATTGGACGTGCTTGCACTTGGGTTCCATTGGCATAGTTTCAGAATCCAGAATCACCTTCACATCTTTGTGAGGCATCAGAAGAGGAGAAAGTGTATACAAGCCAGCCGGTAGGCAAGAATGAACAAATGAATATGTTGGGATGGTCCAGTCTCCTTACACAAAGGTTTGGTCTCAGCCTCATGCATGGTTCTTAGCACACTGTGGATTCTCCATGATGGGGGACAGCCCCATAGCTGGAGATAAGTCTGCTTCCTTTCTGGCTTCCTCTGTTCAGAACCATGGACAGTGACTGGCACACAGCAGTCATTTAATAAATACTTGTTGAATAATCTGGCTTTTTTTTCATCTGTGAAAGCACAGGGAATACAGCAGCACTTCACATCCCCACCA
Organism: Petaurus breviceps papuanus; assembly: GCF_028583685.1. Taxonomy (NCBI): domain Eukaryota; kingdom Metazoa; phylum Chordata; class Mammalia; order Diprotodontia; family Petauridae; genus Petaurus; species Petaurus breviceps. The sequence goes on from NW_027186383.1 coordinate 4,614,916, forward strand.
TACTTTATAATTCAGAATTTCTATTTCCAATGGAAACTGGGAGACGTTGTAGAACAAGGCCTAGACAGAAGAGTCCAGCAAGGTGACGGCAATAGTAATTAGTTGCTAGCAGAGTTTAATGAGCACCCTGAGAGAGTCTCCCTGGTCAATCAGTATTGCAGTCATGTTGACCAGACTGAATTACCTTTGAAACAAGTGCTGAGGAAGACCAAGCAGAAAGCTACAGGGCTGTGTGGTGTCTGAGGCAGAGTGGGTGAAGTCAGGCTCGATAGGATGGACCAGAGATGATGGTGTATGTCATTCTAGAGGCATGGGGGAGCACAGAGGCTTATGGAAGGCAGGTGGTCCAGGAGGCCTTCATAGGAATCTGGTGCCCCTTCTACATCTGCCTGGTTCACCGAGTTGTCAGAAAAATTCTCCTGGAAAACAGGTGACTGGGAGCCAGCAAGGATGGGGCTATTTGGCATCTTAAGGCAAAGCAGAGGCCTTGAGAGGGTAATGGTGTGCAAGACAAAGGGGTACGCCTGCCAGAACAGAGATCCCAGCAGTCTTGTCTCTGCCTCATTATGGAGAACTAGCTCCTCCTTCCAGATGCCCAAACCCCAAACATACATAGATGGGCATGTTCAGCCTCCCTGGAGATCACAGGCTCTTGGCTCCCTGGTTAGAAGGGACCTTAACTGAGGCCTGGTGAAGTGACTCATTCATGGTCCTTTTAGGGAGAAAGTGACTGAAGTGAGATTTGAATCCAGCTCCCTTCAGTTCCAGAGCCAACATTGCAGCTACTGCCTCCTCCTTAGAGAGCTTTGGGTGACTTGCTGAGCTGCCATTTCTGTAAACAGTTGAAAGACTGTAATTAAGCTGTCGAGTTCGGAATGAGTAAAAGGACAAGTATGAATGTGGGCAGGCCAGACTCAGCTCTTCCTTACCCACTAATCTACTTTCCCTTGCTGGGCCTGGCCTAGTGCTCTGCACACTGGAGATGGGCATTTCATGAATGGCTGTTGAGCTCACTGAAGATCTTACTGCTGGTTTGCCCTCATTGAGGGTCCCCGCTATGAACTGCAGAGGTGCAGAAGTTAAAGGCAGAGACCCACAGGTCCTCGGAACTTCTTTTATAAGTGTGTCCACTGTGGAAAGGTTGGGCAGTGGAGTCATCCTCCTCCCAGGGGGTGGGAGGGTGGTGGGAAATTTTGTGGGCTGGAAAAGACTGGAAAGCAAATGACTTTTTCTTTTATCTCCTGGAGCTTTATGTTATGCAGCGTGGGAGAGCAACTGGGTTCATTTATTTCCTTAACAAAAACACCAACTCCCCCCGACTTTTAAAAATGATTTTTTTTAACCTTTTATCCTTAAAAACTCTCTCTCTTTCTGCCGGGATAGAGGTTGGAAATCTGAGGAGAGGCCGTGGGTTGGACTTGAGGTCAGGCAGCCAGGAGTTTGTAATCTTGGCCCCAGTGCTCACCCGTGGGACCTTGATGAGTCAAGTTGGTTTTTAACCTCTCTGAGCTTAAATTCCCTCATTTGTTGAATGGGGGCGATGATCCTTGCTCTGTTTACCTCCCAGGGCTTCTGTGAGGAAAGCCCCTTTAAAGCCTTGAAGTTCCACATAAATGTTAGTACTTAATTTTGAAGAGAAAGACCAGGGTCGGTCAGTGAAGGTTCTGTTCTATGTAGGGTCATAGCAGTGTAGACTAAGAGCTGAAAGGGACCTGTCTGGTCTAAACACCTCAGGACCCAGCAGGTTAGAGATTATGCAGGCTAATTTCCATTCCACAGATGGGGAAGCTGAGATGCAGAGATGATGTCATTTGGTATCATAGAAGGGACTTAAGACATAATCTAGTCCAGTTCCTTCATTCTACAGATGAGAAAGCTGAGGCCCAGAGAGGTTACAGCTTATCCAAAGTGTTCCTCACCTCTAATACCTCGGACTGCTGTGTGGAGCCTTGAACATGGAAGGAGAAGCTCCTATAATTCTGTCTGGTTCTCGGATGTTAGCAGTTTCACCTTGGAGAGTACTGGAGGGTCTGACCCAGAGAGAAATAATAATAATTAAGCAACAATAATATATGCCACATCTCCATAATTCTGAGATTTCACGAGATCCTAAATTTGGAGTGGGAAGGTTAAAATAGTCTGCCTTCCTCCCTCACTTTATAGATGAGGAAACAGAGGCCCAGAATAAGGAAGGGGCTTGCTAACAGGCTTCAGAGCCAGGATAGGAAACCAAATTCCCAAATCAGGACATAAACTCAAATTCCAATTCAGCCCTGTTATGGAGCAAGAAGGGATGTGTGTATACATACGCATAAACACATATACACACATGTGAATATACATATACAAACATATATATGTATGTATATATACATGTATAAGGGTTGTTTCCTTCCACAGAGTATAAGCTTCTGGATGGCAGGCACTGCATTGTTTTTTTCTGTCAGTGTCCAATACAGACTTAACTCTGAGCACATAGTAGGCTCTTAATAAGTGCTTGCTTGTGTTTGGATATACCTTAGAAAGTTGGTAGAGTACTCCATTTGGTCTGTCCCCCATCTCCTGCTCCCCAGGCTAGAGAGTGCTAAAGGCTTGGTGGAGATCAGCCCAGCCAGCTCTCACAGACACGGTCCTTAGAAGGGGATGCTATGTCAGCCTCTGCAGACATTCCCGACTGTCCTCAGTGAACATTGCCTACTTCAGACTCGACTCACTGAGTCACTTCCTGGCCTCCTCCACTGGCTGTCCCTTTTGTGCCCATGACGCTGCCTTTTTAGTCTGGGAAGGAATGTGCTTCTGCAGATGACTTTTCTGTCCCCCTCTCTGTTCTCTCAGGAACAAATCAAATGATTTAGATAAAAATCTAATTAATTAAAGATGGTAAAGTCAGAGAAGCAAAGAAGCATCAGTTTGTCTTTAACCTTTTTTGGTGGTGGTGATGGTCATGTGGCCTGTGGCCTTCGGGAGGCATGGACTTAGGGCTTGGCCACATCTCTGATGTCTGCCCGTGGGATGCTGTGTTTGGAGCATTGGCCGACGCATTCTCAGTTTCAGACCTTGTGAAGATTGTCTCCGTCTTAATGGTATTGGCTGGGATCTTAGATCTGGGCGGGGAGAGACCTTGGACACAATCAGGCTCATTGCCCTCAGTTTATAACTTACAGACGATGTGCCTGCCCCACAGCTAGTAAACAGCAGGGCTGAGATTGTGAGTTTTGGGATCCAGGGAGCTTCCTCTTTCACCAAAGTAAATTAATTCTTCGTTGTAAAAGATGATGTTTGAGGAGAAGGAGGGACATGAGGGGGAAATGTGCATTTCAACTTGAGGAACAGCCTCTGTGGTCACCTCAACAAGTGGTGATGCAACCTTCATTGGAAGACTTACATTGCGATAGGGGGAGATAAAACTTGCTTGGGAATGAGAGCCAGGCAGGAGTATGTGTTCTGGAGAAGTCACAGGATGGTGAGGGGCACCACAGGGCAGTGGGTCATCAGACCCTCTCCAGCAGCAAAGGCAAAGTTCACCTGGTTATGTTATGGCTCTAGAACTGACGAGTTGGAAAGCCATGGGGAAGGGAGAGAGCAGAGCAGAGCGTCAGCAGGCAAGGAGTTGGCTAAAGAATGGAGTTAAAGCTGGCTGGAGCCAGGCCTAGATGTAGCTGGTAGTGGCAGTCCTGGCAGTGGGGCTCCTGGGCAGAAGCTCTGGAGATGAAAAGGTTAAGTCCTTTGGGGATTGTTCTCTGCTCTGGTGCTTGGGGGCTGGTGGGAGGTTGGTGAGGGCTTGGCTAAGATTATAAATAGAGTTAAAAGGGACCGCTCGTTGTACAAAGGAGGAAACTGAGGTCTGGGTGAAATCCTTGGCCTCATGCCCTACTTATGAAGAGCTCAGGGCTTCATGGCTAGTGCTTCTGTTAATGATCTTACAGTGAGGTCTGATCGTTAGCTGGCTAAGTGATGTTGTTAACGCCAGTTATTACTTCTTGTGTTTTTCCCCCTTGTCCCCCCATCTTCCCCCATGGTGGTTAGACTCAGATAGTTATTGATCAATGTCTCACTCCTATTGCCATGCCACCCTTCTATTAAATTCACATTGGGTCGGCAGGGTATTGTAGGGGACCTGGGCATTTATTTAGCTGATACTCATTAGCCACCATAAGCAAAAGGCTTGGCAGATCCCTTCTGTGCAATATCTTGAAAAATGTATGAGTTTTCCACTTGCTAGGCAGCATAATAGCCCTGTCCCAGGTATGCAAAAGAAGGATTGAGTGATCAGTCAAGAAGGTCGGCCATAATTTCCTTTGTGGGGTCAGGGAGGATGTAATTTTTTTCAGAGTTCTTTTATTTTGGGAAGGAGCAAACAGTTGTGTTTGTAAGGAAAGTAGAGTGGAGGTGGGCTTGGGAGGAGGGAGAGAGGACAGGAAGGAAATCATGACATAGAGAGTTATCTCCTTGACTTGGACCCAATACATTTTCCTTTTTTTTGGCTGTTTTTTGGAGGGGGGAAAACAGGGCAGTTGTGGTTAAGTGACTTGCCCAAGGTCACACAGCTAGTAAGTGTTAAATGTCTGAGGCTGAATTCGAACTCAGGTCCTCCTGACTCCAGGGCTGGTGCCCTACTCACTGAGCTACCTAGGGCCACCCTCGCCCCCCCCCCCCATTTTTTCTTTTTTGCCTTGGATGGTGTTTATTTATGCTTCCAACAAGGAAGCAGGTGTGGTGCTCACTAGGGACACACCCACATCCAATACATTTTCCTGTTACCCAGATCAACTAAAGCCTTTTCCAGTTGGCCTAAACCATTGCACCCTCTCTGGGAGATCACCCTCACTTTACTTTGTCCTTATTTTGCATATATGTAGCTGTTGGTGTGGTGTCTCTCTGTTTAGATTGGGAACTCCTTTGAGAGCTTGGGTTTTGCCTTTGTCTGTATTCCCAGCACTTCGGCGTCTGGCATATGGTAGGTGCTTAATAAATGCTTGTTAAGTTTCTGACTTCCTTTCTTCTTGCCCCAGGTAGTGGTAGTGGGATTCTCATTTGAAAGTTTGTTCTTAGAAGGGCAGCTATGTTGTAACATCATGAAAAAGAAATGCTATTGAGAATGTGGATCCCTTTTAAACTTCAAGTAGATTCATTTTCAGAAACTTGAAGCATCTTGAGGAATTTTAACACTCTACATTTAGCAGAGCTATTTCACACATACACACTCATGCATATATGTGCATGTGTGTGTATGTGTATGTAGTAATGTACTGGGAGCAGTAGAAGCACTATAACAGTAGTAGTCATAGAACGATAGAATTGGACTAATGGTCTCTGGGGTCCATTCCACTTCCAAATCCTGATTCTGTGAATTTCCAAGGTCCTCTCATCCAGCCCATGATGGAAGCAGGAATCATTTCTGTAGATTATCCCACACGTTTCTCACATGGCTAAACTTGGAGATCTCTGGGGAAGGGGCGATCAGCACCACGGAACCTCATTCATCTGCATATCTGGGATTTTTCTCAGTCCGAGGACATGATCAATTACCAGGAATTCATAAAAGATCTCCTCAGTATCAGGCACCATGGTAGGGTGCTGGGAATACAAGACAGTTATTTTGCAAAAGTAGGGTGGAGAGAATGGTTTGGCATCTATCGAGAGCTCTTCATCTATGATCCTTTGACTCTATAATACTATTTCCTGCATTCAAGCAGCTTGAGAGTCTGTGCTAGAGATAACAGACGAATGTATAATTAGAGGGACCTGCACTAGACTTGTGATGTCAGTGATACTGAGAGCTCCCAAGTGAGACAACTCCCTCTCCCAGTGCAGTTCAGTCCCTCCAGTCAGAGAGCCACCTACAGCCCTGAGATGCTGTGACTTATCCGTGGCTGTAAAGGCAGTATGTGTCAGAGGGTGGGACTTCTTTCAGATTGTCATGTGCCTAGTAGGCCATGCTGCTTTATAAGGGTATATGTCTAACTATAAGGCATTTAAATGCCAGGTAGTCAGTAGTTGTCAAGATCAGTGCAGACTTCATGTGGGAGGTGGTGCTTGAAGAAAGTTGCAATCCCATGAAGTGAAGGTGAGGAGGGCATAGGAATTGACAGGTGCACAGGCACTGAGATGGGAATGGGAAGAGGGTCATAGGAAGACCAGTTTATCTGGGACTTAGAGTACAAATTGCAAGTCCTATTTTTAATAGGTGTGCTTGAAATGTTGTCTTGTTCCCAAAAGTCGTCACCCCACTCAGGCTGGTGACAAGCCCTCTAAACTTAGCTTGGCAGGCACTCAGACAGTGGGCATACCATGTGTCCCTGGGCTGCTTCTCCAGCTTTCCTAGATGGGTAGAACCTGTCATATAAAGACTTGGTGAATCTCTCCACCATTAGGGAATGATCTGAACCATGATGGGCAATTTGAGGTGAGGTCTCCTTCATCTGATGCCCACTACAAAGGTAGAAAAAGCTTTGGGGAATCATTCAAGAGTCACATGACAAAATGGCAGCACTCTTTTGAAGTAAATGAAGAAAAGCTGAAGTATATGGGAAGGGAAAGAAAGCCCTTTGTTGAGGTGTTGGCCCCCATTCCAGGGTGGCCAAATAGAGAAACCATTAATCTCTCTGTTCTCAGACCATACAGACACATGGTCTTCTAGGAAGATAAACTCCATTATGATAAATAGCACCACAACACAGATCTCTCTCTGTGACAAAAATGTATCCCAAACCCCAGTTGATGGTCTGCTTGGGTTATTTCAAACTAGACCAGACATGACCCAATTCCAGGATGAGGAAAGAATTCAGGCCATTCCTTGGAGTTTGTTGAGATGAAGGCTTTAAATATACAATTTAAGCACAGCTGAACGAATGGACAGAAGTTCCAATTTGCTCATTCTTTTCCAAGGACTACAAAGATGCAGTTTGAGGGAGCCCTGCTGAAAGCCAGCTTCAAGATGGAGCTGGTGAAATTCCAAAACTTCTGGCTCTCATGTCTGCCATGGATGTCCTTTGAGAACAAACTGATTATCTCATCAAGAGAAGCAGAGGACATATCTCCATCTTTAATTCCACCCTCACCTCCCATCTCAGAATGCAGAAGACCTAGAACGCTAAGAAAGATTGGTAACCTATCAACAAAGGAGGGAGAACAACCATAGTCCCATCCTTGTCTACCCATCCCCCACCCCCAGCCAGCCAGTAATTGGGACACTTGTGAATCATCAGAGATCCACTTTGTAAGCCTGCAGATGTCATGGGCACATGTAATGAGAATGTAAATTTTAAAGATCTTCCCTGCCCCTAGGCTAAAGTGCACCTGGAGCCTGGGGTGGGAGGCTTGTTTTTCAGTAGATACTTCTTGATTGGCCAGTGAGTCAATAAGGTTGTTACATTCTCTGAGCCAGGAGAAGGCTATATAAGCCCTGATGTGTAGCTTTGTTTTGGGACTCACTTTGAGAAGTGTTCTGTGATTTGATCTGAATTCTGGGAAGCTGTTGTCCAGAGCCCCCCGGCTTTGAAAAACCCAGAATGTGGAGACCCAGATGTTGACTGGGTATGGATGTAATGGTTGGACATTTTGGAAATCTGTCTACTTGATGTTTCTGTCTTGATAATTCTGCCTGTATACTTTGAGGTTCAGAGTGCTGACCTTTTCTCCTGAACAAGGTAAACGATATATGTCTGACTGATTAAAGTAAGCTTGTTAACCCATTTTGAGTTGCTTTCCTTTAACAAAGCAGATCCAAGAACCTGTGGTAGCTGCAAACCCTGAGGACGCTTGGGGTGCTTGCTGCTACAGCACATTGGACTTTCTCAGGCTCCAGATGGCTAGAAAGCTCTGTAATCCTTCAGGGCAAGATTCAAGGGTAGGATAGGAGAGAAAAGACTGGGGGAGGGGGGGAGGAGTTCCTTTGTTTTTCATTAGATAATGGAGAAGTAGAGAGGAAGAGAGCATAGTGCCAGGGGAGCCTCCCTTCCCATTGCACCAGCCTCCAGTGTGGTAAGCATGTGTGCCTCCAGACTTCCCGGGAGAATTAATTGTTTGCTCTTGTATTCAGTATGTAGGTGCACACATGTGTGTTTCTGTCACCTTCACAGTAGGAGATAATAAGGGATCGTGATCAGCTTATCTTAGAATAAATTATTGGTGCCGGTCTGGAATGAGCACACAACCAACATCCTGAGATGTCCCTTCTGGAGCCCAATGTGATCTGAGTGGTTGGCACTTACTTGTGTCCTCCCTTCTCGGTGAAGTCTCATAACTGGTTATTCAGAAGCTGTCGGGCAACAGTCAGATGGCAGGTGCATCACAGGGTTTGTTCTAGCTGATGTGGGACCCAAGGTCTCCATCCTGTAATGCTGCCCAGCTGCTCCTGATGGGGAGGGAGGTCAGCAGCCACCTTCTTGGAGCTTTCCAGGGCTGCACTTTAGAACTCAGCCTAGTTTTTGGAAATATTTGCCCTCGATTAATTTGATTTGAATTTTCTCCAAAGTGATTTATTATTGTTTGTAAAAGACCTCCCATTTTAAGTGAAAGATTTGTATCCACCTGAGGTCTTAATTCATTAAGATCCTTGAGGGCACGGATTGTTTTCATTTCATCTTTATCTCAACAAAGACTACCACAGTTCCTGGCAGACAGTAGGTATTTCACAAAGTTTTGCTGATTGCCTGATAATTCTTCAAACACTTATTAGATACCTACTGTGTGCAAAGCACTATGATAGGGACATGAAAGAAAAATTAACTAATCTGTCTTCAGTGTTTACATTCTACTATGGGAAAAGCAGAATATTTGTTGAGTTATGTACAGCAATTTCAGTATATGTAGAGTACTCAAAATTTGGGTCTTGAGGGAAAGATTCATATGAATCTAGGGGATGTAAGGGGCAGAGATGAGGAGAGAGTAGAGCCTGAATACTCAAGACCGTCTATGCAGACACAAAAGGGAGCCCAGGATAGCAGGGAGTCTGCTTGATGCATAATGGAAAGTGAATGAACAGGAGTAGCAGGAAGGATGGCCAGAAGGGTAGTTGGGAGAGGTGCTGTGGAGCCCTTCAGACACCACTGAGGATTGTGTGGTTGTACTATTCAAGTCAGTTCAGCATGGTTTTTATGCGTCTCTCATGTGCCAAGTGCCAGATCTACACAGACAAAAAATGAAAATAATTCCTCTCAAAAAACTTACATTATTGGGAGAAAAGGCATTGACAGAGAAGGAAATGCACTTCTTGTGATTGAGTCCAACTCTTTGTGACCCCATTTGTAGTTTTTCTTGGCAAAGGTACCAGAGTGGTTTGCTATTCCTTCTCCAGATAATTTTACAGATGCAGAAACTGAGGCACACAGGGATAAGTGACTTACCCAGGGTCACACAACTAGAACGTGTCTGAGGTTGAATTTGAACTCTCAAAGATGAGTCTTCCTGATTCTCAGCTTTATGCTTTGCACTACTTATCTGCCCCCAAGGAAATGCACACTATGTGCAAAATGTACAATGTGTACTTGAGAGTGTGGGACAGGGACTCTGGGGTTGCATGTAGGGAAAATCCACAGGCATACAAGATTACAAACTTAAAAGGAGGTGAGGGTGAAATCAGGGTCCACCCTGGCAGGACATGTTCACGTTGCAAAAAAGGAAAGTAGGTGAGGATATCTGTGAGCTAGTCACCTGGTCAGGCTGGGTGAGCAGGAGACCTGCTGACAACATCCTGGAAGCACCAACCACTGGACTCTCTCCTGTCTTTTACTTAACCCTACTTTGAAGAGAAAAGCCCCCAGAGAATCCTTTAGGAGCACTTAGACCCTTCAGAGTGACTTCATGAACTGAGAATCACAGGTTATTCACCAGAGGGTATCTTCCAAAGACCTGTGATCCCCACCATTGATACAATCCCATCTTACAGGCATTTAGTGAGTACCTACAGTGTTAGATTCTTAGCTCTAGAGGCAGAAAAAGCCTCAAAAGCCAACTAGGTCAATCCTGCCTCCATTTTATAGCTGAAGAAATTTAACATCCAGGAAAGATCGTACCAGGTAGTAAACATCAGAGGCAAGATTTGAACCCAGGCTGTCCAACCTTGTACTATAGTTTCTATGTACTCTGTCCCCATCCAGAGGTATCATGGGTGGAATCAGATAACTTATAAATTGCATAACTGTAATACAACTTTCTGGTATCAGAATGAAGTTGAGAATGGCTATTGATTGGAGAAACACAATGGCTTCTATACCAAGGCTTAGGAAATACTTTTATTTGCCAAATATTTGTGTATTGATGGATTGTGCATGGGGAGTGGAGAGAGTTAAAAGGTGAGTAAGATATAGTCCCTGACCTTGAGGCAAACCTCCCCTAGTAGTGAGACGGGGTGCCTCGAGGGCTGGCGAGTTCTCCCTCCTTGGAGGTCTCCAAGCAGACTGGACTACTGCTTGGAATATTCATCCGAGTGGGGATTCTCTTCATGATTGGGCTGATTAGGCAGTCTCTGAGTACTCAAATTCTGTAATTCTGTGAACTCTCCTATAGGAAGAATAGCACATACATATGGGATAGAGGCCGCCCATTCCATAAGGGCTCAGAGGAGAGAAGTGTCTCTTCTGACTGGCCTGCTTGGAAGAGGAGCCCTTGAGCTGGGCTTTTGAAATAAATCCTTCTTTAATGATTGAGGATACTATCTACATAAGCTGAGATCCAAGCCAATCTCAAGAGTTAATCAATAAAAGATAGGGGAGTTTTAGCTCCATGGACCAAATGAAGATTTGAAATGTAGGCAATTCCTTTCCATAGTAAGTCCCATGGATTAGGTGGCTGCCTAATCAGGTCTGGCTTTCATCTTTGGGTCATGTAAGCTGGGAGAGAAAATCTGACCCTCATTGTGAATTCAGGTTGCAGATGCTGAGCTGAGAAAGCTGTGAGTATTCCCCCCACCCCAAGCTGGCCATGCTAAAAACGGGGTGAGCTCAAGCCTACGATCCCCACTTCTACCCAGGCAATGTTGGCTCTATCCAGTAGGGCTAAGCTAGTTATAAGTAAGAGGAAGGCATCCTGGAAGGGGCTAGAGGAAAGGAAGGAAAAGATTCACTGCCCCACCTGTGACCTCATTAAGGAGGAAGCTGGAGGTAAATTGGGTTTCTCCCAAGAAAAGCAATCTTTCACATATGCTACTCAGAAATTCCCCAGGGCTTCTTGGAATTTGGATTAAGAATTCTAGGTAGAGAGAAATTTAGGTAATATGGAAACAAAAAAATCACACTAAGAATCAACTATTTAAAAAATAATTCTAAATATAATTTTCAGTGGTCGTCAGACAATATCACTTCTGCTGACTAACAGGATTAATTTGGGCAGCCAAGAAATCATCCTTCTCTGCATTGCTTATAACCCCAGGCATTGAGAGCTGGCCACTCTTTCTTTTCAGCTGGCCCTAGCCCCTTAACTGAATAGGAAACGGAGGGAGGGGGTGCAGATTACCTGCACCCCCTGAGCCCCTTATTTGTATGTTTATATTTTCTCTAGTTTACTAGGGGGAAAACATTTCAAAGCAAAACCATTTAATAAAAGAGTCTAGAAAGAAAATTTGGGAACGTTCCTCCTTAGGGCTTACTCTCTTGGCAAATGGATGTGGCCCCCCCGCACAAGGCTCACTTATGAGGGGCACATGCGTCAGGAATGCCTGGGGACAGAGCACCTTATGTCTCTCAATGAAGCGGGACCATCAGTGCCTTCTGCCGATGGTCACAGCTTTCTCTGCTGGGAATGTAGTCTCTTGGCCTCCCCCGCTCCAGACTGCTAAGGTTTTACTGGCTAGAACCTCTCTCTCATAAGGACAGACTATTTTAGCCAGAGCTACACACCCATGAAGCAGAAGCCAGACTGAGTGCCCAAGTGTCTTTTCTTTTTGAGCCTTTTGTGTGGATGGAGATGGACGCTCTTGGTTCCTAGGTGATAACATCATAGACTGAGATCGGGACAGGCCCCTAGAGGATGTTGGGTCCAGCCCTTCCTTTTTTTGAGTCAGAGAGATGAAGGGACTTTCCCAGTCCTGCATAGCTAGTTGGTATCCAAGGCAGGATTTCCAATTCTAAGCCTGTTCTGTAGCTGTAGCTCAGACACTAGGAAGTATCTGAGACCGGATTTGAACTCAGGTCTTCCTGAGTCCAGGCCCAGGGTTCTATCCATCTAGCTGCCCCAGGTGCTGTATACATATTATGATGTAAATTATCATTGTTATCATAATAAAGCAAGCATAACTGAAAATGCTTCAAAACCCTAATTACTGGGGCAGCTAGGTGGCTCAGTGAATAGAGCCCAGCCCTGGAGTCAGGAGAACCTGAGTTCAAATCTGGCCTCAGACACTTAACACTTACTAGCTGTGTGACCTTGGGCAAATCACTTAATCCCAATTGCCCTGCCCTCCCCCCTCCAAAAAGCAAAAAAACCTCCCAAAACCTAATTATCATTTTTAGTTCCAAAAAAGCCATATGAGAAGACACATGCCTCTGTTTCTTTACAGAATGGGGGGTCAATGCACATAACATCAGACTTTTTTGATGTCTTGGTTCATTTTTATGAAATTTCTTTTTCTTTTCCTCTTTTAAGCATTTAATTCTCAGGGCTCACTCCCTAGAAGGGGTTTGGAGAGGAATACTATGGCAAAGACATTGACAAACATTTATTTTTAAAAAGGAAAATTCCTTTCTCAGTAATTGGCCCTCCCTCCCCTGCCTCTGTGTCACTGTGGCCTCTGCGGGCCAACCACAGTCGTGTCTGCCAGAGGCACCTGGCTGGGAGACTCCAGGCTGGGCCGGCAGCCTTGGCACCCAGCTTGCTGAGGGTTCCAGCTTTTTAAGAAGCCCTTCCCCCTTCCCTGCTTCGTTCCATTAGCCTGGATTGCTATGCTCCCGTGCAGAAATGTTAACTCTTGCCCAGTTACCGCAGTCACAGGAGAATTGCAGCCCAAAAGGAGGTCAGGATTGCTAGCTTTGGGATCAGCCAATGAGACTTTGCATCTTTCTTTGTGTATTTCATTCCTTTCATGGTTATTCTTGGAAAGTAATACATATGGCGGGATCACGTGCCAGCAGAGGGGAAAACACGAAACCTGTGAGCTTCATGGTGGTATTCACAGGTTCTAGAATTTACAGCTAAAAGAGACCCAGAGGGACTTTGTTCTAGCCCTCCTTTGGAAGATGAAGAGACTGAGGCCCAGAAAGAGGTGACTAGTGTAAAGTCCCCAGGGACAATGGTGGAATGAGGATTGGATCTAAGTCTGCTCATACCTACTATGTGTCAGCTTACACCTACTGTGTGTCATGCTCAGCACTGGGGCTACAGGGACACAAACCATAGTCTTTGACCTTGATGCTGCCCTGGACCTTGAGGAGCTTATATTCTTTTGGGCAAAACAAGAGGCTTGAAACATTCAGACACAATAGTTCCACACTGGAATGGAGGAACCTCAGATGCCACTTGGCCCAAATAAATGCCTTTATAGGCAAGTGATTTGTCCAAGGTCTCCCATGTAGGAGAAGCTAGGGGAGGGTGGGGAATGAGATCTATAAACCAACTCTCATTTACTGTACCTACTATGGGCCAGGCACCTGGAATATGAGGGCTATGATTCAAACCTCCCTGCCCCCTTTTGGAGATGGGGATTGGGGAATGGTCAGAAAATCTGACCTCTCTCCATCCTTTCTGCAGACTTTGGCACAGGCATTTTGAATGATGAGGAAGTTGTCTTCCATTCTCTAGATGAAGAAACACAGGGGTTGCTTGTCACCTAGCTGGGGATCCCAGGCAAGACCTAATACCCAGGTCCTGGGCTTCATCCACTCAAGGTCTTGGGATTTTTAAATGGTGAGGCCGCATTTCACGTCACCCAGCTGTGAAATCTTGTGCAGCCTTTTCACTTGAGGTAACCATATTCTTAGTTTTACGTGATGCCTTGACTTTGTTTTAAGAGACCTCTCACAGAGTGGGATTATTCTGTGAAGGTTTGTAATGTATAAAAATACATCAACAAAGATTTTTCAAAAACATTCTTGGAATTAGAGTCAGACTTTTCTACCCCCTTTCTCACTGTATGTTGTGAAAGTACCTGACATAGGAACAGAAGCATCTACTTGAAATTTGTTATGATCGTGTGCCTTACGTCAAGCACCTCCCCTCCCCCACATCCCACCAAAAAGCCCTTTTCAGCAGGACTCTTAGGTGCCTTAAGTGTGCAGAGAGTAGCTTGTACCTGATGGTCTGCTGGGTCCCCTCCTTCCTTGTATCCAGGATCCTATGATCCTGGGACTTTAAATTCATGTTTGGAAGTCATCATCACACATGGAATGACAATTCCTATTTTTGTAGCCCTCTAAGCTTCAAACAGGACCTTCCCCCAAAGCCTTTCCGCCTGAAAAAGGGTGTATTCATATCAATTGTTCCCATTGTGCAGAGGGGGTCACTGAGGCCCAGAGAATTTAAGGCACTTGACCAGGAAGACACAGCTGGTTAGATTTTAGCCCAGCTCTTCTCTAACTCCAGATTAACTCTACTGCCTCTGATAATAGCTTCTTCTATACTGAGACAATATAGCTTAGAATTGTACCATGAATTAGGCTGAAGTTAGTGGGGAAAGCCAAGGTGCAAAGGCTCTTGAGTGGGAGGTGGAGGGACCTGCTGCCTCGAGGCTACGTGTGGCCTTCTAGGTCCTCGGGTGCAGCCTTTTGACTAAGTCCAAGTTTTACAGAACAAATCCTTTTATGAAGGGGATTTCTTCTGTGAAATTTGGATTCAGTCAAATGGCTGCACTGGGGACCTAGAGGGCTACATGTGGCCTTGAGGCCCTAGGCTCCCCACTCTTGCTGTTGAGCATAACTCGTTATCTCAGTTCCCAGAGAGATTCAAGGGCTGGGTAATGTTTCTGACCCCCGAAGCTGAATAGGACAGAGGTGAGGCCTGTAACTGGCAGGGCCTTAAATTTAAAGCCACTATTTCTGTGTGCTTGATGACCTGTTATATTATTATCTCCATGCGGTGAAAACCTAGGGAAGGCTATGTCTGAGGCCCTGCCTTTCTCCAAAGTTAGTAAGGGAGTGTTGTTCGAAAAAGGACGTTTTCCAACCTACTCCCATTCTCTGGCAGTGCTTGGATAAAGATCTCCCGGTGGCCTGGAGGACTCTGGGGAACAAGGATCTGAAACTGTGGCCTCCTTTGACTTGTCTATGAGTTAGTTTTTGCATAATGGAAGAACTCCTGAGAAAGGCCAAGGGACCCAAAAGGCCCCTGGTCAGAGGTTCTAGGAATGTAGACTCAGAGCTGGAAGAGTCTCAGAGGTCAGATACTTCAAGTCCTTCAGTTCACAGATGGGGAAACTGAGGCTTAGGGATGGGAAGTAATGATATCAGAGCATAGATATCAAGTTGCTAAGTATCTCAGAGGTCATTTCATCCAACACTCCCATTTCACAGATGAGAAAGCTGAAACTCAGAGGGGAGATGATATTGTACCTTCATTTGTAATTAGTATAATTATATTGAACAACTAGGTGGCACAGTAGATAGAGTACCAGAGTCAGGAAGACCCATCTACCTTAGCTCAAATCTGGTCCAAAGTACTTACTAGCTGGGTGACCCTGGGCAAGTCACTTCATCCTATTTGCTTCTATTTCTTATCTGTAAAATGAGCTGGAGAAGCCATGAACCCGCCAAGAAAACCCCAGATGGGGTCATGAAGAGTCAGACACAGCTGAAAAATGACTGTCAACAACAAAAATGGCAACAATAATATCATATTTATTACATATAGCCCATAATGATTTATGAATATTTAATATTTTTAATCATATTAATAAACTAACACCAACTGTATGCCAGGAACTGTGCCATGTTCTAGTATCACAAAGACAAAAATGGGACAGTCTCTGACCTCAGGGAGCTTACATTCTGTTGGGGTTTATGTGTGTGTGTGTGCACATGTGCATGCACGTGTGTGTATGCAGGGGTCAGCAGTGGCTTACAAGTCCAAGGATCTGGGTTCAAACCCTTGTTCTTTTAAAGAAAACATTTTATTTCTTTCATTAAACATTTCTCAACTTTTTAAAAATTTTGAGTGCCAAATTTTCTACCTCCCCCCATGCTGCCCCTCCCACAACACCTCACAAAAAGAAGTATTTGGATGTAGTTTATCCACATGCAGTCATATTTGCCATGTTGCAAAAGAGAACAGACTAGAAAGCAATAACAACAGAAGAAAAATAAAGTTAAAAAAAAGTCTGCTTCAATGAATGCTCCAAGTTCATCAGTTCTCTGGAGGTGGATGGAGTTTTCCATCATGAGTCCTTTGGAATTGTCTTGGATCATTGTATTGCTGAGAAGAGCTGAGTCATTCATAGTTGGTCATTGCACAATGTTGCTGTTTCTGTGTACAATGTTCTCCTGGTTCTGCTCTCTTCACTTTGCATCAGTTCATACAAGTTTTTCCATGTTTTTTTCTGAAAGTATCCCCCTTGCCATTTCCTACTGCACAGTAGTTTACTATCATAATCACATACCACAACTTGTTTAGCCATTCCCCAATTGATAGACAGCCCTTCCATTTCCAATTCTTTGCCACCACCAAAAGAACTGCTATAATCTGCTCCAACATTTGTCATTTTCCTATTCTGTAAGGACAGCCAATCAGATGGGTGTGAGGTGGTGCCTCTGAGTTGTACCTGTGTGTCTCAGGTGAATTCTTTCCCTTCTCTGTACCATTGTTTCCTCTTCTTTACAGATGACTAGATGACCTCTCAGGCACCTTCCATCCCTACATCTATTATTACTATGACACAAAGAATCAGGACGTGTGTAGACAATAGAATCTGAGCTCCTTGAGGGCAAAGACTGTCTCACTTATGCCTTTAAAGCCCTATTATGTGCATGGTGCCTAATAAGTGCTGGTTGCTTGTTTGATCCAGCAGTCCCAGCCATTTTCTAGACACCTGCTAACCCAGAGGAAGCTCAGGCTGACTTAAGGAAGGATGATGGATGGAGATGGGTTAGCATGACTTTTGATGAAGTAAGAGCATTTGGAAATATTTTGGCTTCTCCTGTTATATCATGTTCTCCTCTCCCCAGTGATTTACTGTGGAACACATTTTGCATAAAAATAGATGCTTTCTAATTCCTCCCCTCAAGTTAGTTTATGATAGCCTTTCCCCAGCAACAACATGTAATAAATCAGACATTACATTATGCATTTGCTTGATAGTCAAGGCAGGGAGGTAGAGAGTGCTGTGGAAAGGAGGCTGGCTCTGGAGTTAGAAGACTGGGGGTTTGTTTGGATCCTTGATCTGGAGCTGGAAGGCGCGTCAGAGGTCAGAGGTCAGCTAGCCCAACCCCTGAAGTTCACAGATAAGGAAATTGAGGACCAGGGAGGTTAAATAATTTGTCCAAAGTCTCTGCAGCCAATGGAAAAACTAGGATTCTAATGAAAATCATCTGACCCAGAATCCAATGCCCTTTACATTGCAAAAAGCCATTTGTTACAGGGGTGACTGTGGACAAATCACTTGACCTCTCTGGTCCTCGGTTTCCTCATTTGTTGTTAGAATAGCTGTCTTCTAAGATCCTGTCCAAGTCTGATACTCTATGGTTCAAAGTCACTTCCCCTTGATAGAACTCAGGATTGGTTTAGATGGCTCCCTACCAGCTCCAGAGTTAGGCTCCCATGAAACACCTTCATTTGGACAACAAAGAGGAAAGTGTTACCCCCAATCTCCACTCACCTCGTAAAACATTCCTCTGAAGTATGTGTTTCTGAAATCTCTCAAACTTGCAGTTGCCCCAAAATGCTTAAAAGTTAAAGGCTTGTGTGGAGATGCTTTGTCAAATTCCTCCCCTTGGTTCTGACCGACAAATAGAAAGCAAGCCACTGATCACGAGCAGTTCTTCCCCCTAACAGTAAGACTTCTGAATACCTCTGTGCTGTCCACAACATGGGGGTGCTGGACAGTTACCAAGCAGGTTGACACTTAAAAATGTTTGTTAACTTTTACTGGGGATGTTGGGGATACAAAGGAAAATGAATGAAAGAATGAATAAATAATTAAGCAAAAGTCCTTGCCCTCAAAGAGCTTCCATTCTTCCGGCAAGGGGTGGTGGTAATAATGTGTTCACAGCTAAGTCCAAACCCAATCGTTTGAGGTGGGAGACAGAAGAATCACCTGGAGGAGAGCCCTGTCCAAACTGGGTAGACCATCTATCCTCTATTCCTAGGCACCCTCGGTGATAACCTGACATAGATGAGCCATTGAGGTGGTCCAGGGAGAAGATCACTAGCCTAGGTACCCTTCAGGGAATCTCAGGTCCAGAGCTTGTCTTTGGGCAGTAATTTAACTTCTCTGGACTTTAACTTTTCCCTAAAAGGGCCATAATATAACCAGACCTGCTGGCCTCACGCAATTGTGAGTGTGTGTGTGTGTGTGTGTGTGTGTGTGTGAATGAAACTACTAATGGCTAAAATGTAGGGGGAGCCTTAGAGAACCAGCATCCTTCCAATTTGGACTGGCTCCAAAAATGGCCCTAGTTGAAAAAATGCATAAGAAGAATCAATGTAAAACCCTGCTTGCTTCCTAAAAGTTAGCTGCATAAGTCTGGATTAGACTTAAGGGTTTTATTTGACTGCAGTCTATTACTCAACAGTCTTAGGTAGCAAAAGAGCTTCTGTCACTTTTGACAACTGCACTTTTACTGCACTGCCCTCTGGAGAATGGAGGCTCCTCGAAGACACTGTCCATTTCGTTTTTCGTCTTTGCATCTGAGGACTTAGAACAGTGACTGGCATACTGTTGTCACTTAATAAATGTTTGCTTATCACTGACCAGAGTGGGCAGCACGTTGTAAGAGGGACATTGAGCCAAAGAGCATAAGAAGAGCCAACATGAATACCTCCTGAGGAGGCTGACTCAGGTGGTGTGGGGCATCCCGAAGGCAAGTTGGAGAGCCATGTTGCAAATGGCCCTGAATCTGGAGCCAAATTACTCAGTTGAAATCCTGATTCTTCCTCTTGCTGCTTATGTGACCTGAGAATCGTCCAGCCCTTGGTTTCCTTCTTATAAAGTGAGGAGGTTGGACAAGGTGATCTCTAAGGACCTTTCTTGTGCTAAACCCAATCTTTACTAACTGGGATTCTTTGGTGTGGTCAATAGAGGATCAGGAAGAGCTGGGTTCAGGTCCTGCCTTGGATACCTACTGTCTATATGATCTTAGGGAAGACACTTAAACTCTCATTGCCTAGACAGTTCTCTAAGACTCTTGGAGTGAAAGTCCAGAGCCACGTTGGTATAAGGCTTTTTCATATCCTGACCTTCCCCATGTTAGTGAAATCACAGATCTGTTCCCAATCCTTTGTCTGCTTTGGTGGAAAGGAACAATTCCCAAGGAAATCACTGGGTGATGGTGGTGGGGTGGTAGGGAATAGGAGAGATGTGGAGTTTAGTCTGGAGAAAAAATACCTGAGGGGACCTAGCAGGGATGTTCTCCTTTTGAAAGGGCCTTGTTTTTAAAGAACAATCTAAGGTGTCCCAGAGGGCAGAGCTGGGAACAATGACTGGAAGTTAAAGGGATAAAGATTGAAACCAAGGAGAAGGAAAAGCTACCTAATGAGTTTTCCATTCCTGGAGGTTTTCGAGCCAGAGGGTCCCCATGGATGTCACAGAAGAGATTCAATCTTTTGGCTTTGGGGGCTGCATGAGGTGACCTCTCAGGTTCCTTTCACCTCCAAGATTCCAGGATCTTATGAAACCAGACAGTGAGTATGGGAGGATCCAGAACTATAAAGTCTTGGATCAGAGCCAACTGGCAAAGGACTTGAAAAACCTGAGAGTTGTAAATTTTAGTTATTAGCTAAAGTTAGTTCTAAATGGGAGCTATTAGCACCTTCACTCGATCATTCACCCTGACCTCTCTCCAGCAATACTTAAGCACTGGCCCCAATTGCCTCTAGCAAAGAGAGTTTTACTTGCCCAGTTGGTAAATTTCTGAGGAGGGCCTTGAACTATTTTGACTAAAAGTCCAGGTTTTCAGCCATGGTACCACATCACCTCTAGAAACCACAGCATTTTAGATGCAGAGCTGAAAGTGACCTTAGAGGGTCCCTCCCTCTGAATTTATAGATGAGGAAACATGAAGTGATTTGCCCAAGATCACACAGATAGTAAAGACACAGGAGGGATTTGACCCCAACTATATCTCTCTTTTCACTGCCATATTTCTCCATGGCTCCATCTCTTCAATGCCTACTGATGCTGCTCCAGCCCCCTTTCCCATCCTCCCCCCCACCCCCCCCTTGGCCAATGGACCTTGGTAATTCATTTCTGACACCCCAAGTGATTAAAGGGTTTAAGTCTCAGGAGCTAATTGTAAATCAATGCAGACCAGGCACTGTATAGCTTCTGATGAAGAGGAGAGCAAAGAAAATGATTAACCTACTGGAAAAGGGGATTTAATTGGATAGGGTCCTAGAGAAATGATTAAGAAATGAATGGCTGAAGGTCTCCCTTCAAACACATGGATTGTGATTTTATGGAGGAGGCTGACAGCTTTGACCGATCTCTGCTGAGTATCAAAAGTCAGCACAGGAGATAGATTTGGGATGGGAGGCATGTGGATGAGTTTGTGTCTGCCATGTTTTCTATGTATTTTCTCCCAGGATCTCATTTATTTATTTCTGTGTTCAGGGAATTGGCTGTATGGCCATTTTTTCACTCTCAGAAGCTCAGTGTAGATAAAGTTCTCCCATCTTTGGGTGATATGTGCTGTGCTTTGAGTAAAGGCTGAATTTTAGACAAATCCTCAACATCTCTGGCTTGCTAGAATGTCTGTTTGCATCTTACTGGGAAATGGGCGATGACTCAACAATGGGGAAAGGAGATTCCTTGTTATTTGTACAGATTTTGTTTGGAGACTAGGTATGTTTACTTACAGAAACCCTCTTTGAGGGAAGTGAAGCAAGGTTAAAGGCACGATTTACCCACATTAAATCCCTAAAATGGAGAGGTAATGTGGGGGAGGGAAAAGAGGAAGGAGAGCTGGGCCTGGAGCCCATGGACCTGGGTCCATGAGATCATAACCTGAGAGCCAGGAGAGACCTCAGGAGCCACCCAGCTCAAACCTCTCAGTTTATAGACAAGGAATGGAGCAGAGAAGTTCAAAGAACAAACACAGAGAAGTTAAAAAATGGTAGAAGTCATAACACAGGTGTCTAGAAAGCCTGCTTGTCATTGACTAGCTCTGGAACTGTGGGCAAAGGCTCTTGGTTTCTGGAAATGCCAGGTAACTCCCCAAGACTAGAATTTCTAAATCTTTACGTTTTTCCCCATCTGTATTGGTGAAGAGGAAAGATGAGAGGGAGGGAGGGAGGGAGAGAGCGAGATAGAGAGAGAGAGAGAGAGAGAGAGAGAGAGAAGGAGAGGGAGAGAGGGAGAGAGGAGGGAGAGAAGGAGGAAAAGAGAGAAGGAGAGACAGACAGAGAGAAACAGAAACAGAGCCTCAAAGCCTGGAAGGCTTGGGTTCTACTCCTACCTGTGATACACTGGCTATGTAACTCAGGGCAAGTCAATTAAACTCAGTACTCCAGACTTCAAATTGCTGAAAAGGTGTGGACCTGAATTGGTGGATGGAATTTCCTGACCTGGGAGCTCCTCATATCAATGAAATCACAGACTTGGTCCCTGTTTCTGTCCTGCAGTTGAGTCCCACTGGTCACCTGTTTCTTGCACCCAGCACCACCTGGCCAGTCTCCATCCCTTTTTGCTGGCTGTCCCTTACCCCACAATGATCTCTCTTCTCATCTCTGCTTGCAATCCTTCAAAACTCAACTCCCATCCCACCTTCTGCATGAAATCTTTCCTGATTTTCTCCCTCCCCCAACCTCACACAATACACTGTATCTGTTTTATAGATACATATTTATACATATATATATGCAAATATGTCCATACAAAATAATGTAAATATATAAACACATATCTAGAGATATAAAACATATCTCCCATTGTCTCCTGTCTCTTTTCCTCTTCACACACACACACACACACACACACACACACACACACATTGTCTCCCCCAATAGAATATAAGCTCCTTGAAGGCAGGGGATTCATTCCTTTTTGTCCTTGTCTCTGACCACAAGGCCTGGTGCATAGTAGGTTCTTAATCCTTGTTAATGGATTAAGTCCAGCTTTGTGCTAGACTCTATAGAAGAGTCAAGATTGATAGATGATTTTATTTGACGATTTGATAAACAGCCACGATGCTTGGAAATCATATATTGGGTGAGAACCAAGTGCTTGTTTGGCCTAAAAAAAGGAAACATGTATTAAGCACCTACTATGTGCCAAGCACTTGATAATGATTGTCTCCTTTGATTCTCACAATAACCCTGGGAGGTAGGGGCTGTTATTGCCCCTGTTTTACAGATGAGGAAACTGAAATGGACTGAGTTAGAGAACTTGCCATGGGTTGTAGAGCCAGTGTCTAAATCGGGATTGAGACTCAGGTTCCTGACTCCAAGCCCAGCACATTAGGCACTGCCTCCACTGCTTCTGAGAACTTCTGAGAAAACTGGGTTGTCTTCTCAAAAGGATTAAATGAGTCTTGTTCTGTTTGACCTACGGGGAAGACCTGGTCCCAAGGGTGGGAGATGTAAGGAAGCAGCTTCCGGTTCAGGAAGAAAGGGCTTCCTTAGGATAGAGCCATCTAACTGGGACAGGGCAGCTGGGAAGGGAGTGAGGTCTCCAGCATAGGTTTTTTTTTTTTTTACAAGTCCAGCTGTTGATGATTGACACAGTTGAACCCAAACTGGTGTTGGAGTGTCCTGAGGTAAATGGAGCTGGAACCTGGAGGCCAAAAGGCGAGAGACAAAGTGGTAGCCTGGGTGGTCAAGGAAGCTGGAGATAGAAAGGTCAGGCCTGGAGATGGAGGAGCCAAGGCCTGAGCTCAAGACAGCCACAGCTTGTCTTTCCTGGTGCTATTGGGCCCCAGCCGTGACTGGCAACTGCTTTTAAGGACACAGAGGGCTGGATTAGACAAGAAGAAATTCTCTCTTCTAGTTGCTGTTAATACTAGACTTGGAGGTGGGACTAAGAGGATGGGTGGATTAAATGAGGTGATTTGTCAAGAATGTTCAAGAAATAAGTATTACTCTGAGCTCAAAGTGAAAGCTGTTGATGAATTTACAAAACAAAACAACAACAAAAATTTACATTTGGGGAAAGAAAGGAGAAGGGATGGGAAGGAGGGAGGAAGGAAGGAGGGAGAAAAGGAAGGAAGAAGGAAGGAGGAGAGGTCCTGAACCTCTTAGAAAACCTTTCTAGAGAGCTTTTAACCTGCCTTCTTTAGCTTTAGATTTCATCCTGGAAAGTGATAAGGTGATAAAAGTTGCCAGGGTTTCCTTTCCTATCGTTTGCTGAATGCCCCGGCTTGGACTGAAGGCCCAGTTGGCAGATTGTGAACTCTCTGACGGGATCCCCGATTGATTCCTCATCTTCAGCTGTGTGCTCATTGCCGTGGTATTTCCTGAACAGCTGGGATCACTTAGCTTGGGAACAGCCAGACCAAG
This sequence comes from Petaurus breviceps papuanus, assembly GCF_028583685.1. Taxonomy (NCBI): domain Eukaryota; kingdom Metazoa; phylum Chordata; class Mammalia; order Diprotodontia; family Petauridae; genus Petaurus; species Petaurus breviceps. The sequence continues at coordinate 4,638,487 of NW_027186383.1, forward strand.
GAAGTGGATTTTCCAATTGTACTTGAAAAAACAAAACAAAAACAAAACAGAGGGTGGGAGGGGAAGGTTGAATATTGTGCATCACATGTTGATTGGCTGATGGCAAACATGACTTTCATTAGTTATATTCCTGAGCGACATGTGGACCAAAGTCATAAACTGGATCCATTAATATGGGAGTAAGGTCAGCTCTCAAAAGATTTTCATTTGGATTTAGACTAAGCATGGGATCATCAGTTTGGAGCTAGAAAGGACCTGGGAACTCATGTAGGCCACACCCCTCATTTCACAGATGGAGAAACCAAGTGATTTTGCCCAACTCCAGCCATATTGTGAGTGATAGGGCCAAACATCTGAAACCAGTTCCTCTGCCTTTAACTTTATCCATACAGACAAATGGGCAGTCTTTTTGTCTACTTAAATAACAACAACATGTAGATGATATGTTTTGTTTGAATGAAGCAGACAACATTTGTTGATCTACTTGATTGTGCCTCCAGTGTGTGTGTGTGTGTGTGTGTGTGTGTGTGTGTGTGTGTGTGTAAGGGGGGAGGGTTTTCGGGGACAGGTGCAGGGACTACAGACCGAGAACAGTCCCTGCTGTTTAAAGTTTTTCTTCTATGGGGGAATGTCCAATACACACTTGCATAAATACAAACTTGTTCTCTGATAGAGAGGGAGAGAGGAGCTGCAGGAGGTTTCCAGCATGGTCTTCTCCCCAGAGGACACCTTTAAAGACCGCTCATGATTCCTAGAGGCAGAGGTGTGGAGGGAGGGCATTCCAGGCCAAAGGCATGAAGATGGGAAATGGAGGGTGGTGTGTGCAAGTGGGGTTGATTGGCCTGGCTGGTGAAGGGGAGTAATGTGTGTGCCAGCATCCCAGAAATCTTTTAGACAGCCGCAGCCTTCCAAGGAACATCTCCTGAAAGCATTTCATGAAAACTGCTGAGGAGCCTTTGGCTTAGCCCTGTGCAACAAAAAGTATGGCCATGACCATGAGCTTGCATGCGTTGAGTCTGATGGTCACAGAAGCATCTCTTACCTGAGCACATCAGAGGGCTCACAGCCTATAAATCCTGAATCCTTTTGGAAGGTTGAGTAAGCACTGGGAGAGAAATGACTTCTAGGACAGTCTCATGTGACTTCAGGTCTTTGACAAGGAAGGATAATATTTCATTAATCCCTCCTGGGAATTACTCTATTCAAAGCCATCTCACCCACTCCAAGATGTCTGGGACTTGAAGGAAATGCTTGTTTTGGTACAAAGAGAGCCATGGCTGCCCCCTGCGTGGGGGACATATGATTTTTGTCTATTAGGGTTGGGCTCCACCAACCTTAGTCAAGCCCAAGTGACAGGAGGGGTGTCATGCTCTGAGAAGCAGCTCTGTTCTAGGTTGAAAACCTTTTCTTATAAATAAATAAGTTAGGTGGTACCGTGGATAGAGCACCAGGTCTGGAGTAAGGCAGACTCATCTTCCTGTGTTCAAATCTAGCCTCAGACTTTTACTATCTCTGTGACCCTGGGCAAGTCACTTTATACTGTTTGCCTCAATTTCCTCATCTGTAGAATCAGCTGGAGAAGGAAATGGCATACTACTCCAGTATCTTTGCCAAGAAAACCCCGTATGAGCTCATGAAGAGTTGAACACAACTGAGATGACTCAACAAGAGGAAGGAGTGAATAAATGGAGAGAAGTTTTATGGATACTTAGGATCCTAGAATGCTGGTTCTGGAGCTGTAAGGAGCCCTCCATGCTCTCAGGTCCAGCCAGCTCCCTCATATTGGAACTGATTTTGTGTTTATAGCACAATCATTTCTGGACCAACCCTGCCCTCCCCATCCCCACCCAGTGAAAGTGCCTTCTAGCAAAGGCACGCTGCACAGAGACCTCGCCTCATGGGCCAGCCAATGTTCTGGGCTCATATTCCCCATCGCTCTGAAAGGAGGAGGGGTTTGAAAGCCCCATTGAGACTGGCTTCCCTGCTCTTTCACAGTGTTTGGGATTCATAGGCTTGTCTGTTTAGTACATGTGCTGCCAAAGCAAGCATGGGTACATTGATTTAGAGCTAGAAGTAAAACCAAATCCTTGGTTTTACAGATGGGGAAACTGAGGTCTTGTTCAGGATCTCATAGGAATCAAGTGGCCAAGCTGGGCTTCAAGCTGACACCTTCTGACTTTTAATACAACCACCTTTCACTCCTCCATGCTGAATTTTTCTATCTATATGTAAATTGAATTACAGATTTGAAATATTTTCTCATGGATAAAATGAGACTAACTCACTGACTTCCTAGAGATGTTGTAAGGTTAAAATGATGTTATTTGTAAAGTGCTTTGCAAACTTTAAAGTACTCTATAAATTTGAGGCATTATTAGGAATTATAATTATTTTTAAATCAGAGAACTCTTCTAATTTCATTGTAAATCAATTTAATATTAAAAAATGTTTAGTTTATTTCAAAGACAAAAAAAAAACACATTGAGAAATACAGCTATCTATCCTCAATTCCATTTACAAGGCTTGTCCTTGTAGGCAATGTGCTAGGTGCTGTGTGTGTGTGTGTGTGTGTGTGTGTGTGTGTGTGTAACAGCCCTGCCTTCAGGATGTTTACATTTCCCTGGATCCTAGTGATCACATTGGAGCTTTGGTCTCTTTGATGTGGGGGCTGCTTCCAACCCATACATACTTGCCCACTCTTATCCATGGCCTCCCCTAAATCTGTCACCCAACATCCTGGAAGCTTTCCTTGGGCTCTCCTGACATCTCAGTGGAGTTTATAGACTTGTTCACCAATAAACACATCAACTGACCAGCATTTAAGTGTTTACAGTGTTCCAGGGACAGGGCATACAGAGAAATAAAGGAAATAGCCCCTGTGCTAAGGAGCTTATTGGGGTGAGCAGTATATTCATGTATGTGTCCATCACTTACTCCTGCCTTCAGGAAATTCTGAATGTAAATAATTGAGGTCTTAGAACAAATGGGTTTGATCTTTAATTCTGTCTACCTGATATGCTTGCTGCCCCACACCTCAAAAGGTAAAGTGATAAGAAATAAGAAATCATGGAACCAAAATCCTTCGCCTCCATTCTTACATGATTTGGCATTTGTCTGAACTTCTGTGGATTGATGATCAACATTTTCCTAAATCCAATTGTTTTCTTGGAGGCAGAGGGTGTGAAATACTCAAATATAGCAGCTGCTTTTTTTTTTTTTTTGCCTTCTGCTCTTTCTCTGTTGAAAGGCTTGAATGAGAGTCATTCAGTGGAGAATTGTCTCTTTGGTGATGAGACAATTTATCCAGGCCTGTTTATTGAGTGATCCAATAAAAACTTTGGAGAGAAGGAAGGACTTTGTCCTTCCAGGATGGGAGCTTCCATCTATGTGGTCCTCCTTCTAGCAAATGTGAATCAAAGGTCTATTTAATTCAATAATCTTTATTAAGCACCCACTAAGAGCTAGACTCTGTCCTTGATACTGATGAGAAAAAGACAACAATGAGTTTCATATTCTCAACAATGAAATGGTTTGTGTATGTGCAGTGGGATGGTGTGGTGTGGTGTGTGGGCAGCATTTACACAGGTGCTAAGTAAATTTTAAAGCATATAAAAAGGAAGCATGGCAGTGGATGGAGAACTGGCTTCAAAGTTGAGAAGACCAGGGCTCAAACTTATCAGGCACCTGCTGACTGGCTGGGTGGAACTGGGCAGAGAGGGTGCCAGCTTGCACTGGTAGAGATTATATCAATTACATCACAGGTCCCATGGATATCCCTATAAAGTAAATGCAAAGTAATTTGTAGGGCAGGAGGAAGAAAACAAGGACAACTAGGGGAAGCAAGAGAAGGTTTCATGTAGGCATTGACACCTGAGCTGGGATTGGAAAAAAGCTAGGGATTCTACAAGATAATTGATGGTGTAGTGTAATGGATAGTACTGCCCTTGGAGCCACAAGTCCCATCTCAGGTAATTACTAGTTCTGTGACCCTAGGCAAGGCATTTAATGTCTCCGAACCTCAGTTTCCTTGTCTGTAACTTGGAGATAATAATATTAACTACTCCACAATCTTATTTTGAGGATGAAATAACATAACTTATGAAAAAGATTTTCCAAACTTAAATTTCTACTAATGTAAGCTATTGTTAGTATTAACCTAAGATGTTTTTCATGAGATACTGATGGAATCAGGAAGACTTTAGGTACAGGTCCTACTTCCAATATTACTGCCTTGCAGGAGTCAGATAGCTTTCCAGTACCTGAGACAGCTCTCTAAGATGAAGTTACCAAGTAGGGACTCATCTGGGATCCTCTAAGGAGGCTACTTTCTCACTGACTTCCCTCCCCCAGGGAAGTCATGGCATGGCCATCCTACCTTTGTATTCATATCCCCAGTTCTTAGAACAGTGAATGGCACAAAGCAAGTGTTTCATCACTTTTTTTTCCCACTTGACTGCTGAGGAATTTGTCTTTTCTCTGTTAGCAAGGCTGGTCCAGTGAGTCTTGGGATCACCTCCATTACCATGAGGAGACACCAACATTAAAATTTAGTCAATGCTCCAACGATAGTTGGGAAAGTAAGATTCATTCAAATGAAATCATTATTGATCTAATACATATTGATCTCCCACCCCTGGGCCAGGAGAGGGGTGAGGGGGGTGGGGGGAGCCAAATTGGTGGCTCCCAGACCATGGCCAGTGCTCTGCTCAGTGTCAGAGGACTTGGTTTTCCAGGTCTGACTTGAGGTCTTTCTGTGTGATCTTGGGTAAGTCACGTCATCCGGTTTATCCTCATTGGCCAAGCAAGGATGCTAGTAGAGTTTTCACTACCCACCTCCTAGAACTCTGGTTGGGCTCGATGCTTTTTAAACCTTGAAGTACTACATAGAGGCAAGCATTTATTATATTTCTAAGTCCTGGCCCCTGCTCTCAAGGGCCTTCCGCTCCTGCCTCCCCCAGCTCATATTTCTATAGAACTTTAAGGTTTGCAGAGCTGTTTGTAAGTAATCTCTTTTCATGGAGGAGGGATCAAAGCTGTAGGATGGGGAAGCTCCTCAGGGGCTGTCTAATGAAATTTCAAACTTCCTTCCATTATAAATGCAGGCAACAAATGACAGGACGATTAGTCTTCACCAGACTGCCAAAGAGTAGTGAAAAAGATTGAGAGCCAGGATCTAGCTCGGAAGGAAACTGACACCCAGAGCCAGGAGATGATAGCAGGATTCTAGCCTGAGTTCTTTGCAGAGTGGGTGCTCTTTGTTCATGTCACCAGTTTGACAGTGTCAGCCCTTGGTGTTGGTAGGGACCAAAGAGCTAGTTGTGCACCTGCCCCTAGGACTGACTGTCATCCATTTCGAGGGCTCCAGTTCTGGGTCCTGGATTACATCTGGTCTTCACTTGAGGTGTGTTACCCCATCATCCACTGGTTCTCTGTGAGGAACTCATTGGAGCATGAGCTCTGGCTCTTGGGCTCACAGACTTAGAGCTGGGAAGGATCTTAGAGGCCATTGAATCATTTTCCAGATGAGGCGCCCAAGGCCCCAGGTCCTCAAAGGCTGGCAGATTGTGAGTTCTGGCCAATCTTACAGAGCAGTGACATTGGGACTCAGTGCCAGGCTGTATGGCTGCTTTCCCAAGATCACCCTAGCCATGTAAAGGGAGGGGGTGGTGAGATAGCCAGAGGGAGATTTTCTCACCTCTAGGAATTCATTAATATTATCTGTTAAGTGAGAAAGAAGGTGGGATCCATGTCTATGGGAAGGAGAACCACAGGGAAGGAAAATCAGGTCCAGACAATATAGGGTCTTCCTTCCTTTCTTCCCTTCCCTTTCCTTCCCTGTCCTGCCCTTCCCTGCCCTTCCCTGCCCTTCCCTGCCCTGCCCTGCACACTTTTGAGTAAATTTCAGTTGTTCACTGGCCATTTTGTGTCTCCTCTTTGCCCCTGTGGGGGTATGTGCAAACTTCTGATCGCTGGCCTGAGGCAAGCTAACCTTGGATCACTTTGGGTAAGAGAAAATAATAGGAAATAATCGTTTCATTTAGGTGGGTTTTTCTTGATCTTTTGTATTTACTGATAGTCTTTCTAGACTTTTTTGTTAAAGCAATTGGGGTTAAGTAACTTGCTCAATGGCCAGTTATTTCTGGGTGTGGTGCTAAGTATCTGAGCCGTGATTTGATCCCAGGTCATCCTGACACTGGAGCAGGTGCTCTTACTAGCTGTGCTACCTGGCCGCCCCAGACTTTTTTTTTTTAAGAGAAAGATTTATGTGGGCCAGTCATTCAAAAAATTCTTTCTTCATTGAAACATAAAGCCCTATGAAAGCAGTCCACACTGAGCACCCCCAATTTAGGAACAGGTTCTAAGTACTACAACCCCATTGGCCTGGGTGAGGGAGAGTCGGGGGAGTCCTCTCCCCCAAGCATCTCCAGCTTTCTGCTCCCAATAGAAGGGAATCCAGCTTTCTTTCCCTAGGAGCATTCCCTGGCTCACTGAGCCTGTACCCCAGAGTAGACCTCTCAGGGCAATCTTTTAAACAAGACTAGGGCCTCCTCATAAGGGGTTATCAAGGTCCATCCCAGAAAGGTACTCAATGAGCAAAGTAAATTGGGTAGGGGGCAGAGGTTTATTTCCCTCAAAGACACTCATACAAAGATGTTAAAAAAAAAAAAAGGCTCATCGTGTCACATTGACAAAGACACAGCTGAGGAACTATCGTGCCATCCACCAACCAGCAATCAACCAGTGGCATCTTAATTGTCTACAAGGTGCCAGACGCTCTGTTAAATCTTGGGACATTTATTAAGTGCCTGTAACATCCCAGGCCCACAGTTGGGAAGAGTGAAGTCAGTCTTATTGGTTTCAGTCAGACTGGTCCCTGGTCCCTGGTCCCCAAGAGTGCTCCCTCCCCATTGAACTCACGGCCTTGAGGCCTATTTCCAGCTGTTTCCAGGCCTGGCCTGCCCTCCCCCTCCATATCTGCCTCCCAGAGCCCTGCCTCACCTTCAGCGCCCTCTCAGGTACAGCCTTCTACACCCGGCTGTTCACGAGCCTCTCCCCCTGCCGCCAGCTGCTCATAGCCACCTAATTCTCTTGGGTTTTTAAATTACTTTACATTTATGAAGAACATACTTTTCTATGTGTATGTCGTCTCTCTGGTAGAATGTGTATTTGTGGGCAGGCACAGGGAATTCTGAGGACCAGAAGGGGTTGGGCTCCTTGGGTATAACAGCCCCCCCCCCCCCCCCCCTTGGCCTAGCTCCCATCACTCCACCCTTTTTTTTCCTTTCTAGGGACCTAAGAGTCCCATGTATTAATCCTCCTCTGATACCTCTTAGCCTAGGGCACTTTCTCTCCCTTTGAGTTTCTGATCAAAGCCAGGCTTCCCTCTTGCTTATTCCATAGCTCCCCAAACCAGGGCTGTTTTTATTAAAAAGCCAGGACAAGGCCCCTGAGGTTGCCCCCAGGAACTGTGGAAAGCAGAAGGGGTGCTGGGATAACAGGCCTCCTCCTTCTCTCCTCCCCCTCTTCTTCTGATTGGAACCTGTTGAGATCATTGAAAGCAGGTGGTAATGGAACCTTTGGTTACATAACAAACTGGGGGTGTGGGGGACTGGTCTTCAGTTCTCCAGAGAAGCAGATTGGGCTTCCTGGGTCCAAGATTGAGAGCTGGAAGAGACTGTGGAATACAGCTCCCCCCCATTGTTCTCTCATTTCAGTCCTGTCTGTCTCTCTGTAACCCCATTTGAGGTTTGCCATTTCCTTCTCCAGCTCATTTTACAGATGAGGAAACTGAGGCAAACAAGGTGAAGTGAATTGCCCAAGGTCACACAGCTAGTCGGTGTGAAGGGGTGAGGTTAGAGCTCAGGTTTCAGTTCTCCATCTCTCTTGCCACCATTAATGACCAATGCTGTCAGTTTGGGGCTTTGGTGGTAAAGAACAGGAAGAACTTGGAGATTAGAGGTTCTCAAGCTCGGTGTGAGATCAATGGGACCTTAGACTACAAACCAATCCCTTCATTTTGCACCTGAGAAAACTGAGGCTCAAAGAGGGTGCATGACTTGTCTTAGGTCACACTGGCAGCATCAGAAGTGGGATTAGAGCCCAGGTGCTCTCAAGTCTGTATCAAGTCCCTGATTATATGCAAGGTCCTGGGATTCAAGTAAAGCTGAGGAAGACATCCCTGCTTTTGGGGAACTGAGGCTCCAGTGACTCCCAGTGCTGGGAAGCAAAGGAGACAGACAGCTTCTCCCTCCTGCCCTCCTGCCTAGAGTTATGCTACTTCAAGGAAGGCCCACCCACTCTGTCATCCCTGGGCAAAGATACTTCTAGTCTAGTCTTAGGCATCTAAGAAATTGGTAGGATCCACCTTCAGCACTGGGGAGACCTCAAGGGTTATACAGTCCAATGGTCTTCATTTGACAGAAAGTCAGACCCAGAGTGGGAGTCACCTGCCCAGGGCCAGCCAAGTAACAAGAGAAGAGTCTGGATGGGACCCCTGGTACTCCTGCCAAGGACTGGTCTTGGATTCAAGAAGATTGAGACTTGACTTCCACGTCAGACATTTACTAGTTGAGTGACCCTGGACAAGTTACTTCTCTTCTCTGACCAAAGGTTATAGGAGTACTTGTCTCATTAAATGTGATTTTAATTTTTGCATATGTATATGTGTGTGTGCACACAATATATATATATATATAGATACATATATGTACATACATGTAATATTGTATAGCTACATATAATTTTATATAAAAATATGTTATATACGAAAATGTATACTACACTACAGACAGAGCCATTTGCCAAATCTAAGCTGTTATCTAAATGCGTGTTCTTATCTTTACTATTGTCCAAAATTCAAAGACAAGAAAAGGAAGAAAACGATTCCATTCCTTGTTGTCTATCATATTTTCTGTAAGAAGAGCTGGATTGTACTGGTTTGTACAAACACATCTGTGTTCTAGAGCAGCTGTGGTGGCTTAGTGGTCTCCAGATTGAATTCCAGGAGAGGGAGGAAGGAGAGAGCCCACTGGCCTCCAGCACAAATGAGTCAGTTCAGAAGTTTGGGACCTAATTCTCCCACTTACTGTGGGATTGTAGTAAGTGGCAGGAACAGAAAGGTTTAGCCATCTTTTCCCCAAGCATATGATCATCACTTTTGAGCTGGGAGGGGCTTTAGAGGTCATCTTGTCCCTCCCCACCACTTCTTTTTTTCATTTTAAATTTATTGATTCTTAAAAACATCATATTAATCTTCCTTTTACTGTGACATAGTGGACAAACCACTGACTGGCCTTGGTATTATGGAACCTGGGTTCAGATTCCTCTTCTGGTGGTACTTCTGTGACCTTTGGGCAAATGGCTTGAGCTCCCCAAGCCTCAGTCTCTTTGTCTGTAAAGTTAGGGTATTGGATTGCTTGGCAGCTCCAAATCTAATGCCCTTAAAAATGTGCCTTCTTTCTGATCCAAGTCCTCCCTTGTAACAAAGAAAAACAATCAAGGAGAGTCGACCAACACCTGGGTGCCCACTCTGTTTGTCTGCATCGGTCATCTCTAGCATCTGCAGCTCTTTGTCTTCTGGATTTAATATCAGCCTTTATATTTTTTCTGTTTGGTCCATTTTTGTGTGTTATTTGAGCATTTTTGGTTACTGTAGTGATTGTCTGTAAGGTTCTCTTGGTTCTACATCAGTTCTCCCAGGTCACTTTGAGTTCTTCACCCAGGTCATTCCTTCCAGTGCAAGAATGTTTCATTATATTCATGCAGCACACTTTGTTTAGCCATCCCCTAGCCAGTGTGCACCCACTTTGTTTCCAGTTGTTGCTATCACAAAAAGTGTTGCCATCAATGTCTTGGTATCTATAGCTTTCAATCGATCAACAACCCAGAAGATTAAGAGCCTATTATAAGGGGGAAGGAGGAGGATTCAGAGGATTCAGGGCTAAGGTGACACCATATTTGCATCAAAAAACCTTCCTTTTTTTTGGATGAATCAAGATAGTCCCAGATAAGTAAATGTGGCTTGTATATAAAATGAATGAGGAATAATGTGAGCGAGGGTCACCCACAACTGGGAGTGGAGCATCAAAAAAGGCTTCTTGAAACAAGTGAGCCTTGGAGGGCTGAGTCAAGAGGCAGAGGTGGAAGGGAGAGAGAATTGTAGGTACGGGGGACAGTCATGGAAGTACCTGCCCAAATGTGGATTAAAGTATAGGCTACTTTAGTAACTTTTCTCACATAATTCTAAATCCTTTTCTAAAATAGGCCAATTCATAGTTCCACCAACAGTGTATCAGTGAATCACACTTCTTCTTCCTCCCCTTGAATTGATTATTTTTACCTTGTATCATCACTTTCAGTTTCATCAACCCTGCCATTTTAGAGATTAAGAAACTGAGACCCAGGACGAGGAATTGATTTGCCTAACCAAGGGAGTAAGCAACAGAGCTGGGCTTTGAACCCAGGACCTCCTGACTCTACATCTGCTCCTTCTATATCACAAAAGATGGTGTTTGACCTCTGGCTCCCTCAGCACAGGCTTCATGTAAGCATAAGGGTTTCTAGTGTCTTGTAGACCCATTGTGGCTTCAGGATGTGCTCAATTCACTCATTAGCCAGAATTAAGGGATGTATCATTGGCCTGATTAAGTCGAACCTGCATAAACCGAAGCCTGTGGAGTTTGGGGTAAATGTACATTATCTACCCAGTGGTATCATCATTAAATCCTATATATCTCTAGAAAGCTGCATATTGGGCGTAACTTTCTTTTTCTTATCCTTCCTTCCACTGGTCTTTCCTTTACCCACCATGATAATGGGTTTAGCTCTTTTTGTGAATTTTTACCTCTGAATAAAAATAGGGAAATAGTGCTGTGGGAGATCGAAGCCATCAGAGTCTTCTTGTGGTCAAGTAAGTATTCATGAAACCATCTTCCTCCACCCCCATTATCCTGCCCTTCCAATAGAAGCAGTTATTTTCTTGTTTGATGGTAGATACCTTTCATAACCGCCAAATGCCTTTTGAGATCGGAGATGACGGAGAGATTCAGGAACCATGTTCTTTGTCTCTTAAGAGGAGAAGCTCTGTTCATCCCCAACTCCCCCCTGGACCCAGGCTCCTCAGGAAGGCTGCTGGGTAAGAAACGAACACTTCTCATGTCATCTCCTTCCCATGTTCCCTCCCTCTCCCTTCTGGTAAGCAGGAGATGGGGGAAGATGCCCAGTCTGCCTGCTCCAGGGGATAAAGGCATTATTAGTATAATGGTGGCCCGCTCCGCATCAAACCTTTCCCTTTCCCACAATTACATGCTCAAGTCTTAGGATGAAAGGCATAGTCATTGAGGTGGCTTAGACAGCTAGACTGGGAGTGAGGAAGACCTGAATTTAAATCACATGGCAGACACTTGTAGTTGTCTGACCCTGGGCAAGTTACCTAACTCCTGTCTGCCTCAGTTTCCTCTGGTCAAATGTGAATGATAGTAGCACCTGTCTGCCAGGGTTATTGTAAGAATAAAATGTGTTGGGGCGGGTAGGTGGCATGGTGAATAGAGCATAGGCCCTGGAGTCAGGAGGACCTGAGTACAAATCTGGCCTCAGACACTTGACACACTAGCCCTGTGACTTTGGGCAAGTCACTTAACCCCAGTTGCCCTCCAAAAAGCAAAAATAAAAACAAAACAATAAAATGTGTTTATGTCTAAAGTGCCTTGCAAACTTCAAAGCAATCGATCTGTAAACATTTATTAAGCACCTACTATGTGTTAGGTCCTGGGCCAAGTGCTAGAGGTACAAAAAAGGGCAAAAGACAGTCCCTGCCTTCAAGGAACTTGCAGTTTAAAGGGGGAAACAACATGCAAACGAATATTTACAAAGCAAGCTCTGTAGGAGTGAACAGTTAACAGAAGGAAGGCATTGGAAGGAGAGGGGCTGGGAAGGTGGGACTTTACCTGGACTGTCACAGAAACCGGAAGCTCAGTAGTTGGAGCAGAGGAGGGAGAGGGTGTTCCAGGCAGGGGCACAGCCAGAGAGTGCCCAGGGCTGAGCCCCAGGGGCTTTGTCCTTGTTCTTTTCATACTGTGGTCATTGTCTGTGGTCCCTGGCTCCCCAGCTCTCTCAGAGACAAGTCTAAGTTTTCGCTTATGCTTGTCTGTTCTTTAGGGATGGAGAGGTGAAAGCAGTTAGCTGTGAAGGGACCCAGCATCTGACCTGCCTCTGACTCTGGCCTCTGACCCTAACTCACACCTAACTCACTTCTAGCCTCTGGGCTCCAGTTCTGTATCTGCTGAATGAGTGAGTAGAGGTAGAGATACTGATTATAGCAACTGAAGTTGGAGAAGCAACAAAGTATGAAACCTGCTGGGTAATTATACTGGACAGTGCTGGCTGAGGTGGGGGACTATGGGGGTGTAATACTGTATACGCTGCCCCAGTCCACACTGGATCACATACTGTCAGTTTATTGGCAAGTTTGCTGAATTACCTTTTTACCTCTTTCTAAATTCTTTCTTACTAGGCACAGATGGCTTGTTGGGGAAGGGAGTGGACAAATGCACTCAGAAATGAGAGTGGACAAGAGTGTTAGGAGAATGAGAGCTATCAGAAATTTTAAGCAAATTTAAAATTGTATTTTAAAAGAATAAAGCTAATTTTTATTTTAAAATAAGAGGCCTGGGATGGATGTTCCCTAAGGGCCCTTCTGGCTCCACATTCCATGACCCTATAAAGCAGAGGTGTCAAATATGCCAGAACCAGATTATGATGCAGTGGGGAAATATTTAGCATGATAAACAGATATACAGTGGGCCAGGGCTAATCTCACATGGTAAAGCGGAGGTGACTGCAGCCCGCAGGGATCGGGCTGTAGGGCTTAGGGATCCCCAATTCTGTCTGAGCTCAACATCACTGCTCTCAAGGGGCATACAAAGCCTAGGGGAGGCAAGCGGTGGGCTAGTTAGTGCCGGAGACATGAGTGAGCCAGGATGCTTTGGAACAGAGAAGGAGTGAGGGGAAGTCACGGGAGGTGCTTCTGGAGAGCGTGGACTCAGGTTGTGAAGGGTTTTAAATGCCTGGGGGAGGGACAGGGTGGTGGAGGTGGGGGTCTTGTATTTTCTGCTATTGGCAAGAGTGAGATCTGGTTTGGAAACCTGGGGAGTGGGGAATGGCATGGGCAAAACAATCTGGCATCCATTTGAAGGGTGGCTGGAAGAGGAGCCACGTGGAGGCGCTTTGGAGGGCAAACACCCAGCCAGGGCCAAGTGTTGGCCTTGAAAGCTCTGGAATCCGAGAACAGTCAGTTAGCAGCATTCATTAGGGGCTTACTATGTGCCGGTCACAGTGCTGAGCAGTGGGGAGGCAAAGAAAGACAAAGGCAAAGACCCAGCCCATATTTCCATGAGAATTTGCTTCCTGTGTCTGGCCACAAATTCTCTGGTCCTCAGTTTCCTCAGCTATAAGATGAGGGTATAGGTCTCGATGGCATCTGAGATCTCTCCCCACTTTTAGAACTATGATCCCCTCTCTGGGCCTCAGTTTACTTGTCTGTAAAGCAAAGGGTTGACATAGATGGCCTCCGATGTCCATACTATGCCCCTCCTGGCTCTCACCTCCCAGCTGTTCCTTCCTTGCTAGGTCCTCTTGGAAGCTGCATTGTAATTATATACCAGGTTCAGTTTTACTGAGGTAGGACCCTCCCGTATTCCACATCTGGCACAGCTCTGCAGCGAAGATCGAGGCCTCTTGGCCAGAGCAGGATCCGCTCTGCTGGGCCAGAGAAAGAGAAGCCTCTTCACGGCCCAGCAGCTGGGGAGAAGGCACACAGGTAGAACTTGCTGCCAGTTTGGCTGGAGGAATTCCTTTGATTTCCCGAGATCTGGGTCCCTGCCAAGCCTTCCCAGAGCTGGAAGCTGGGGGAGGAAGAGTGGGTAAGGGGGTTTGTCAGTCTTGGAGGTGCAGAGGCAGCTTTGAGCCCAGGGTCTAATTCATGAACCAGAAGGCTCCCTATCAGAAAATCGGGTGACTCATCCTTGGGGCTGGGCCAGGCTGCTTCACCAAGGCCCTCACTTCTAATAACTTGTGTGTGCAATGCCCTGCTTGCCTTCCCTGGTGAGGCCTTTATGCCTTCTGCACTCCCTTATCACCTGGCCTGCCAATTCCCTTCCTGAGCAGGACCAGTTGCAGATTCAGTTCTGCGTAAGGAAGCTTGTGCGAGATCCAGAGGTCAACATGTGCTCATTCATTTATTTTCTCCATGCCCATATGCCTTACTGGTGTCAGTGAGGAAGACTACTTGCCACCCCTTAGCTTTTAAAAAATTCATTATATATATATATATATATATATATATATATATATATCCATTTCTCATGTTTCCCATTGACTCTCCCCCCCATCCCAGAAAACCCTCACTTGTAACAAAGAACATAAGATAGAAATTGTTCAGCAAAACCAACCCACCCTTGAAAGTCGGACATCTGTCATTCTCCATACCTGCGAAAAATGGAAGGGGCAGGGGGCCTTCTCACGGCTGGTTTCTGAAGCCAAGCTTGACCATTATAAATTTGAAATATTTCATTTCTATCTTTTCAGTTTTGTTTTCTTTTCAATCAGCAAGCTTTTATTTTTCTCTCCCTCCCCTCCCCAACTGAAAACAAAATGGAATCCTGACACCACATATGCATAATCAGTCTATCAAACTAAATTTTCCCGGTAACCATGTCCAAAAATGTAGGTTTCCCTCTGCAGGCACCCCCTCCCCCTGTGTCAGGAGGTGGCAGTGGGCTTGGTCCGTTACTAGACCTCTCACTGCACGGAGCTGAACTCTGCAGCCTTTCAAAGCTGCTTGTCTTTACCTTGTTATTGGGGTATCGGTCACTCTCCTGGTTCTGATCACTTCCCGCTGCATCAGCTCAGTGGATGTTTCCAGTGTTTCTCAGAAATTGTCCCCTCCATTCTTTTGTAGAGCAGAATGAGATGACATTATCTGCGTATTTGTTTAGTAATGTGTTTAGCTGTTCCCCACTGGAGGGGATCCCCTTTAGTTTCCAGCTTTCTTGGCACCATTAAAAAAGCTGCTCTAAACGCCTTTGAATATATAGGCCCCTTCCCTATTTCTTTCATCTTTGGGGGGTCAGTATTCAAGTTTTCTTTTTTCCTTCTTTGTTCTTTTCACTGATAACATTGTAGTCATGGTGTCGTTTGAGTAAGGCCAGGAGGCCAGTGTCACACTGGGTGTGTGATGCCTAGGCAGTCTGCTGACATGGAGTGGTCGGGGATATAAAGGCTTTCGGTGCCAAACGGAGGATTTTCTATTTGATCCTGATGGTGACAGGGTGCCTGTCACTGGAGCTGAATGAGTAGGGGAGGGTGTAATCATCCCTGGACTTTAGGAAGGTGGCCAGGATAGCTGAGTGGAGGACTGAGCAAAGCTGGGAGAGACCAGCCAGCAGGCTTTGGAAGGAGGGGGGAGGGGAGGGGGCATGGCCAGGGGACAGGTGAGACTCGAATCCAGCTCTCCCTGACCCAGGCTCCCTGCTCTATCAAGTACAACGCTTCACTTCTTCTGTGGCAAAGCCCCTTTAATGTGATTTTATTTTGATTCTTTCCACTTACAAATTCAGAAGGTACATTTCCTGAGGGCAAGAGCTGGATTTTGTTCTAGTGTTTGTGGGGGCTGGCACCTAGCAGGGACTTAATACAGGCTTGCATTGAATCCGCTTCCATATTTAATGGGATCTCGGATTCCACTGGCTTTTCCCTCAGACTACGGAGATGGCATGTCCAGTCTTCCAAACTTCCCATGACCTGGGACCCGGTCTGAGTCCTTCAGCTTGAGCTGACCTTCCCTAATGGCATGGCTCAGAGAACCCCAGGGTCATCTTCATCCAAGAGGAGACTTCACCGGAAGAACAGGATTTGTTTCCGTTCTAATCAGGTCCTCAGGCTTTTCATGATTTAAAGGAGGTTCAACTGACAGTTGGCTCTGTGCCCAGCAGCACAAAAGGGGAGGCTGGGAGCCTGGCTACACCAGGGGCCAGCCTTTTTTCCCCACTTTTTTTTTCTGAACCATTGGTCAGTAAGTGAATTGTCTGAACCTCAAACAAACCGATTTCCCTTTTCATTAGGGTATTGTGGGAGAGAGACCTCATACAAAAGAGTGGCATGGCGGTTCTGAGGCCTGGGTCCAACTCCCTGGCTTGCCCATTTATAATCATAACAGTAATGAAGAAGAAGGAGAAAAAGTTCACTACCAGCATTTACATAGTACTTTATAATCTGCCAAGCATTTTCCAGGTGACCCTCACCAGGGGGCCTACCGGTGAGGTAGGTGCTGTTCGATGACACTGGCAGGTCCCTTCCTTTCTCAGGGCCTTGGTTTCATCCTTTCTAAAATGAAGGCATTTAGACTGCATGCCCTCCCAAGTCCTTTCCTTCTCTGAATCTCTGATCCTTTGACTATACCTAAGGATAGAAACGGAAGATTAAACATCAGAGCAAAATGAGAAAACCCAACAAAGCTGACAGCCCTAGCTCTTTTGGCATGGCTTCCCCGGTCCCTCGATGAGCAAGGCAAATCCTTGCTGATCTCTGTTGCAGGTAGCCTATGGCATTGAAGGGCAGCCTCCAAAGGGAGCATTCACACCAAGGGTGTTGGCAGATTTTCATCACCAAAGAACATGTCCCGTCGCTACCTTTTCAAGTGAAGACAGTGAGAGAGGACAGAAGCTGCCTGTGAGCAGGATCTGGTGCCTGATTTAAGACCCTCCTGCGAGGTGTCAGGCCAGCAGCTCCTTCCCCATCCCCATGCCAGAGTCTAGCACTTTCTTTACCAAGAAGGTGGGAGTTCATTCATTCATTCAACACTAAGCACCTACTGTGTGCCAGAAACTTTGCTAGGCTGTGGGAGTTTAAGACCAAAACAAGAAAAATTCTATGGGAAAGCAGAATCCAGAAAAAAAAATATGTGTGCGTGTGTGTCTGTCTTTTTATGTGGGTATACAAACACACGTGCATACATATATGTATATACACATACATGCGTATTTGTGCATGTATGTGTTCTGTAAGAGGTGACTTCTGGCTTAATACAGGGTCAAAATGCATTTCTATGAGGGGACCCTTTCATGACGCAGCCACAGTGTCTTCCCTGCTCCTCTGCTAGAGATATATTCATTTTGTCCATTTAAATGACACTGCGGCCCTTGCTGCAAATTGTACTGATTTGCTTTTTGTATTGGGTGTTCTCTGGGCGTACAGGCTGCTTTCATAGTGTGATGATGAAAGTTATCCATTTTTCTAGCTGGTTGGGCAGAAGGGGTTTTCTCTGACTGTCCTGGAGACAATACACAGAAACAGACACCCATACCCCTACACCCTCCCCTCCCCAACAAAGCCAACACAGGCAGGATTTAAAATTCCAAGCCAAGAACCAGAAAACGACGTCTCAGAACCACCCTGCTCACCCGGCACTGCAGGAGATGGTCTTCCCTGAGAAGAGAGCTCTTGGTCTCCTGTTGGCCAGAAGATAAGGTTCACTCCTCTTCTAAATTGTTTCCATCTAACCTTCCCGTTAGCAAAGGAGGGACTTGGGCACCCCCATGACTGATCTCAGCTTTAAGCTGCCATTGGTTTCATAGGGCCAGGTGTGTTATAAGCAATAAGGGATTATTCATAAGAGTTTGTTGATTGAATTACTGAATTTGAGAGTTTCCTCAAATTAAATGTCAAGTAGAAATAAAGGTTCCAAAACCCTTTACTTTTCCTTTGATTTTCTGTTTATCGAGACCTGATAATGGTCAATAGAGCCTGCCCCTGAGCCTGAAAGACACAGGTTAGAAGTGGGTTTCTCTCACTTACCATCTTGGCTTCATTTTCCTGCTCTGCAAAGTGAGGATCTTGAACCAGGCAGCCTCTCTAGCCCCGGAGCTGGGATTCTATGGAAATAGTTGTAAATGCTGGCCTCAGGCCTGTTGGGAGGCACTTGAGGGTTGGGGGTGCAGAGGAAGCTGGCTGGCATTTGACCAGCTTTTGATGCCCCAAACTAGGGAGCGTCTCTGGGATGTTCTGCATTTTGGTGGAAGCTGGCAGGTTTTATTCTCTGGGGGAAGGAGTGCTCTGAGAGCAGATGCATCTTACCCAGTGCTTCTGGCCCTTTCCATGATATTTCTCTGTACAAGGAACACTTGCAGACCTACTGGCCTCACATCTGAACACTGGGCCAGGACAGTGGTTTCCAAGCCAGTGATTTGTAGAAGGGGGAGGTGACGAAGGTGGGGGGTGGGTAGTGCCACAGTATGGGAAGGAATTCCAAGTGAAACAGGTACCCTCAGCCCTTACATTAAACAAGGCAGTCTGGAACAGTGGAGATAGTAATGCCTTCTGAGTCAGTGGATATGCTTTCAAATCCTGCCTCTGTTAGCTGTGTGACCTTGGGCAGGCCCTTAATTTTCCTGTTTCCCCCTCATAAAATGAGGGAGCTGGACTCTGAGATTCCTTCCAGTTTCAGGTCTGTGATCTTGTGATCCCAGGAATGTTGATCACACGTATGGAGAGCTGTGCCCTCCCAGGAGCGGCCCCAGGCCTGCTGGGGTCTCCTGTAGCAGAAGCATAAGGGCTGGAGGAGTGGGGGAAGCTAGTTTGGAGTGGGGGAGACCTGGGGTTAAATTCCTCCTCTGATGCTCCCTTCTACTCTGAGCCTTGGTCTGGCACTTTGAGCTGATCAGGTCAGCTCTTGTTACAGCAGATCAACCAATTAACAAATCCTTAGCCACGGCTTGTGCCAAGGACAGTGCTAGGCTGTGGGGATACAGATCCAAAAGCACTCTGTTGGGCATTGTCCTTGGAACATTGGAGGGAAAGGGAAGGAGAAAATTTCAGGCTAAGAGTCTTGGCTTTGAAATCCTAAGGCCTTGGTTCAAATCCCACCCCTGAGGCTACCTGTGTGTCACAGCCTACCTGAACCTGTTTTCTCCTTCCCCACTGAGTCTTTGAGACCCCTCCCAGTTCTCCATTTATGATCCTGAGAAAGTAATTACAATGGAGAGACTGTAGTGAAGGGGGGGGGAAACCCCCTCACACCTGCAGGTGGTACCTGAGCCTGCCTTCCCAGGGGCTGTGGTTGAGGAGCCAGAGGACACCTTGTAAGGGGAGGTTGAGCTGCCCAGAGTTGGAATATTTGAGGGAGAAGGGGACAATGCATAAACAGCTTTGGAAAGACAGGCTGGTGCCAGCCAAAGACAGGCTCTGCCAAACCAGAGAACAGGGAGCCCGGGGAGTATCTTGAGCTAAGGAGGAACCTGGTCAGACCTTTGCTTTAGGGATATCGATTTGGGAGCTGTGCAGAGATGTTAGAAGGGAGATGTGGGAGAGATCCAAGGCTGTTGTAATAGACCCTGCCCGAGGGAGGGCGGTGGTGGCTGTGTGGGTGGAGGGCCTGAGATTCCTGGCCAGGCTGGGCTCCCTGCTCCCTCCCTCCCTTTCCTAGAGGTGGTGAGGCCAGGAGGGAGGCAGCCTTTGGGGAGAGCCTGGGGCAGGCTGGCCTGGCTTTGGAGCAGCCCTAGTCTCTGGGGATGTGGGGAGGGGCTGCTCCTGGGCCTTGGGATCATCTGCCTGGCGAGTCCACCAGGGCCCTAAACCTCAGTTATCTGGAGTGGGGTGACTGGGGTGGAGTGTGGACCCAGGATCCCCCAGATCCCTGGGCAGGAAGCTGAAAGTGACTGGGGGAAATGTTCTGTGTTCTGTAAGGTGGGGGGGGGGGGGGAATGAATTTGCCTAATCCTAGCCCACATTAATAGTATGGCTGGAGGGAAAGCCCGGACTGGAGCAAGCCTGGATTGGGGCTCAGCACAGCACCTGGTGGGATCCTGGAAGGCAAGGTGATTTCTAGGGAGCCAGAGTGCTGAAGCTGAACAGGGATTCCCTGTCTCAGTTTTAAAAAATAAAAAGATATGTGGAGAAGGAAGGTGCCAAGGGGGAGTAGAAGGGGCACCAGATTAAGGTCAGGGGTCCTGGCTTCTGCTCCACCTCCAAGTTTTATCAGCCATATGGCCCTGGGCCTGGTTGACTCCCCAGCTTTGGGACTCAGTTTCCTCCATGGTGAAATGCTAGAGATAGAACAGCCGAGAAGGAAATGGCAAAGCCTTTGCCAAGAATACCCCGAACAAGGTCATGAAGAGTCCCCATGACTGAAAGGGCCCCATAGTCCAGGGTATACAAGAGGGGATCTGAGTGTTTACAGTCCATCCTGGCTCTGGGCCTGCTGCAGGATTTCTCCCCTCTGGGCCCCACTTTCTTAAAACTCATTTTCCTGTAAACTTAAGGGTTTGAACTCTGAGTTTCCCTCTGGGTCTACATTAACTGAAGGCATGGTAGGTTCAGGCCCCATCTCAGGGTGTCTGTTTCCTGCTCACAAAGCTTCCCTGTGGTAATCTATGGAAGAGAAAGAGCCCTCTCTGAATCTGGAACGAGAGTCAGTGGCTTTGACCCTTGACTCTGCCACTTCCCACCCATGTGCCTTTGCATCAGCTACCCCCTGGGCCTCAGTTTCCTCAGTTGTAACATGAGGGAGTGGCCTGGAAGTTTCTCTCCATTTCTGAGTTTAGTCATTCTTGCTGGACTGATGTCTTAAAATCACCCAATGGTCTTGCTTTGGGAGTTCATAGGATTTTGTGCTGTCAGGGACCTTCGGAGCCCTTCATTTTCACCAAGGAAGAAGCGGAGTCTTGCCAAGGTCACCTATAGGTGGGGAGGGTGGAACTGGAACCCACATCCATCTCCTCTCAACAGGCCTCTTCTTTCCACTGCCAGCAGGAACACGCTGATTTTTCTCATTTTCTCTCCTGTTGTCAGAACTCTCCTCCAGGAGAGACTCAGGGCAGCTCAGCTGTCCTGGCATCACACTGCCCAGACAGGACAGTATTCATTTGGCACTGCTGAAGTTTAGAGGGGGTGAGTTTTTGAAGAGTTGCGTTCTTGCACGCTGGATTTTTGTTTCTTGCAAAGTTGGGAAAAGGCCAAAAAAACCCCATCTTGGGGATTTTTCGAATTATATCCTTCCTGCCTCGGTTTAATATGGGGAGGGCACCACAGGTATCACAGACTTAGCAATGCTCTGATTCTATTGCTTTATTGTGCAAATGCAGGAACAGATCCAGGGTTGGGGAATGAGCACCTAGCATGAAGTCAGAGGATCCAGTAGCAGGGCCCGGAAGCCTTCCCCACTCCTTGATTTTCAGTCTAGTACTTTTCTTCTTACATCCCATTGCCTCTCCAGGACTGAACTTTTCTCAGAAGCCCTGCCCAGTCAGCTAAGAAGGAAGAGACTCATCCCCAGAAGCTTGGCAGCCTGACCTGGGGGTGGGTTGTCATGCTGGGCCTATCATGAAGGGGCCTACTCAGGCATGGTAGGCTTGTGGGCTGCATTCCACCAACCAGTCTGTGCTCTGGGTAGCGGGCTAGGCACTAGAGACAGAAAGACAGAAGAAAAATATTTCCTCCAGGAACTTAGATTCAGCCTTGACTCTCTTTGGTGTTCTGGTTTCATTTACAATGAATGCTGTCAGTCAGAGGCAGGGCAAGGCTCTCCCCTTTAAAGTACCAACAGCTGAGTTAGTGTGTCTAGTTGGTCTATTCCAGGAGGCTGGGGGGGGGGGATTCCAGAAAAGGAAATGGACAGTCAGTTGTATTATGCCCCTTTAGGCCTAGATTGTAAGCTCCTTGAGGGAAGGGACTGTTTGATTTTGGTCAGTGAATCCTCAGAGCTCAGCATAATAGAACAGGGAATTCTGCAGCTTCCTGGGATCGCAGAGGTAGTCAGAAAGGACCACAGAGGACATTCTGCTTACTTCTGTGCCTCAGATGGTAACCTTCAGCTAGCTGCTCTGTCTCTTCACATCCACTGCTACAATCAAATCCCTTTCGATCTTCTAAAGGGTTTTCCTGGTAGTAAATCCTTAATAGACCTTGGCTCATTCAGTGCTAGATGGTGCGGGGATAGAGTGCAGGGCCCTGAGTCAGGAAGACTCAAGTTCAGATGCGACCTGTGTGTACCTGGACAAGTCACTGAACCTGTCTCCCTCGGTTTTCTCATCAGTAAAATGGGGATCTGAATAGCCCCTCCCTCCCGGGGTCATGGCCTGGATTCACATGAGTTCAAGGCTTAAGAAGCGTTTGTTCCCTTCCCTTCCTGGGGTTCCAGGGGACGTTTCACCCTTGACGACCTTGGGGTGCACTGCTTCTCCTCTCCCCAGCCCCCACCCCGTCCTGCAGGCCTTCTTCTCGGGGCGGGGGAGGGGGAAGGGGAGGGGTGGGAGCTCGGCTGGCTCCCTTCCCGCGGCCAAGGCGGGAATCCAGTCCGGCGCTTCCGCGGCCGCCGCGCTTCCCTGCGAGCCCGAGCTGGCTGGCTCGCTCGGCGCCGCCGCCGCTTGCTCGCTGCTCGCTCGCTCCTCCGCGGCAGCTGCGGCTCCGCTCCGCCCCTCGTCCGCACCCGGCCCGGGGGAGCGGGAGCCCTGCGTGCCCGTGGGAGGATGCGTGCCCCGCGCTCAGCCCTCGGCCCCCCGTAGCCGCCCCTGCCGGAGCCCGGGGCTGGCCGAGGGGGCGGTGCCTGGGGCCTGAAGCGGGCCGGGCTGGGGCGGCCCGGGTGCGAACGGGCGGGCCCGGAGGCGCCCGAGACAATGAGGCTGCCGCCCGCGGGCCCCGCAGCGCCCCGCGTGAGCGCGGCAGCAGCAGCGGCGGCGGCCGCAGCAGCCTGAGCGGCCCCCCCCCTCCCCGCCCCCCCCCCCCCGCCCCCGGCGGCGGCGGCGGCAGCAGCAGCGGAGGAGGAGGAGGAGGAGCGGCAGCCTCACAGCCGCGAGCGGAGCTCGGCTCGGCTCAGTCTGGGCCAGTCCGCCCGTCCGTGCATCCATCCATCCATCAGCCCTCCGGGCCTGCCTGCAGGGTCCGCCCCCTTCCCCAGGCCATTGCCCGCCTCGGATTTCTCTGCCGCCTTCTCCCGAAGGGCAGCCCGGCTCTGGCCCCAGCCCCGGCTCCGGTCCCGGCCCCGGCTCCGGTTCTGCAGGGCGGGGCGGGCGCACGCACGCTCGTTTTCCCGGTCATGGACACTCCAGTCCCGGGGGCGCTGCTGGAGCCCGTCGTGCCGCATTAGACCCCCCCCCCCCCCCCCCGAAGGACAGCGGCGGCCCGGGAGGCTGAGGACCTGGAGGAGGAAGAGAAGGCTTCCGAGGACGCGGTCACCTCCTCCTGCAGCCCCCTCCCTGGGAGGGGACGGGCTGCCCGGGGCGGGATGCTGGCCCGGGAGTAGGCTGCCTGAGCCCGAGGCGGTCGCGAGGGGCCTCCCTACAGGAGCCCCGGGAGCCGGTATGTACCTGCTGGACGGCGGCGGCGGCAGCAGCAGCAGCCCCGAGCCGGGCCCGGCCACCATGCAGCGGGGGACGCCCCAGAGGAAGACCGTCTACCGCATCTCCGTGACCATGGTGAAGAAGGAACTGCTGCAGCCGCCGTCGCCGCCCCCCGGGACCGCGGGAGACGCGGAGGGCACTCAGGGGCCCGGGGCTCCACGGCAGCCGCGGCGGCGGGGGCGGCGGCTGCGCACCGCCACGGCCAGCCTGCCCCGGGGCGGCCTGCTGATGGACGAGGCGGGAGAGGACCTGGCGGAGGAGGCGGAGGAGGACGGCCTGGAAGAGAGGCCGGGAGATGATGCTGTCCCTAGTCCCCGCAGCTTTCGGACCCGCAGCACCGGCCACTTGGAGCTGGGTCGCCTCAAGGTGCCTAGTCGGCCAGAGTCCGTACATCAAAGCTCCTTATGTGAGAGAACTCCCCACGCCGGGACAGCTGAGCCGTCGGGCTGTAGGCCCCGGAGCCCCTCAGGGGGCGACGGCGAAGGCGCCGAGCAGGAGGAGGAGGAGCCGCAGCAGCTGGCCCTGGGCAGCCCGGGATTTGTAGGGGGCCCCAGGACTCCTAGCCCCCTCCCCGAGGACGTCCCCGTCCCGGAGGCTGAGGATCAGGGCTCCGCAGCCCCTCTAGCCGAAGGGCCACCCCAGCGGCTCCTCAGGAGGAGTCTCAGCTTCCGCCACTGGCCGGGAGGGGAGGTGCTGCGGCTGCGGGCCCTCTCCCGGGACAAGCACCACCGCAGCTCCGGCTGCCTGCATCAGCCGCCCGAAGGGGAGCCCCTTTGGGCCGCAGGACACCCCGGGGATGCTCTGGACGCGGCTGGGGCCGAGATGGGCTCCGGGGCCCCGGCGGGGCCTCTGCCCCTGCCCCTGCCCCAGCCGCAGCCGCAGCCCTCGGAGAAACGCAACACCTTGGACGTGGGCGAGGTGCTGAGCAAGGTGGACCCGCTGGCGCTGTCCGCGCTGGAGCGCTGGGAGCGCAGCAAGAGCAAGAACCGCACGCTGGATAACAGCGACCTGCTGCGGCTGGAGCGGGCCCAGGCCCAGGCCCAGGCCGCGGGGGGCCGCGGCCTCTTCCCCGGGGCGGCCCTGGGGCCCCCGGAGCACCGGCTGCTGCGCTTCTTCAGCGGCATCTTCGCCAGAAAGGACGGCACGTCCACCCCGTTCGCCAGCCCCAACGGCAGGTCCCCCCGCGGCAGCTTCGGCCGCTCTCGGGGCTATTTCAGCAGTCTCAAGAGGGCCGCCCTGGACATGCAGTCCAGCAGCGAGAGCATAGGCGGCTCCCCGCTGAAAGGTCAGGCTGTGTCCTTGGGGTGCCGCGGGGCTGGGCTGGCCGCTAAGGGCCGTGGGCTCGGGGAGAGGGTGCAGGAAGAGGTGGGGATGGTTCTGGGAGCTAGGGAAGGGCTGGGGAGGGGGGAGGGGTGGGGGTGGGAGCGCTCTGGGAAGGAGGCTGGCACCCCCCCCCTTCCCCCCGGACTCATTCATTTCTTTATTTTCTGGCTCGCTCACTCATTCATTTCTTCTCAGTGGCCCCAGGTGACCTCTCCCTCACTTGAAGACATTCAACTGCTACCTGCCTCCCAAATGGGGGGGGAGGAGTTGCAGATGAGAGCTCAGAGGGCCAGGCATGGTGGGGGGAGGAGCCTCACCCCCATCTCTCCGGGGTCCGTTTTCTCCTTTGAGGGTGATGGATCAGTGTTCCTGGAGGGAACCTGGGTGGTCCAGTGGGTTTGGAATCCAGACGGGGCCTCAAATCCGACCATTTTCACTACCTGTCTAGCCAATCACTTAGATAGTAAGAGATTTGGAGGGCCTTGGAGGTTATCACCCCCCCATCATTTTACCAAGGAGGGAAATGAGGCCCCAGAAGATTAGGTGAGGTCACCCAGGGGAGGAGGGAGAAGAACGAAGGTTTGACTTCAGGACATCTGCCTCCCAAGCCACTGCTCCTGCTGCCATACGTCCTGCCTCAGCCCCTTGTGCATTTGACTCAGTTTCCTTTTATGTGATAGAGAAGGTTTGATCAGATGACCTCTGAGGCCTTTTCCTGGTCCAGTCTGAGATCCCATGACTATGAGATAGACCCATCACCTTCCCCAGGGGAAGTCACTTGAGGGGCTCTCTAGAGGGTGGGGCCTGTGAGCCCTGAGGTGCAGGGACAGGTTGTGATGAAGCAGAGGGGTGTCCTCCAGGCTGGAAGCCAGCCAAGAATTCTCCAGGAGTTTAGGGAGCAAACAGTAGTCCCTTTTCTTCAGTCTAGTGTGTAGTTTGGAGCTCACCTCTGGTGGGCCAGGCAGAGACTTTGTAGCTCATCCTGGAGGCCAGAGGTTTTCCTGCTCCTTCTACCTATAGAGAAACTGAGGCTGGGTTTTGCTGGGTCCCTGAGCAGAGCCTGCTGACGAGGTGCAGCTGAGTCTGGTTTGCTACCGAAGCTTCCTTTTATAGCCATCTGCCTCATTTGTTTGTATATAAGAAAAGCCTGAGAGGTAACCTGGACTAGCAGATCGAGTTCTGGACTTGGAGTCAGGAGGCCCTGGGTTCTAATCCCACCTTTGCCATTTTAGTGCCTGTGTAACCTTGGCTAAATAGGTTGAGCTCTCTGTGCCTTGGTTTCCTCATCTGTAAAAGGAGGTGGTTGGACTTGACCCAGCCAGAGTGAAGAGTTGCTGGGCCTAGAGCTGGCCATTTTCTAGATTTCTTTGGGTCTTCATCTGGTTCATGATACCCTCCTGCCATTCCAATCACTCCCTACGCAGCCTCTTCAGTGCTGGCCTCTTGGCTGTTCCATAAATAAGCCCCTGCACCTTGGAGCTCTGGGCATGTTCTCTGGCTGTCCCCAGGCCTGGAATGATCTCCCTCTTTATCTCTGCCTACTGGCTTCCAACTAACATCCTGTCTTCTGCTGTAAGCCTTTCCCAGCCCCTCTTAACTCTCATGCCCTCCCTCTCTTAATCATTGCTAAATTTTCCTGTGTAGAGTTTGTGTGTATTTGTTCCCTTGTTGTCTCCCCCATTAGATTGTGAGTTCCTGGAGGGCAGGAACTGTCTTCTCCCTCTTTTTGTATCCCCGGCATTTAGCACAGTCAGTGATTAATAAATGTTTATTGACAGACAGACTGATAATACATCAGCCTGTCTGCTAGCATTTCTTATGTGGTTACTTTGTGTCAGGTTCTGGACACGCGAAAACAAAAACCAAATTTTTCCTGCCTCCCAAGAGTTTATACTTTAGCTGATGATCTCTACAAAAGAGATACCAGGTGAGGCTTCCTATGGAAGAGGGTGCTTGAGCTGTAGGGAGTCAGTCTATCTAAGAGGTAGAAGTGAGGTGAGAGTGCATTCTAGGTTGTGGAGAAGGGCCAGCGCACATGTCTGGAGAGAGAGGAGGGAGCACTGTGTATGAGCGGCAGTGTCTGGCTGGATGAGAGAATCAGGCAAAGGCAGTAGTGACATGCAGTAAGGTTGGAAAGACTGATGCCAGCCAAGTGTTGAAGGCCGTGTTTGTATAAGCCCTAGCAAGGAGGACAAGGCCAGGTGTCTGCATTCTAACTAGCTTTCTCCCCCTTGTTGAAGGAAAAAAACCAAAACCTGCCAGTTGTATTTTGTGTTAGTACAGTCACCCCAGAAATGGTTGCTTTGTTTTTCCAAAACAATTCATTTGCACCAAGCTCCATCCTTTATACTCATTCTGATGAGAATTCAACCACTGAGTCCTGGTTCCAGCCCTCTTTAATCGGTCTCTTGCATCTTGGTAATCATAGACCTAAGAGGAAAACAGTAATTAACTGCTCAGTCTCTAGACAAGTGCCTTTCAAAGAGGTAAGCAAAGGAAAGCCCAGACAATTACTTAGAATAAAAACATCTCAGGGTGGGTGAGTGGGACCTGTTGCTGCAAGTTCAAAGCTCTGGGTGCTTGAGCTTCCCTCCTTGGTGGGGGGGATATTGATCAGCTGATTGGGAATGGCCTATGTTGGGTGCAATGATGGAATTCCTCCTTTCCTCCCTTCCAACCCTGGGCTTCAGGTAACACCCATGATGGTTTTGATGAGGGTTTTGTGGTTTTCAGATCTGATACAACGCAGTCAGGAATTGCATTAGTCTGGGGCCTTACAGGCATAGTCTGAATTACTGAACAGCATTGAATATTAATAAAATAAGAGAAAGGTCTGGGGCAATTACAGAAAATCCAGCCAGAAGATGGGGCCTAGCTTTCTTATGAAGCTTCCATAATTACAGCTGAGCAGTCAAGGATTTTTTTAGGGATCAGGGATTTTTCTACCACTGAAATGCTTGGAATGTTCTGGGTTCTCAGCTTTCATTCCTTTGGAACATCTATCTATAGTCAGAAAGATCTGAGGCCAGAGCTCTAGAATTGGAAGGGGCCTTAGAGACTGTCTAGTCCAACTCTCTTATTTTCCTGATGAGGAAACTGAGGCCCAGGGCAGCTGGGAGTCTGGAGGACTTCATCTATTGGTCCTCACCCTGGGTTCAAATCTGGTCGTTGGTGCTTATTACCTGAGTGACCTTGTCCAAGTAATTTTACTAATTTTACAAAATTACACTCCTGGGCCCATTTCTTCATCTGTTAAAATGAGTGCATTGGACTATTTGACTTCCTCTAAGGTTGATTCACTCCGCAGGGCACCAAATCACCCCATCTTTGCAGCTTTTAAGTTAGCACACTTGCCATAACTATCTCTCTGTTTCTGACCCTTTAATGATCTCTCCCTTCCCCATACAAACCCATAACATTGAGTTTTTGGAGAGGTTTGACATAGGATGTATTGGGATTTTGGACTAGTTTTTCTGGTGTAAAATTTGTAATGAATCTACCGTCCATTCTCCCATTGTAGGCCTGTGTAATAATACCCTGACATATAAATCTTAGATCTTCTGTCTGTAGTGCAGAAGTGGTATGTGGTAAGGAAAGATGCCAGCACTCTTTGTATTTCTTGGCCCTTGCAAAGTCAAATCTTGATCTTTGTGGGCTATTTTAAGATTTGACTTTTTAGCTTTTAGTAAATGCATTAAATTTCCAAGAAATTAAAGATGAATTGTAATAAGATCCCAGCAAGACAAAAAACTGACCTTCCTTCCTTCGTTTCTCATGGTAGAAAAATAGCTTTCTCATTGCATGTTCTCTGAGCCTAGTGATGGGGGATAAATTATTAGTTAACAGATGTTTTATGGAGCATCTACTTACTGCAGACCAGGCCCTTATTATGGACCTACTGTGTTCAAGGTAAAATTCTAGCAGCTGTTATTAAGATAATTCACTGAGACTCATTGAGTAACTTGATGTGTAGGTTTGAAATCAGTATCCTCTATGAGGCAGAGGTTTGCTATTTGCTTAATTAAAAAAAAGGATTGTTGATCTAGATACTAATTCAAAGCAAAAGATGTGATTTCTTAAATTTGCTCTGTTGAATGGCCATTTTCACCGTTATCTTCATCATCCTTGGGAATAGTTTTGTTTTAGTGTTTGACCCTAGTAGTAACAGGGCTTGACACACAGTAGGAACTTAATAAAGGCTTGTTGGATTGAACCTATTTATCACAGGCCCTTCTAATGATTCTTTCCTCAGGCCAACCTGGCTCTGAGGAGCCGCGGTGGCATAGTAGACAGAACACTGAAATGCATTTGGAGTCAGATGACCTGTGTTTCAGTTTTGACTCTGCCCCTTTTCCCCTTGGGGTCGTTGGGTGAATACACCACCCCCATGGACTTAAGCTATTTCTGTCTAATCAGGACTGGCTCATCCTGAAGGTCTCGTCCAGGTCTTACTCCCATGAACCTATGAAGTGACATGCTCAGGGTCACACAGGGAGGAAGGGGCACCCCAAGGTTTCTAATCCACTTCCAAATGTGCTTTAAGGAGTAATTGCTGACATTTCCCAAGGACTCAAAGGCTTTCAAAGCATTTTATTATACAAATATTATCACACTGGAACCTCTGGGTGGCCCAGGGAGGTGGTCCCAGTGCTGCAGGTGTTATCACTGCCAGAGGAGGAAACCAAGACCCAGAGAAGGGAGTGGAAGTCTTTAAAATTCCAGTTCTAACTCTGCAGCCAAGGCACCATGCTGCATTCTTCGGGGGCTCCAAACCATCAAGCAGCATTGTCACATTTTAAAACGTAATTTAAAAGTTTCGCGAATCACATCATGAATGTGTATTTGGTTACATGGGGTAAAAAGGAGGGAGAGAGGGAGTGGGGGAGAAGCATGGAGGATTTGAGTCCTATGAATATTTATGCATATACAGGCCCTGAAAATCTTGAGGGGGTTTTAAGCTATTAATGACTTTTGGAAAACTGTGCATAGAAAGATATTGGATTCCGTGAATATGCCTTTAGAGAGACAGACATTGTATCCTGTCAATAGATATTCACATATGGAACTGCAGAGGCCTTAGATGTGACTTTGCAGAGGAGGATATGGAGGCCAGGAGAAGGCCAGTGACTTGTCCAGAGTCTCACAGCTATCAGGTGGCAGAGCTGTTTGGAATGTAGGCCCCCCCAGCCAGGGCGGAGTGGGCCTCCCCAGTAGAGGTCCAGTTCCTGATGGAAGTCCCAGGTCTCTTCTGGGCCTTGGGACTGGGTTTCTGTAATGGGAATGTAAATTTTAAGGATCTTCCCTGCCCCTAGGCTAAAGTGCACCTGGAGCCTGGGGTGGGAGGCTTGTTTTTCAGTAGATACTTCTTGATTGGCCAGTGGGTCAATAAGGTTGTTACATTCTGTGAGCCAGGAGAAGGCTATATAAGCCCTGATGTGAGGCTTTGTTTTGGGGGCTCACTTTGAGAAGTGTTCTGTGATTTGATCTGGATTCTGGGAAGCCGTTGTCCAGAGCCCCCCGGCTTTGAAAAACCCAGATGTTGAAACCCAGATGTTGGTTTGGTATGGATGTAATGGTTGGACAGTTTGAAATCTGTCTACTTGATCTGTTTCTCTGACTTGATAATTCTGTCTGTATATTCTGAAGTTCAGGGTGCTGACCTCTTTCCCCTGAACTAGGTAAACGATACATCTTTGAGTGATTAAAGTAAGCTTGTTAACCCATTTTGAGTTGCTTTCCTTTTAACAAAGCAGATCCAAGAACCTGTGTGAGCAGCCACCCTGGGGATGCTGGGGTGCTTGCTGCTACAGTTTCTTCATCTGTCCAGTGAAGGTCGGAGCTAGGTGACTTTTGAGATTGCTTCTAGATCTTCATGCTGCGATTCTGTGACTTCCTATCTCTGGTCCTCATCTACTCACATGGGCACTAAACTAAGCACCTTCCCAGTTCTTAATCATGTGACCCAGTGATTTCCCTCCTTTGAGCCTTAGCAGCCTCTGTTGTAGAAGGAAGTGATGGCCCCTTTTACCTTTCACCTCTCTAGACCTCCTAAGGAGAGTGGGAATTCTAGGAGCCCTGATGGTCCTACCTATGCCCAATAATGGCCCTAGGATCCATTTAGTGGGAGATCTGCTGTGAACTGATGGATAGATCCTCTCCCCCAGCTTGGGTGATCCATAAAGACTCCAGGTAACAGTTCTTCAGAGACCAACAGGCCTAGTGATGTCTTAAGAAGCCAGTCTTGGGGGGACTTTTTTGGAGAGCAATTGGGGTTAAACTACTTGCCCAAGGTCACACAGCCAGTAAGTGTTAAGTATCTGAGGCCGAATTTGAACTCAGGTTTTCCTGACTCCAGGGCCAGTGCTCTATTCATTGCGCCACCTAGCTGCCCCCTTTTAATTAATTTTTTTTAAATTTTTAAATTTTTAGTTTTTAACATTTATTTCCACAATATTTTGAGTTACATTTTTTTCTCCCCCATTTCTCCCCTGCCCCACCCCAAAATAGCAGGACTACTGAATACCCCTTCCCCTAAACTGTTCTCTCTTAAATCCTCCCCCTTCAATCCCCTAACTTTGTAGTAGGCCAAGATGGGTTTCTATACCCTAGTACCTGTATATCTTATTTCCCAGTTTCATGTAAAAAACAAACAAATTTTTAAACATTAGTTTTTAAAACTTTGAGTTCCAGATTTTTTTCCCTTCTTCACCCATCCCCACTGGGAAGATAAACAATTCAATATAGATTGTATATGTGTAGTTACCTACATCATTTACATAGTAGTTATATTGTGAAAGACTAACTATATTTCCCTCTATCCTATCCCACCCCCCACTTAATCTATTTTCTCCTTTGACCCTATCCCTTTTAAAAAATGTGGGGGTGGCTAAGTGGCACAGTGAATAGAGCACCGGTCCTGGAGTTAGGAGGACCGGAGTTCAAATCCGGCCTCAGACACTTAACACCTGCTAGCTCTGTGACCTTGGGCGAGTCACTTAACTCCAACTGTGCTCCAAAAAAAAGCAAAAAAAAAAAGTTTGCTTCTAACTACCCTGTCCCCCAGTCTGCCCTCCCTTCTATTCTTCCCCCTCTTATTCCCTACCCCCCTATTTTCCTGTAGGGTAAGATACCCTATTGAGTGTGTATGTTATTCCTGGGGGCACTTTTTCACAGCAATGTAGCCTTTGTAGGCAGTGTGCCCCAGCTTTTCAGGAACCTACTGATTGGAGCCAAAAAATAATTCCTATTTAGTGCCAATAACTCAGTGATAGCTTTCTTTTTCCAATGAGGAAATTTACAATTTCCCTCTCCCTCTTCCTCTCTTCCTCCCATCCCCCTCCTCTTCTCTCTCCCTCTCCCTCCACCTCCCTCTCCCCCCCTTCCCCTCTCTCTTCCCCCGTCTATCTCCCTCCAACCTCTCCTCCTCTCTCCCTCTCTCCCCTCCCCTATTTCCTGCCTCCCTCTTTTCTGTCTGTCCCTCTTTTTCCTCCCCTTTCCTCTCCATGGACAAAACAGAGAGGTGATGATTCTGAAGGACACAAAATTCTTTGGTCACCCTAGAGGTAGCTTTGGCAGTTTTTCTAGGGAAAGCACGTGTGTGTGTGTGTGTGTGAACCCAACATGAACATTCCTCACATACTGTATTTGGGATGTGCTGTACTTCTTTCAGTGTTTGAATGACTCCTATTCCATCTTTACCAAATTAAAAACAAAAAGAAAATATTCTTCCTGGGTAGAGTGTCATTCATGAATGCATACATACATGCACACATGCACATACGTATACATGTATGTGTGTGTATCTTCACATCTCTTCCTTCTTTGGGAGATGTTGAATGGGTGTCCTGTGCCTAGGATAGGAATGAAAGAGCTCTGGAGGTGGGCTTACTCCTGCAGAGTCCCTGTGCTCTCTGAGGTCCCTGCCAATGGGCCCAGGAAGGAGGGTTGTTTGGGCTCTGCTGTGTGACCAGGATTTGCTTTGTCACTAACAAAGGGTCCCTGGTGGGGCCCTTTTGGAAAATTGTTCTTGGGAGGCCATGATCCCATGTTATGCCAGTGGTACGAGACAGGGCTTTTTTCTCCCCCTCTTTGTGTCTGTTGGATAATTCTCTGTGAAACTTAATCAAGGAACACAAATTTAGGAAGCACCTACTAAGTGCTGGACACTGGGGATATTCAAAGAAAGAAGGAAACAACCCTTACTCTCCTGGAACTTCCATTTATGAGAGAAAGAAGAATTTGGGAGTTTTCACTTCTTTGGTTCATTGATTTAAGCTGTAGTTCTTAATCCTCATGCCCCACCCACCCCCTCCCACCCTCCCTTCCCACCTTTCCATCCTTCCCACCTCACCCCCTGGCACCCCACTCCCTGGCCCTGTGGAGTAGCTGATGGGGCCCTTCTCAATGGCATGTTTTTAAATGCATTTAAAAAGAAAATACTGAGGATGAAAAGACATTAGTCATCTTGCAAAAGTGTGTGTGTGTGTGTGTGTGTGTGAGTGTGAGTGTGAGGCTTGATTTGAATCCCCACCTCCCACAAACAATCCTTAGGCTGTAGGTGCTGTGCCTGGGGTCTCCCTGAGCCTGCATTCTGCTTGCCTCTTTCCCTCTGGGTAGTTGAGTGTGGGCTGTGGTGTGTGCTTTTGCTGCTGACTTTCTCAGCAGCATCTTTCTCCTGTGATGGGACATGCTTTGAAATTGTTAAAAAAAAAAACAAAACAGTGGTAACAATTTGTATAGGGACCACAGCTGTCTTATTAGATGTTTCCGTGATGAAAACCCAATGGACAAAGAAACGCTCTTTCTCTGGAGTGAAGTCACCAAGTAGACCAGGTGGGGGAGGGGAATAAAGAAGGAAATCTCTTGTGTATTGGGCCAGCTCTGGGTAGGAGCTGAAGGGGATGGCAGCTGAGTTAATATATCCAGATTACAAAGAACTGAGGAGGTATTAAGGTCACTGAATTCGAGAAAAGAACAGGGATTAATGCCCTGGTATCAGAGGGAGTACCAGATGCCTAGAATATTACTCCCTCCACCCTTTTCCTTTCACATTTAGGGGAGATCAAACTCATGTTCCACCTTAGAATTCTTCTTTATTTGGCTGGCACCAGTGACCCAGAATCCTAGGTTCTGTGGATTTTTAGAACGTGTTACAATCATATTTCACTCCCTCAAACTTCTGTTGGTTGATTGGTGTATGTACCCATTTATGTCTCCTGTGAAAACAAAAGATCTTTGGAGTGGATATGCCTGTTTAGTGGATTTCTCAGCCTTTAGAGGAGAGATGAACAGAATCATAGAATTTTGTAGTTGGAAGGCAGCTCAGATGCTGGACCAGCTTGCCTGGCCTTTTCAGAATCCCTGGGCCTTTATGGTGTTCACATTCAAGTCAATAAGTATTTATTAAAGACCTACTGTGTGTCCAGGGCTATGCTAGGTGCTGGGACAACAAAGGAATAAAAAAAGAAAAAGGAAACTTATTCCCCAGCACCTTACATTCTTCTGTCGAAAACAATGGGTGCATGGATAGATGTATTATTCAGAATTACGTGGTCCTTGATAAAACATTTAATTATTGATTGGTGGAAGCAAAATAATTTCAAGAGAGAGAAAAAAGTAAAGACATGGCCAGGAAGGGGTCAGTGGAGTGGTGCTTTTATGGGAGATTGAGATTCTGAGCATCTGAGATGGAGAAGTCATGCCAGCCATTGAGACTTGCGAGAACGATCTCTGCAAAGGCTTGGAGGTTGGATATGGATTGTTATGTGTGGCCAATCAGCCAGAGATCCTGGAAAGATCACTGGGCCTGGCCTTTAAATGTCTGGCAGTAGCTGCCAAGTCTTGTATCCCAGCAGGTCTTGAGAATCAACAACTTCTCAGAAAATCTGTGGGGCTTATAAGCTATTCCTGGGCAGCAGCCTAGGAACACATTTTGTTCACCCATTCTGTGTTTGCCTGTTTTATGGCCTCTTCAAGGGATGAAAAAAATAACATTCAAGATATTTGGGGGTTTTGTTTCTTTGGTTTAAAAAAGAAGAGATCCCAAAGTATTGACCAGTCTTGAATTTGTGAATTATTTCCAGTTATTTTCGACAAGACTCTTTTAAGTAAGGGCAATTCCAAGGGAGAGAAATTTAAAAAGCTCCTGGGAACCTAGGTTTTGGCAGCTCTCAAAGAGGCTGTTTCTGCTAAATATGGAGCATTTCTTCCTCTTCTGAGCTGCCAATCTTTGGGGACCAGTATGGGTGACATTCACTCATCTGGGTTTTCATGCACTGGAGACCTTGTCCTGAAAGGGTCCAGTGTTGGCTCATCCATTCATCCAACAAGGATTTATTAAGCATTCGCAGCTGCCATCCCTACCAGTGACTGTTGTGGTGATGAGGGTCGGGAGGGAGGAGGAAATCTTCCAGTGTGGGCAGTGAGTGACTTGGGGGCCCTTCAGCCTAGTGCCTGAAGGCAGGATCCCCAGGCTGGGAGAAGCTTTGCCCCTGCCTGCCACCCTTCCAAGGACTTGGTAATTTGCTGTATTTATGCCATTTCTTCCTCTCTTTGACAACTAATAAATGCTGCTTAAAAACAGTTCTTTGTGTGGGATAGGAACCAGATGGGAAAGAACTTTAGTCTTAGGGATGTGGATTGTGGACAGCATCTCATTGTTCTAGGTGTGTCTGTGTGCCCAGAGGGGAGATTCTGGCTGGGATAGGTGGCCAGCAGAAGAGCTAGCGTCTGGGGTGGGTTAGAGTGGCATTTTTGAAGGGGCATCAGAGTCGGGCAAAAAGCACTTTCAAGAGATGGCTCTCCTTCCCCCAAACCCTAGTTTCCTTCAATAGCCCTTGGGAATCAGTGTCAAGGCAGGGATTCAATTGATCAAAAGTGTTTTTTTTTTTCCTTTTTAAAAATTGATGCTCTTTCCTCATTTCTCCTTCCCTTTCCTTCCTATCCCCAACATTGTGGTCACTTCTTCCAGCACTTCTGTGAGTAGACTGACCAGTAACCAACTCCAGGACCTGACAAGGGCCAAATCAGAACCATTGGGCCTCAGTTTTCCTCATCTATAAAATGAGAGCATTTGACACATGCTTTTTTCTCAGGTCTCTTCTTGCCCTTGGTCTTCCATACTGTGATTTGAAAGAATATCTGTCCAGTCAGAAAATCTGTGTCAAATCCCACCTGTACCACCTACTAACTCTTGTCAGCTTGGACAAGTCATTCATCTTCCTGGGGGACAGTTTTCTCCTCTGTAAAATAAGTGGGTTGGATTTAATGGCTTTTATGCAGACCATTATCCTGTGTTGAGTCATATTGAATGTCTCTGGACCTCAGCATCCTCTTCTATAAAATTAGTGGGTTTAGATTCGATCATTGGAGATAGACCCTCCCCGTGATGACCCAGGCGCTGAGCTGGTAATGATGGGGATGGGATTCACACTGGACCCCGAAAGGAAAGACTGTGTCTTTGGAACCGGGACCCCAAAGCCCCTGAACCAAGTCCCTGAAGCATTGCCCATCCCAATCAATAATCCTTTCAACTGTCATTTCATTGTGCACCCCCCAACACTTCATTCTTTGTTACCTCTGACATAGCCCAACCTTCAGTACTCCATTACCTAGCCCAGTCCTTCATTGTCTATCCAGACCTGGTCTGTCCAGCTCCAGACCATCCCAGGCTATTTCCCATGCTCCATCCCAGCTAGACCCTTTCTCTGTTGGCTACCTCCAGGTCACTTATTGGCTACATCCAGATCTTCCCACAGTCTTTCTGCATAAAAGATCCATCTTACCCCCGTTAAATTGCTCAGATTCTGAAAATCTACTGCTTCTCTTGGCGATATAATACCGGTAAGTGCACCTTATCTCTGAAAGAAGGCTTGCGTCCGGTTCTTTCAAGGCAGACCCATAGCTTTTGCTCTTGGATTTCAGAGTTCTCAGAACCCCTGGATTACCCTCAGAACCCTGCAGCATTACTGTAGGATCTTTCCCTTTCTCCAGCCTCTGCACTGGTCATAGACCATTCCTGTCTTTGATATGGCAGGGGATCTCTTCTTTTTACTCTCCTTGTGGAAATCTTTCAGCGAACTGCCCTCTGACTCTCGGAACCCAAAGCAATCAGTATGGCTAAGACATTTTCTCTCTCTTCTCATACGAAAGACCAATTTTTTGATCTGTAATTGAAATGGGAGATTTCCCAGAGTGGAGAAAGGAGAAGAGTTGCCAGAGCGTTTGGTCTTTCCCCCCTCCCAGCCTGGGTGACTCTTGGTTTTTGTATTTTAAAAACTGAAACAATTTTGTCAATAAATTCCTCCCTAAGTTGTTCATTTAGAATGCTTAAAAGTGGCCTCTGACTTCCTGTTGATAGTCCCAGACCATGAGCACAAGAATGGTTTTTAATTCAGTCTCATGTTGTAGCCGGGGCTGACTTTGGAGTGACCCAGGGAAGGTGTTTTCCCTCTCTGGGCTTCAGTGTGTTCATCTGTAAAATGAGGGCATTGAGCTCAGTGATCTCCAGCAATTCACTTCACCTCAATTCTCTGACTTACTTGGCCTCTGAGGTCACTTGCAGTTTTAAATCTATGATCCTGCCCCCAAATTAGATGATCCAATTTACATGTGCCACCTCCCTCACCCCCAACCTGTCCAGAAGACCCTGTGAATTGCAGACACTTGGGAAATGGTAATTGAATTAAAGTCTTCTCCCTTCATTTTTAAATGCATGTTAAGTGGAGGAATGGAATTTGGGATGCATGTCATTCCTAATGGAAACTGAATTTGTTTATATTTTTAAAAGCTTTTCTTCCCATTTATGTTCCTCTCAATTCTGCCTTTTCTAACACTGTTTGGACTTTCCCCCCCAGATGGCTATAAACATTACTATACTGAGCGGAAACCTCTCTGCCTGCCAAATCCAGAGTTACCCTTGCCATCTGAATGAGGGAAAGAATTCCTGTAAAATTTAAAATATTATCTGAAATACACCTTTCTGTTTGATGGCATGGTGGGAGGTGGTCCCAAGTGGTAAACTGAGGTAGCATGGAGCCCTCCCTGTTTCCTCCTCCAAAGTGTGCCAAATGAATTTGTGCTTTGTCTTTTATGCAAAATATTTAGGTTTGCTAAGATAGTTCTTGAGTCTGGGACTTGGGATGAACCTGACCTTCCTGCAACATTTACATTTGGGCTGCCTAATCTGGACAGTTGTTTGTAAGTAAAAAACCAAGGTTTTAGGAAAGTGACTACACAGTCACCACTTCAGATAAGGGGATACTGTGTCATGAGGCTTTCCCTCCCAGCTCAGAAACTATGGGTTTCTTTCCAGAAAGAGGATCAAGTGTGCAGGGGAGGTTACGAGAGATGAATGACCTTAATCTTCCTGACTTGGAAGGCCACCATCAGCCTAAGGCATATGTGCTTCCTCTCTTCTTTGGCACTGTACTCCTTCCCCAAACAGGCTTAGATAGAAGGTGTCCTTGTGCAGTGAGAAAGCCAGCAGCCATTGGGCAAAAGCATCCGCTTTGCAAGGATCTGGAAACTGCCTTGGTCAGTCAGTGTCACCAAAGGCCACAATTGCCCAGGTGGGGATGGGATAAGTTGTTTTGCTTGGGGTGACAGAGGATGGGGCAAGTTTGCAGGAGAATGGACATGGAGTGAAGTGAGATCAGGTGAGATGGGAAGGTGAGGTGCAAGCTGCTCCTGCCTACAGTGAAGCCATCTACTTGGAAAGCCATTATTCTTTATTATATCTGGGCTTGGCCCCATGTGGAATCCCTGTGACCTTGAGTAGGTGTTGTTTAACCAAAGGGCTCCATTGGAGGGCAAGTCTCATGTTCCCTGGAGAGAGGGTGTCATCTGATTGGAAGAAACCAACCATGGCCATTGCTAATTCTGACCTTGAGACAGGTGAAATCCCAGGATGCTTTGGAGTGCGTGCAACTCCAATGTCAAAAGAAAGCACACAGTAATTATTTGGCCAGATTGGTTTTTTCCCCCCCAAATAATTTCATTTGGAAATTATTTGCATGGAAAATTCTTAGACTGATAATCATGTTTGGCTTCCTCCAAGGCACAGCTCAGGTGACACCTCCTACAGGAAAGAAAACCTACTTTGATCACCCCCAGGAATTTATACTTTCCCCTTCTTAAAATGACATCCTGCTTAATGTATGCTTCAGGGTCACCCTCATGTGTGTGTTTTATTGCTCCCCAGGAGACTAGAGGATCGATCATGGGCTCGTAGGTTCTTAGATTTAGAGCTGGTAAGGATGTCAGAGGCTATAGAGTCCAACCCTCTCACTTTACAAATGAGGAAACTGAGGCTGAGGGAGTTTTGGTGACGTACCCAAGGTTACACAAAGAACCCCATATCCTCTTTTTTTCTGTTGTCTTCACATTCCCAGTGCCTGGTATACTTCCCAGCACATAAGAAGCATTTTCCAATTGTCTGTGGATTGATCGTTTCATTCAGTAACCAGTTAATAAAAGTCTACTCTGTGCCCAGATGAAATAAGGTCTTCAAGGAGATCTTTTTTTTTTTTCTTGGAACCATTTTTTTTTCTTCTTTTAAAATGTTGTATTGATGCTTATTTTTTCATCTCTGACCTTTTCCAATTTCTTCTTCGTTCTCCTCCCCCAAGCACTCCTTGTAACCAAGAATAACCCAGATAAATCTTCACATTCTTCTGGCTGCCTTTGAAAATATATACTTCCTTCTGCATTTGGAGCTTAGATCTAGAGCTAGATGTCTGAGTCTGTACACGAATCTCTCTTGTCTTCATATTACCGACATTTCCTAACGTGAGCTCTCCCAGCAAACCAACCATCTTTTTTTTAAACAGGGCAGTTTAATAAAAGCAGCCTCCCCTGCCCCCCAAGCTGATATCTATATTATGACACACCTACGCAAAGGAAGAACCACCTTCTCACCTCCTTTTGGCTTCCCAGCTGGTCTTGGGGAATTCACAACATTCCATTTCCCTGGCTTTGTTCTATTGTTCTTTCTGCTTACATTGTTGCAAGTCGTTCATTTGTGTACATTTCTTGCTTTTGCTTATTTCACTTTATAGCCCAGCAGTGTCTTGTAAGTTTTCCCCTGTTTGTTTTCACATCTTTGTCATTTTCATCCTTCTTTCCCCCTCTTCAGGTGCCACAATTTGGCCACTCCCCAATCGGTGGGCAGCTACTTTGTTTCCACTTCCTTATGGCTGTAAAAAGTGCTGCTGTGATTATTTTGTGCATCTGGGTCCTTATTTTATGCCATCGACCTCATTACTTCTATTCAGTCTTATTCGATTCAATACACTTTAAAACAAACAAACAAGCCACCTACTACATAAAAAGCACCATACAAGCTGTTGAAGATAGGGAATTCACTTAAGTGGGGGGAGACATCCTGGCAAGGGCTGAAAACTGCCCATCGGCCAATTTGGCAGGAACATGGGGAAGCAATATGGAATGAGGCTGAAGGGTTAGGGTGTGCGAGTTGTGTTTGAACCCAAGGGGAACCATTGAAGTTTGCTGAGCAGGGAGGGCCGTGATCTGACCTATGCTTTCAGAATTCCATGTTGGCAAAACTATGTGGACAGGAAATTGGAGAAGAGAAGAGACTGCAGGCCATTGCAGTAGTCAGGCCAGTGATGTTAAGGGTTTGAACAAGGGTGGTGACCTTGTTAGCAGGGAGAAGAGAGCAGAGGTGAGGCATGTTGTGCTTGTAGAAGCTAATTAAATGTGGAATGTGTGTGACTCTCGGGCAGTAAAACACCAATGCAGATAAGCGTAATGCAAGATATGGCATGGAAGGGAGGGAGGAAGGAAACTCATGCCTGCATGACTGAAGTGTGGTCTATTGGATGTGGAGTTAGAAAGACCTGGCCTGCTCTCATTTGGCTGGGGTCTGGTTGAGCCCTTGCTCTCCCACAGATTCAGGACGACTTTTCCCTAACTCAGCTCCTGTCATTGAGATGAGGCAAGCTAGGTGGGAGGGAGCTACCGTTGATGTTTAAAAACTGATTTCTTTCTTGCCCTAAATGTTGATTATAGAATCTAAGGTTAGGAAGGCATCTCTGAGGCCATCATCTGAATTTGAATCCAAGACATGCCAGCCTGGTGGTAAGCCAGTGCTTGCTAGGAGTCTTCAAGGGAGGTGGCCCGTTCTACTTGAAATTCCAGCTCAGATTTTAGAGAGCTTTTCTTGAATCCAAAGTAAATTGGCCTCATCCCTAGTCCCACCCTGTGTCTCCTGCTCTGCCTTTGGGGGCCAAGCCAAGAAAGTTGAATCTTTCTTCCATGTGACAGTCATTCAAACACCCATAGCCAACTTCCGCACGTTCTCCGAACCATCTCTTTGTTATGTAGTGATTCCATAATTTTGAAATTATCTTCTAGCTGTGTCAAGAAAAAATATTTCAGGCATTCTAAAAAATTAATATGCCATCTGCTATGATTAACATGCCAGAAATTGTCAGTTTCCTTCTTGAAATAAATTTTTATTGGTATTTTTTAAAATATCACTTATATTTCCCAATATATTCCTTATGGAGAGCCATCCTTTGTGATGAAGAAATGGAGAGGGGGAGAATGTTAACAAAACTTAACAACATGTTGAAAAGCTTTGACATTATATGCATTGTTCTGAACCCACGATCCCCCACCTTAGCAGAGAAGTAGGGGCAGGTGCCTTCTTGTATCTTGACTCCAGGCCACAGTTACTATTGTGAAGAGATTTAGTTTCTATGTTTTAGACTCTGTAAGACTACTCCCTTCCCTTTTTCTTTAAATACCCTTGGGAACTGCCGAGGTAGCCAAGCTCTGTAACAGTGATGCTTCCAGAGCTTAGATGGCAGAGTTCAGATCTATTTTTTGGGCCTTGTGGTGCCTGGACTTTGAGGCCTCCCTTTCTCTGGTCCTTTTACAATGTATCTTGTGGGATGACTCCGTGACCAGAGGAGAGGTCACGTCTCTCCATAAGGGAGCCGGGTTTATGGTGCTAGGATCACCCCGGATTATTCTGGTGCACTGGCCTATCAGCTACGTTTTGTCACCTGTCCATACTTAGGTTTGCTGGAGTATAAAAGTGTCAGGAATTCATAACCACCACAGTGATGATGATGAGAAATGTCGTTCAGTCATTTCAGCTATGTCTGACTGTGACCCCACTGGGGGTTTTCTTGGCAAAGATACCAGAGTGGTTTGCCATTTCCTTCATTAAGTCATTTTACAGATGAGGAAACTGAGGCAAACAGGGTGAAGTGACTTACCCAGGGTCACACAGCTAGGACGTGTCTGAGGCCAGATTTGAACTCAGGCCTTCCTGACTCCAGACCTGGTGGCCTATCCACAGCTGCCCTTCGATGAGAAATACCAGATAGTAATAATAGCAGTAATGATAGCTTGTTGCAAGCAGGGGATGTTTCCCTCTTGTCCTTCTACCTTCCGTTCTTGGCTCGGCCTTGGCACAGCACCTGGGAGGTCGCATGTGCTTGGGAAGGGCTTTTTAATTGATCAGTGGGGCATACGCTTAACAAGGACTTGTTGATCGGATCAATGAAAATGATTGACACTTCTATTACCCTTTAAGGCTTGTAAAACCCTTGACATACATTATTTCATTTGATATTCACAATGATCCACTGAGATTTTTAAAATTTACATTTCACAGCACTTTCAGATTGCAGAATCAAGAATGTAACTATGTAGACATGCATGTGTGTATATACTCATATGTACGTGCACATTTATGTATGTGTGCATATATTCACATGTATGTGCATGTTTATGTATGTGTGTATATATTCACATGTATGTGCACATTTATGTATGTGTGTATACTCATGTATGTGCATATTTATGTATGTGTGTGTGTATTTATTTATTTGGTCCTCCCAGCTACCCTGGGAGGTGGGGGCTGTTATTATCCTCATTTTACAGCTGAGGAAACTGAGGCTCAGAGGAGTCAGCAGTTAGAGGCCCACACAGCTCTTTGTTGTCAGCAGCAGGATGGGGCCCAGATCTCTCTTACTTCCAAATCCTCAAAGTAATAGAACATTCTATCAAAAATTAATTGTTTTTTTCTGAAATAGCTGTTGATCCCTGCTCTCTTCTTGAAGAAATCCAGTGTCTCAAATGCAGTAATGTCCCCAGCAGAAGGAACACAGGCACGTTGTGAAGGGGGCTTGTTTGGCCTCTCAGCCCCCAGCTGTTCAGGTCATTCTTTGGGCAGCCTCAATTGGGATGAGGCACAGGAAGTGGGGACCGGAAGGCCCAGAGTCTTCCCAGTGCATTAACGAGCACTGCCTTGGATTCCTCTAGCTGCTGCTATAAGAACTGTCTTCAGTGTCCTTGACTAGATGGAGGCCAGTTCCCCCTCTGAGGGCTTTCCTCCTCTGCCCTCTGAGTGTTCTTAGAGGCTTAGGATGGCAGCCTCTGGATTGCCCCAATGTTCTCTGTCGGAGATGCACAAACAGCAGCTCAGGAGGCTTTTCTCCATTGTATTTTATTTTTTGTATAGGGGTGGTGGTGTAGGGCTTCCCAGCAGGGGTCTGTCCGTCTCCTCTCTCCTGGAGATGAGTGCAGATATTCAAGCTGCCTCAAGTCTTTCCCTGCCTTGAATCATCCATCACCCCTGTTTCAGCCCTTCCTCAGCATCTTCCTTTTATTCCTCAAGGCCCAGAGCTCACCTTCACCTGGAACCCCTTCCTGATCTCCCCAGCTGCCACAGTGCCAAGCATCGTTGCCAGTATTTTGTGTTTACAAATCTGTGCACTTGTCATCCTCAGAGAATGCCAACTTTTTGGGGGCAAGGACTATTTCATGTATGGTTTTTGTGTGTTTGTCCTCAGTGCCTTAGTCAGCTCCTAAATAAAATGTTTGTGGAAGGGGGGAGGAGGGGAAGGAGAAGGAGGAGGAGGAAGGGCCTAAGCTTGAGACAGAAGAGAAGAAGCATCCTTCTCTCTGCATAATGATAGCAGGTGCTTAGTAAATAGCACTGTGATTGATTTATTGTTTTCTGGACATAGATTTCTTGTTCATGTGCCCTGGACATAGACACTTTAAACTACAGCCAGGTCCAGGGAACCAGTCAGGTTTGGCACCTGGACTAGAAGCTGTCCAATTCCTACCCAGCCTTTGAG
Organism: Petaurus breviceps papuanus; assembly: GCF_028583685.1. Classification (NCBI taxonomy): domain Eukaryota; kingdom Metazoa; phylum Chordata; class Mammalia; order Diprotodontia; family Petauridae; genus Petaurus; species Petaurus breviceps. Next base: position 4,682,315 of record NW_027186383.1, read on the forward strand.
GCCAACCCCAATGGCGTCTCCTCTGGGATGCCTCTCTGGATCTCAGAGCCAGACAGGCTTGGTGACCACTTCTTGTAGGTGCTGAGGAAAGAATCCATCGGTTAGCTAGAGTTGGTCGAGTGCCTGTGGGGCTGTTTCCAGCTTTTCTTCTAGGAATAGAGTTGTAGAGCTCACAGGAGGATTCAGAAGCCATCTTGAATAAAACCTCATTTTACAAATGAAGACACTGTGCCTCACGGAGGTGAAATCTTTTGTCTACCTATATGTTGTGGTTGGCGTCCTGGGCTTTGACTCCAAATACAGTTCCCTGCCCCCTATTCCACACCACCTTATAGGGTCCTGGTTTCAGAGCTGGGAGGAAATAGCTTAGTGTCCTCATTTCACAGATGAGGAAACTGAGGCACAGGAAGGTAAAGTTACTTATGCCTGACCCCACTGTTCATAAGGATTCCTAGACCTCTGGTTAGTGAGCTACTGCTAGATTTGAACTTATTCCTTTCAGTCAGTATTTCTTAGGCCGGAAATGAGGTCTCTTTCCAACAGGGTAGACAGCTTTCCATGTTTGTGAAGGTCATTTTTTTTTTTGGAGGGGGAAGGCAAGAAAACTGGGGTTAAGTGACTTGTCCAAAGTCACACAGCTAGTAAGTGTGTCAAGTGTCTGAGGCCGGATTTGAACTCAGATCCTCCTGACTCCAGGACCGGTGCTCTATTCATTGGGCCACCTAGCCTCCCCATGTAAGGTTCATTCTTAATGGCTAGGCTTCTGCAGGTGGACTTTCTCCCGGACTGCTGGGCTGGTCCTCCCAGGGCAGATGCAGCCTTTCACCCTTATTCGAAGCCCCCCTCTCTGGGCAGGCCTTTCCAGCACTTGCTTTCCATCAGCATGGTCCTGGAGACCTCTGGATCTACTCCCTCCTCTTTCCTAATGTGAGTTCAGATGTAGACATGATCATGATGGTTTGGAGACTCGTAGGGGAAAAAAAACTTCCCTCTGAAAGCTGTAATTTCCTTCAAGACAGGACGTTGATGGTCACCAGAAAGGCCTATTTTGAATGAGCTCATCTGGAGACAGCTGTCACTGGTCCCTTATTTATCCCAGAATGACTTTAGGCTTCGTTCAGTGTTCATTTATCTTGGGACATCTTTGGGTGAATTCATTGTTCTTTTCCTGTGATGGCATTGTCACTTTATTCAGCAGACATCCCATGAGTGGTTTTCAGTGGCCTCTCAGGGGTAGAGTTCTCAGAGCTCCACCAGGGTTCAAGATTAGAGGCAGAGCTCTGCCAGCATCCCAGACCTGGGGTTCGAGGCTCGGCCTGTTAGATGTTTCCAAAGCTCTTAGGGGAGCCATGTTTTTATTTATGCATTGTTTGGGGAGGTAGCTACCTCTGCTGGGTGTTCAGAACCTGGTAAAACCATACCTTCATAGAACTGCTGCCCTCCACCCTGGCAGCCACAGGATTCATGTAGGTGGTCCCTTGAGAAATGGGGACCCCAGGAAAGCAAAAGCCTCTTTCAGATTCTTTTACCCTTTACAGGCCCTTCATTCAAATACAAAAGAGCCAGGCAGTTGCTACCCTGGAGAGGTTATATTCTAATGAAGGAGACCAATGCTCGTTCAGGGGATGGGCTGTCTGTGGGATGGTGAGAAGGACCATAGATAGAGAGGACCATTGGAGGCAGTGGGAGGGGTAGAAATGGCTGAGCAGCCCAGCCGCTTCTTCTAGGCATGGTCTCTGCAAGTCTATACCAGAGGGTGGGAAATGGCCCTTCTGAAGTCTCCTGGTCATACAAAAGGGAGAAGGTCCTCTGAGGATGCTTAATCTAGTGGACTTCCATAGTCACTAAATCAGAATGCCTTTGTTACCATAAGTCATGTACTGTATAGGGGTTGCTGAGATAAATTGGAAACAACTGCAGACCTTTAGGAGCTTCTGCCCAGGGGAACAGTGCATGGGCACCTATGGGCAAAAACAACACAGACACAGATTGGTGGAAGGGATGGAGCCGAGACTCCAGCCTCTGGCCACTGAATCAGCATTCTTCTGGTTTTCCACTGGACCAGAATGTGTCCCCAGAGTACCTGTGTGTATGTGAATTGTATCTAATGATATTTACAGTATTAGAAGTGGAGACATCTTGCTATTATTGTGAAAATGGTTTCAGCCGCACAGATTGGGTCTCAGGGGTCTCCCAGGGTCCCCAGATCATACTTGGAAAGCCTGCTTTGTGCTGCTTTTCTCTGGATACAAAAGTCAGTACATAGATAGTGGGATGGCTAGTTGGACAAAAATAACCTCTAGAAATTGTACATGATGAGAACTGGAGAATTTTACGAACTCCTTTAGTTTCCTGTACATTCCAACTATGTAACATGTCTACAGTCTGCCCCTTTTCTCTGCTTAGTCTCTTCTCCTTTGTTGTTAGGTCATTTTTCCGTCATGTCATTTTTCCGTCATGTCAGACTCTCCATGACCCCATTTGGCATTTTCTTGGCAGAGACACTGGAGTGCTTTGCATTTCCTTCTCCAATTCATTTTACAAATGAGGAAACTGAGGCAAATAGGGTGAAATGACTTGCCCAGGGTCACACACCTTGTACTAGTCTGAGAGTGGATTTGAACTCATGAAGACGAGGACTTCTGGCCTCTAAGCCCAGGGCTCGACTTTCACCTAGACTGCATGCTTCTAGTCTGTTTACCCTCCAAACTGCCACCTTACCCAGAACAAAATAGTATTTCCAAAGTACGGGTTAAACTCTGTTATGGAAAAACCTTCACTGGCTCCCTAGTCCCTGTAGGATCCTCAGCCAAACTAGTAAAGTCCTCCATATTAGGGTTCCAACCTTATCTCATAGTCTTCTCTTTCGTGAACTCTGTCGTCAACAACAGAACCAATCAAACTGGACTCAGCATTCCGTCTCTCTCTGGGCATTTCTCCTAAGAAGTCCCCTGTGTCAGACATGCCATCCCTCCTCCTTTTCATTCTGCCAGATCCTCATGTTTCTTTAAGGCTCAGCTCAGGTGCCCCCTCCCCCAGAAGCCTGCCCACTTCCTCTGTCCCCCTTCCCTTTTTAGTTAATGCCATACCTCCTCAAATGACCTTTCATTTTCTTACCTGTGTCTACTCTGCACCCTCAGCCCTGCTAGAATGGGCAGCACGGAGCAGGGACTTTTCTTCCCTGTCCCTGTATTCCTGAAGATGAACAATGATGCCTGATTTATTGCATTGTTGAGCTGAATTCAGTTGCAGTATTTTACAACGTTAGAAGACTTTGTTAAATGTGCTTATCATCTTAGGTTAAATTAAACCCCTTAAGATTTGCCTGAATCTAGTTGGGACTTCTGAATTTTTCCATGACAAATCCGTATAATCTGCTTTGGGTCTTTTTTCCATGATGATAATAATACTTATAATAGCTGACATTAATATAGCACTTTGAGGTTTATAAAATGTGTTTTACATTGGAATCTTTCCCAAGCACTCAAGCCAGCATTGGTCTTATTTCTGGGTTTGACTGAAATCATAAAACAAGATATAGAGGGCAAGTCCATGGAGTTGTGGATGGGCAGCTGGGAGACCTGGGGCATCCCCTCAGTTCTGCCATGATCTATCTGGCAGTGGGACTTGGACAAAGTCAGATCCTTCTCTGTACTTCATCCCTCAGGTGAGGGGATTGGGCTTCAAGTAAGAAACATTTCCTCACTATTTGTGGCTTCCCAATGTCGAATGGGTGACTTTGAGAGCTTCCCTTCACCTGAAGATTGGCTGGGCACCTATGTGATGACTGTAATGCTGAGAGGAGTTTGATTCTGTGACTAGACAGACATCCTGTGAAGTTGATCATTCTGTGATGTGAGTCTGTGATTGACTACAAGGCAATATGGCGCCAGTTTTGGGTTTTGGTCAAAGTATGCTCCTAGGATCCTGCTTTCTCAGTGAGCCCCCAGAGGTGCAACAGGCAGGGGATTAATTTTTGTTGTTGTTGTTGTTTAGGAATTGTCCTTGTTCTGCTAAAGCCTTCCTTAGTCTGCCTTCCTTTCTGTTGGCCTCCCATCAGGCTTGGATTTTATCCCGGGTATTTGCAGATGTTCTGAGATAATGGTGTCATTATCCCCATTTATGAGTGGAACTTTTCCTTTCCCTTAGTAAGACTCCTTAAAAGCTACCACCAGTCATTTAGAGTTCTCCCATTGGAATTATTCATAGATAGTCATGGAAATCAGAGCATGGGACACTCCTGGAAAACATGGTTCTACAACTAAGCAAGTTGAACTTGAGGGTTTAATGCCCAGCTTTTCCAAAAGCCGTATACCCGAAGAGGGAAGAATAACCTTGTCTCACATTCACTAAATCAAAGGATACAACATGGTAAAGTCCTGTGGTGGGAGGGAGGGGAGAATGGAGAGAGGGAAGGAGATGAGAGGAGAAGAAAGGGGGGAGGAAGGGAGATGGGGAGAGAGGAGAGATGGAGAAAAGGAGAGGAGGGGAGGGGACCAGTCAGGAAGTAGAGAGAGCAAGAGAAAACAGAGATTATTCCGTGGAGACATTAGGGCAGAGATGGTGGAAAGAAGGGGCTGGCGTCTTGGCTTCCACAGCATCATTGCCTTGTCCTTGTGGCCTATAGGCTATAGGAAGCTAAATGCATGATGGTGTGTTTGAAGTATGAATGTCTTGTGTCCAGGACAGCTGGAGGCACGTAGCCCAACCTGCCTACTATCTGCATTGTTCCGAAGGCAGCTGCTTCCTGAAGTTCCTTATCAAAACCTTACATTTTAATGATTTTAAAATGATTTATTGATGTTCTTCTGAACTGAGGTCACCCCCACCCCCAGCCCCCTTTAGAGCCATCCCTTTTAACATATAAGAAGAGCCAAGGAAAGCAAACAGCCTGTGGCTGTCTCATTCCATGTGGATAGCCCACTGCTGACTCAAGTCCCGATTGACCAAAGTTCTGAATCTTCTTCCCATATTGTTTTCCTCTCTGTGACTGGAGTCATGTGCTGCTGTACCTCTCCCCAGGTTTTCCTGAATTCTTCATGTTCATCTCTTATGGAGCTCTAAGCTTCCATTCTGTTCCTAGGCCATGGTTTGTGCCCCCATAGGTGGGGGTTCCACTTTCTTCCCAGGTTTCCTGACCTGCGTTGGCTGTGTTAGACCCCCAGATTCCCTGGTTACCATTTGTTCTTGGTATGGCTCAGTGATCTCTGTGCTCTGTCTATGTAGCATGTCAGCCTGGACTCAGGACCCTCACTTTTCTGGCATGGTTTTAAGACCATATTCAGTGTTCTGTTGAAAGCTATCATCAAACTGACATGAGGGACCCCAGATCTCGATTCTTCCTTTGGGAGAGCCCAGAAATGAACTAGACAGTGAAAAGGGAAATAGCTCTTGGTTTTAAATGACCTTCTCAGTCTATGTGCAGAAAGCCCTATTGTCCTCTGACTTGAGCTGGCTTCCTGTGAGCTTTCAGGGCTGGCTTCTCTGGGTGTATGCCAGGTGAAGAAGGGGAATGCATGGGATTTATGTGGGCACCATTCTGGCCATTGGAAGCAGGCACACAGCATTTGGTGGCTCGAGTGATTTTCCAACCAAAAAATCTGGAAATACAAATGTCAAGTGCATATTTGGGAGGACGAATCATGAACGTTTTACATTGCTCACACAGAAGACATACGGCCCTCATTCCCAAGCACCAAATGCTTCTTGGTGTTGGTGTGTCAACAAAACCCACGTAGTGGCAAATAAAAATGAGCAAAGAGAAGGTGGGATTGATCACCTCCGCCCTCCCACAGCCTTGGCTCAGTGCTCTGGGGGCCCAGCTCAGTTCCCTTTCTCTCCCATAGTCAGCATCTTTCCTCTCAAGCTGCCTGGGGGATGGGCTTTCTTCCCAGCCACATACCTCATTGTACTGATCCATCCATCATGAGTTTTGGTGTAAGATAATTTCTAACTTAAAAATGAACATGTGAAACATCAGCCTCATTTGGGAATTAAAGAAAGCGACTTGTATAAAGGGAAATGGCTGAATGAAGCTCCAGGTTTCCCTGCATTTTCATCCCAGTAATGCTTGGTATGACCCTCCCTGCATACCGAGAGCTCTCTTACCACCTCTCCTCTGACTTGGGTAGGCAGGCCCTGGTATTTGGGGGTGATTAATGAGCACAGGATGATTAGCCTTGGCAGCCCATGAGTGATCAATGGGGCTGGTGTGGGGGGCTTTGGGGATTTACCTTAAGCTGGTCTCCCACCCCATCAGCTTGATCCAACAGGCTGATGAAATTTGGCATTAGATAAGCTTCTCTGAGCACACTGTGATGGACGCTTGACTTGTTTTGGTCTTGCCTGTTCCCAGATTGTGTATCTTAGTGCAACAATGATATAACGTATTTTGGAGGTTGATGTTGTCACCACAATCCACAAGTGGTCATCAAGTCTTTACCAGAAGACTTCCAGCAATGGGGAAATCTGCCCTCTACTTCCCATGGCAGCCCCCATCCATTTTGGGGTTTCATTGGACAGAAGAGGAAACAGGTTCAGAGGAATCAAGTGACTTGTCTGAATCTCTGAGCCCCTTAAGAAACAGGGAGGAGAGGGACAGCAGTAGTTCACAGAATCACAAAACAGAGTTGGAAGGGCCACTAACCTGACCTGGGTTGGACCAAGGAGCCTTACCGTCACATCCCAGGAAGTGGGCATGAACTCTTGACCTAACCCCAGCATCTCTTGATAAATGATGGTCCTATCTGAGAAGCTGACTCCCTGCTGCAGGCCAGAAATCTGCCCCATCTTCCTCCAGGCCTTGCCCTACTTGGTCTTTGAGTAGGCCCTGCTATCCCTGGAGTTCACTTTCAGCTCAATGACTCCCAACATCCTTTCAGTTGATACTCTGGTATTTTGGGGTCTCCAGTGCTGGTCACCTGCCCCTGGCAGGCCATGACCAGGACGTCTTGGCTCACAATCTTTTCTGTGGCTCCTCATCATGCTGACTGAGGTCTCTTCCACCATTTGTAGTAGGAACAAGGAATGGGTCAGCTGGTCCAGGGGCCTGTCTGTGAATAGTTGTGTCTGGAATGACAGCCCTCCAGGGCTCCTTGGGGGCAAGCCAGGCCTTTGTTAGGCTCAGCTGCGAGCTTCATCCTGGACACTAATTATGGGAACAATTTCTAATAAGAGTGTTTAAAGGAATTGATTATCAGAACCCTTGATGTACTTGAAGAGTACCTGAATGCATAGAAAAAAACAACTATTGGGTGAATGAATGAAAACACATTTATTCAGGGCTTATCCTCGGGCAGATATTCAGCTGAGACGGCTCAGAACAGATTCATTCTCTCTTTTCAGTTTTCGTGGTGCCTCGTCTTTCTTGGTGACCATTATTTTCTGATTGTACCCCTCCCTTATCCAAGGAGTCTTTCCTTGATATATGGTGGGGCTGTGGAGAGAGCGCTGGGGTGACCTGAGTTCAAATATGACCACAGATGACCCTGGGCAAGCCACTTAACCCTGTTTGCCTCGGTTTCCTCTGGCGTAAAATAGGGATAATAACAATACCTGCCTAGCGGGTTTGTTTTGAGGATCAAGTGAGATATTTGTAAAACAGAAGACCAGATGTTTAGCACAGTAGAGCTAAACAGACACATAGTAGGTGCTATATTTGGTGCTTATTTATAACAAAGATATATGTGCGTATGTCCTATATACTCATGCATAGCTGGGTGTGAGTATATAAACTTCTGTCAAAAGCATCTATCTGCTCCGTCTGCCGTGTCTGATATTGTATGAGACGTTCCCCATCCGCAGTCCTCCGCCTTTTCAATGAAGTGAAGGAGATAGGAATGTTCTTTCCTTTTTTGAGTGGTAGTTTTTATTTTGACATCACATTACTTTCATAGTATATCCCTCATCCTTCCCTTTACTCTGAGCCAACTTTCATAACAAAGAATAAAACATACAGAGGAAACAAGAACAACTCAGTAAAACTAATTAAATGTATCTGATTAATTAATTAGTGTGTCAAGGAAGCAAGCATTTATGAAGCTTTCCCATGTGCCAGGCACTGTGGAAATGCCCTGGAGATACAAAGAAATCCAAAATTACCCCTGCCCTCGGGGAACTTACATTCTAATAGGGGAGACAACATGCATATTTATGGGTGTACTTGAAACAGGCACCTCTGGGGGAGCCCCTGGCAGCTTGGGAAAGCAGGTAAAGACCCTTTCTGCAGAAGGTGTTTCTTGAATAAAGAAAACCCAGGATTCCCAAGGGTAGAAGGGAAGAGGGAGAGCCCAAGCTGGATAGAATAAATGGTATTCCTCCCAGCTTTGCAAGCTGGATTGAATAGACAGTATTTCTCTCAACTCTGCAGAGAAGGGAGGGGAGGTAATTATTTCATTTTCTAAGAACACAGATGGCAGTCAGTCTCCTCTCAGATAAGGGGGAAGGGAGGACAGCCAGCCAACTGAGAAGACTCACTGTGAGAAGAGGCGGATGAGCCTGGTTGTGAAGAGGAGTCATTCTGTTTCTTAGAGAGCCCGTCATTTGGCACAAAGGCAGTTTTGAAAGTTCAGCCTTAGTTAATACTGTAATGCCCGTGTCTTCAATTTCTCACCGACCTGTGATTTCATCCATGTGGGGACTTCTTCCACCAACATCATGACTCCTCCCTGAGTCCATAGAAAGTCTTTCAGAGTCGATGATGTGAACAGAACATCATCTCTCTGTGGACGACTGAGTGTCATTAACCTGGTCCTTCAGATAAGAGGCATCACTAAGCCAATGGTGGATTGGTGGGATGTTCAGCTCAATGGGATCTGTCCAAGCTTGGATCCCATTGACATGGTCTTTCAGAACGTGTGGCACCTCCATGCTGCTTGGTCTTCCGTCTTTTCCTCCCCCAAATGGGGACTTTCAGACTTTTGTGAAATGGCAGACAATGAACACGTTTGCTTTCCATGGTGCCAAGACTCCTGCAAATACTATATATTAGAGTGGTACTTCTTCCTTACCTTGATGACAGCTGGGTGTATTTTATAGGAATTTGCTGCCTGCATATACAGGTCTGACAGACCTTAGCTGAGATAGAAAGATTAACAGAGGCTGCATTTGTGCTTTCTGCACATTTTTAGCATTTTCTGGGTTGATGATGGGTTTCAGTTTCTCATTATTTATTTTCTGGTAAAGAAGACTTCAGCCCCACTCCTATACCCTCACCAGATCAGTGTCTCCATGGCTGACCAGGATTTTGGGCAGAAGTAGCTGGTGCGAGGACACTGCTGCTCAGAATGTCAGAGAGCAATAGGGACAAGGAAGGACTCATTCCTTTGACTGCTTATGTTTCTTTTTTTTCTATTAAAAATCAACTTTGCATATTTTATATTTCCATGGACAAAAAGAGAAACAAATATAAGCCCAAGTCTTAATGCCTGTCCTGACTTTATGAAGTTTAAAGGCTACCCAATAAACCCAAAGAAAAGGGTTATATATGAAATCATGAATTTCCATTCATTTGTCTTTTGAAAAAAGTAGGAATTGGTCAGTCCTGGGCATCTCCCACGAGGAGAGCCACACTTGCAAAGTCTTCACGTTGTAATTCTCTTAGTGAGAGTTGGTAACCTGCATGAAAGTCAAGTTTCTTGATGGTGATCAGGCCGTTAGCTTTTTCAGCTGTTACACAAAGGTGCAAAAACAGGGTCAGGTCAGTCTTGAGTAGTCATCAGTGGCCTTGATGAAGCAGCTGGAGAGGGGGAAAAGAGCCAATGGAAATGATGTCAGATTATCCTGATCTAGTGAATAACCCCTACATAAAATCCCTGGGGGTTGGTGCCATCATTTCCTGCCTGAAGGCTTGGATTGGACTCATGCCTTTCCATTTGTGAAAGAGAGGGACCTGTATCTCAACTCCAGGTGGGGACTATGTAAAGCAGAAATTGAAATGTTGGACAAGAGTGGTGATGATTTTCAAGATGAGTGGAAATGACTTTGATTTTTTAGTGGTCACATTTCACTGTATGAATGGGGAGCCTTAGAAATCTGCTTCCATTGGGGGAACAAAAAAGGGTGGTGATACCATGTTGGTGGATGTGTTGAAAAGATGACAAGGATTTTAGCCAGCTGGAGATCTCAGGCTCTCTGAAGGCCCCCTTCCTTAAAGGGTCTTGAGCTGGAGGAAAGACCCATTTGGCTCTCCTTTTTCATCCATTTCCTCCTGTGAGGCTCTCAATAAACATTAAATGTCAGTGACCATGAGGCTAAGTGACTTCCCAGAAGTTTTGATGGAAATTAATGTACAAAACTCGAAGTAACCATTTCAGTCCCTGGGTTATATATCTTATGACCTTGGAAATGAGGTCAGGAAACTGAGGGCTGGAAAGAGGAGTCAAATATTCATTTGTATTTTGCCAGATCCCAAAATGCAGTCATTATTATGGAAAGATATTATTAGATTTCATTCTTATTGAGACTTAATGTATAATATTTATTTTAATTGTATAATGTAGCTGTATAATTGGTAGTGGCACCATGAAATTACGGCCTATTGCCTGGGTTCTGTCTGTAAACTAGTTTAGAAAAAAATCCATTTATTCTCAGTGGGAGTCTCTCTTTCCCTCCCCCCTTCCTTCCTGATGATAAGCTCATTATCCTCTCTCTCCTTACCTGCTTTTTGAAGAGCTCTTTTACTTTCCAGGTCAAGAGACTGAGACATTTCATTCCCACATTCCCCCTTGACCTGCCCTTTGATTCTGGGGAGCCCAAGAGCCCAGGGGTGCCAGGGTATCCAAACCTCTATCTACCAACCCCCTTTCCACTCCTAGAAAGAATTAGTGCATCTTTTTAAGGAAAGTACACATGATCCTTTTGATGTGGCTAGAAGACCCAGTCGGAGGTTTTTCGAGCATGTCCAAACTGGTTCTCATCTGTATTTTGGTCTTTTCAGGTTACTTACTATATTTAACACCCCAGCTTAGCCAGGGTTCTGCTCTCTCCAGAGCCCACCTGTACCTTTTCTCCCCATGTCTTTGTTCAAGCCCTGTCTTGTGGTTAGAATATCGTAGCCACTTGTAAGCTTGCCCTCCTCTATCCACATTTCCTATTTCCTACCCGCATTTCAACATCTTTTCTGGATTTCCCTTAATGCTTCCCCTCTCCTGGTTGGATGTGCTGACCAGGCCCCCTCTTCTGAACTCATGGAGGCCTTTCCTTGTGTGTCCTTTATCTCGCCTCCTCACACCCCCTTGTGTGGTGTGGCTTTTGTATTTTTACTGCCTTTCCTCCTTCTCCTTTAGATTTCATAACATCAACACAGGCACCAACACTTGGGCATACGTTTCTGTACAGTCTACATTTTTCCCCTGCAGGATTGATCTGAATATGTATACTCTAGTATACTAGCTATGTGACCCTTGGCAAGTCACTGTTTGCCTCTCTTCCCTCATCTGTAAAATGGGGCTGATCATAAAAGTACCTGTGTTGTAGGGTTATTGTGAGGATCAAATGATAGTCTAGTTGTAAGACCCTTAGCACAGTGCTGGGAGCATAGGTGAGAAGCGCTGTATGAGTGTCAGCTATTATTATTATTATTGTTTGCTTTTGGAGGAGGAAGGTAGGACAATTGGGGTGAAATGACTTGCCCAAGGTCTCACAGCTAGTTTTTTGGTGTTAAGTGTCAGTGGCTGGATTTGAACCCAGGTCCTCCTGACTCCAGGTCCCGTGCTCTATTCACTGTGCCACCTAGCCGCCCCAGGTGTTAGCTATTATTATCAGTTGTTGACCAAATATTGTGCCCACCATGTTTTTTATCTTTGCTCTTTATGGAAAGACTCTTAAAACCGATTTGTTGCTACCTTTGGTTTTTGTATCCCATTCCTTTCTGGGTATAGCCTCCCCCCGCGCACCTACAGTCTACTTCGCCAACCAGTGAATCCCCTGAATCTTGTAACAAAGAAAAGCTATTAAGCAGAAAATCAAGGCAACCAATAGCGGCTCCATGCGCGAGCCCAGGCACATGCCCACCTCCTTCACACGTGGAAGAAGTGAGGTGTGTCTCATGATCTCTTCTCCACAGGCATGATAGGCCCTCATGAATCACTGGATTTGCCTTTCCAGGAGAATTCGTTTTCTTTACTTTGTTACAGTGTCTATTGTTCTCATGGTTCTTCAGACGCTGCTGTGCATCAGTTGGTACGAGTCTTCTCACAGATCTCTGAATGGTTCATGTTTATCATTTGTTACAGCATGATAGCATTGCATGAAGAGACCCCAGGCTTCCCCAGGCAGGAGCATAGACTGTCTTGTTTGCCTCATACTTTGGGGTTTTCGGTCGAATTATTTGCTCCGAAGTGAGGTACAGAGAAAAGCTTCTTTTGATGGCCCCCATTCTAGTAATTTGGGAGACTTCTGTTTTTCCCATTAGTAACTCCTGATCTTTGCTAAGCACTAACTGTGTTGTGAATTAAGGGTTTTAGCGACTGATGCTTATGTTCCTTGACAGAATTAAGATTGTCTGACTCAGTTATGTTCAGGAGAGTGATGACTGACATTCAGGGCTGTCAGTAGTGGTAAATAATTTGGCCAACTCTCATGTAACTGAATGCCTCAAGAAGGGTGGGCATTTCACCCCATTCTCTGGGAATCCTTAACTGACAGGCCCCAGTATTAGTGTCAAAGCTACAGGACGAAGAAAGCTTTTGAGAATTGACCTTCACCTCCCACTTTTTGCCTTCTCCTTTCTAAGAACAGCTATCCAGGACTGCCCAGCTATCCAGAAATATCCAATAATAAAAAAATTCTCAGTGTCCAAGAACTTTGTCTAGGTGTCTCAAGACCCAGTTACTAGATTGCCTTGGGGTATGTCCTAACAAGGCCACATCCAGAGACTTGTAGAGCGAGATGAAAGTGTTAAAATTCAGGGAGGATTCTGATGGCCACATTTGCCTAACTTTTAAAGTCTCTTATTTCCCAGAATTGCAGCCCCATCGGTTTGCCTGCTTATGTCTGGCTGCTTCTGTGATAGTCTGATTCTGTCTGGCACTCTTGTTAAGTCTTTCTCATGGGGTCATGGAACTTCAGGCTTGGAAGGGGTCTTAGAGGATCTCCACCCACCTGGGAGCCATGGAGCTCTGCAGGGGCAGAAGCTGACTCCATGGGTACAGCAAGCTTTGAAGGATTCAGCGGCAGCCCCTGAAACCCCTAATTCACAGCAAGGTTAGTGCTTAGCAGAGGGGATGAGATGCTCATAGGAGGAGTGGAAATCCCCCCCCCCCAGTTACTAGTGTGTGGGCTCATCTCTGTACCTGACCTCAGAGCAAAAGAATTCATTTGAAAGCCCCAAAGTACGGGGGAAAGAAGACAGTTCATGCTCTTGGGCTAGGGAGGCCTGTGTTCTTTTCATCATCTGTTTCATACAATGTTATTACACCATAAGAAATGACAGATAGGAAGCATTCAGAGATATATGGGGAGACTTCTATGAACTGATGCCCAGCTGAAGGAAGAGCCTGAGTTTGCTCCTTCCCAAATGTGCAGACCACATTTGTAGGGGGATTTCTCTGAGAACCTTTTAGACCTTCTGGGTGACCTCAGAGAGGATGTTTTGTCACAGGAATTCTTGTTCAGGTCACGAGAGGACAGAACGTCACCGACTTCCATTGCAGCTCTGAGATGCTGTTATTCTTAATGTTGGGAAGGTATGTTATTTATCCAAACTTTGCGTATCACTTGCTTTGTATTCTAGGAACAAGACATGACCTAGGCTGGTGGGCTCACATTCAAATAGAAACAGATTCCTTTGGATTACTTATCAATTAAGAAAACAACAAATTAACTGTTGTATTTATTATATTTTTATTTATTTTGTTGAACATCACCTAATTGTATTTTCATCTGGTTTGGGAAGCATTTGACATCTCAGATCTGCCACTACTCCTCTCTCCCCTCTTAAGAAATACTTATCCTTGGAGAGGAATAGAGCACCAGCCCTGGAGTCAGGAGGACCTGAGTTCAAATCCAACCTCAGACACTTGACACACTTACTAGCCATATGACTTTGGGCAAGTCACTTAACCCCAATTGCCCTCCAAAAATAAATAAATAAACACCAACTTTAAAAAAAAAACCCAAAAGAAGTACTTCTCCTTGATGGTCAGCAGCTCCTGGATCCTTCTTTGGATGTGGAGATCAGGTGCAGAACATGCCAGCAAACTAGTCTCCCTGTGGGCTGAAATTTCGAACTAACATAACTTAGTCTGTGTCTTTAAGCAAGTGGGGAGGACATTTTCTTTTTCCTTATCTTCCCAGAGGAAGGTAAACTCCTTAGGGGCCAATCGGTTCATTTTTGACTTTGATTTGCCAGTGCAGAGTGCATAGTAGGACTTTAGTGTGTGCTGAATTTTATAGTCAGCCTTCAGATTTGGGCCCATTTTATTTTTTCCTCATTTCAGTTAATGTGTCCTTGGGGCATAGGCACATTCTTATGTGTGGACAGGTAGCCCGTTGTGAAAGGGATGGGGTCTAGTGTTGTGTGGTTCTCAGTTGTCTTCCTGAGGATTTCTATTGGGAATTGTCATCAGAGAAGGCTCTTTTCCTTTGGGAATTTCAGTACATTTAGGTGAAGACTCCTTTTAGATCTTGAAGGAATGTAGATTTCTAGCTCTTTGAAAGCATTTTCCGCAGCTCAAATAAAGACATACTGTCAAAAGATCCTACATTTTATTTAACAAATGGAAAAGCCTAGGCTCTGTTGGTTTATATTTTTGGAGAGGAAAGGAAAAGTGTGGTTGTGGCTTTAATAAGAAACAGAGTGGGAGGAGAAGACTGTGTTTGCAGTGTTCAGATATAGTGACAGGCAGGGCGCCATTCATATTTGGCTTCCAGTGGTTCAGCTGGGGTCAGCAGTCAAGACTAAAGAAAAAAAAGCCATGCTCTGACTTCTCCATCAATGAGCGGAAGCTATAAGGTGGCACCTTTCACCTTAGCAGAAGGAAGGGCTTCCTAAGACGTAGAATGATTTGTTTTGGGAAGTCGTGAGTTGTCCATCAGTGGGAGTATTCAAGTAGAGAAGAGGTGACCCTGTGTCAGCATTGTTCTAGAGGAGAATCATCGTCTGGTGTGAGTGGGACCAGGTGGCCTCTAGAACCCCTTCCCAACATTGACGTCATGTCCGATAGGAATGCTTCCATCGTGCACCCTGTATTTTACTTTCACAGACAATACTCAGATGTTCTGCTTGTTGATTGAGTGCAGTCAGTCATTCAGTATTTATTGAGCACCTTCTGTGTGCTAGGTTCTGCGAACAGAAAGAAAGGCAAATGACAGCTCTGCTCTCCGGGAGCTCACGCTTCAGTGAGAGAGCTAACGTGCAGACATCTAGAGACAGCAAGATGCACCTGGGACGGATTGGAGATAATCCACAGAGGCAAAGATTTGCAGCCTGATTTTGGTGCCAGAGAGATATCCAGAGGTTCAGGCTGTGGGTGGGAGCTGCGGCCTCCAGCCCGTGATGACTTTACACACCCTCCTGTGGAGCCTCATGAAGACTCTGGACCCCAGTCTTTATAACTGTTCCCATCCGCGTACATAGCTCTACCTCTTCTCGTTTCCTTCCATGGAAGGCAGGATGTTAAAAAGAGAAGACGAGATAAAGAATCCTGGCTCAGAAAGAGCTAGAACTCTCTTAGTCTTGCAGTTTTTTCTCTTAGAAAATGATGTTTGTTTTTTTTCCCTGGAGAAATACGTTTATCCAGTTTGGAAGCATTTCCATTTCCAAGCAAGTTATAAGAACCAGACTATAGTAGGATGGGATTTATTGTGTGGTTACATGTGTTGGCTGGATGTTAGATTAAGAAGGAGAAGAAAATGCATCCAACCATCCCTGGTCAGATTGGATGATTGGGGGTTAAACCTCCCCCCATCTCCCTTAGTAATTTCTTAGATGAAATTTGTTATTATTTTTTTTATGTAAACCAGTGCCAACATAGTTAAACATAAGGATGGGACCAATCAACTGTCCTTGGGGTTTTCCTGCAGCATATTTGATTTCTCAGAGGCCAGGGAGAGAGAGGGCCCCTTCTTGTCCTGAGATCCCTTCCCAACTGAATCTACAAGTCTGAGATAAGGGCATCTATGTCTGTTAGTATTACTGTGTTTCCCCGATAATAAGACACTGTCTTATTATTTTTTTGGACAGAAAAACACCAGAGGGCTTATTTTCAGGGGAGGGCTTATTTTAATGAACATTGACAGCAATTTTAATAAACAGGTAAATGTGAACAAAAAAATGTACCTTTATTCAATAAACAAATCACTGGGGAAGAACAGGATGACGCGCTCACTGCTGCAGCTCTGATTGGATGCAGCTCGGAGCGCGGCGTGCATTTCACCCGGGGGGGGACGGTGCATACAGAGGGTACCGTAATGTAGCGTGTAGCGCAGGGGATCACCTTCACTACAGTAGCAATCTCAATAGGGCTTATTTTCAGGGGAGGGCTTATTTTAGAGGAATCTTACATAGTAAGGGGAGGGCTTATTTTTGGGATAGGTCTTATTATCGGGGAAACACGGTAATAGGGCGGTGCCTATTATGTGATTCTGCTGTTTCTTCATTGTGCTGTGGAGGGGAGCTGAGGCCGTGCTTGTGGACCATGGAGAGGTAAGAAAGTAGTCCCTTGAGGGTGGGGATATCTCTTTGTTGACCTGGTGGTGCTATGGGGTAGTCACTGGTGCTAGTCAGATGACCCAGGTCCAAATGCCTCCACAGATATCACCCCCCTTGTGATCTTGGACAGGTGATGCCACCTTCCTGGGCCTAGGTGGTCTCAGAAGCCCCTTTCAGTGCTAGATTTCTGGTTCCCTCTCAGGTGACTTGCATATGGTAGACACTCAGTAGTTCTTACCAGATGTGCCTGACTCTCCTCATCTGTAAAAGGGGAATACACCAGTGCCTAGGAAAACGTTTGTTTTCTTTTTTCTTTGTTTCCTTTGCATAGCCTCAGACTCCCCTAGCGCCTGACATCGTACTTTAGGAGGCAGCTTGGTGTGGTGGAAACAGGGCCGAATTTTGAGCTGAAACCTCTGGGTCCAGATCCTGGCTTTGCTTTCACGTGATCTTGGACAAGTCAAGACTTCTCTGGACCTGAGTTTCTCTTCTTTAAAATAAGGTTGGGCCTGGCTGCTCTAAATTTGGGAAGCCCAGGTTTGTGTGTGATGGGGTGCCCTGTCTGGGCTGACTTTCCGAGAGCTTCCTTATTCACTCATCCCTGGCATTTTCAGGGACTTACAGAAGGTCATAAATCAAGCTGGTGGCAGGAGAGGTTGGCATGACCCCCTGCTTAATATCTGAGTGGTAAGGCAGGTGGCCTTTCTTTGTCCCAAGCTGAGCTTTAAGGGCCCAGGCGAGATCAGTCTATGCTTCCCTCTGTGTGTCCCCATTCCTGTACCACATCTCTTAACCCACTGACTGCTAGTTTTTCATTGGGAATTCAAACTTGGGAATGGGTTGTATCTTTGACCAAAGACCCCTGGACCGGGGGACTGCTTTGAGGAAAGGGATAAGAGGGTCATTGATTTCACTTTTCCAGAGACCTTAGGCATCACGTAGGTTTACCCCTACATTTTACAGTCAGGGAAATTGAGGCCCAGAGAGAGAAGGCTGGAAAGCTAGGAGAGTCAGCGCCGATGAGTGCCGGTTTATGCCTGGGCATCCCTGATGCTGGAAGCCAGGTGTTTAGAGCTTTAGAAGCCAGCACCCTCCTCTGGCGCTCACAGTGGAGAACTTTCGTGTGTTCCCATCAGTCCGCTGCCTCCCAGGCCATCAATCGTCAGGAAGGAGGCTCCTCCTATTCTGATCCCTAGCTCGTCCTAGAAACATTACCTACAACAGAGAGAGATTCACTGAGCTCTTGTATAGCCGTGAAGCCAGCAGCCATGGAAGTAGGGCACCCATCTCTGAGCTCAGAATAAAGGTGGCAGAGCCTTTTCAGCAGCTCAGAATTGGCTCCTGGCGGGAGAGCTGGCTGAGGTGGCAGCAGTGATGGTCATGCCCCAGCTCAGTCTTTTGTTGATAACTGGCTGGCTGTGCCTTTGCCCAGTTCTGTTGGCGATTACATCTGTGGCCTGGCCAGAGGTGGGACATGTTGGGAAACCCATAGTTTGAGTTTGAAAGGTTTTCTATATGCTTTGTAGTGACATCCAGGTCAATGACCAAGTCTGGGATGGTTTCCATCGAGTGTCCAAACTGAGTCCATTTTGTTACTCTTATCGTAGCAAAATGCTTCTGTGTTTTTAAAAATGGCTAGAAATACAGCCTGGCCAGCCAAGGAAGCCTCTGCTAGTGCTCGCCTCCCACTGTGACTCTCCAAGAAGACCATCAGGCAAACACAGAAGAATCACTTCCCCTCTCCCCATTCCCCAGACAGTCAGTATAAAATGAATGAATGTTCTCTAAACCTCCCATGAAGAATGTTAGACTAGGACATTCTTGGAGCAGGAGAGGAATAGAGTTTTGATCGTAACACTCTGGAGGAGAGTTCAGGTCACAAAGTTCAGGTCGTCATAGACTAGCTGTATTCTAATCAAACCAAATTACCTGACAGCGGGGCAAGCACTGGGCCACATTGATGAGGTGGGCCATCTGATTTCTAAGTCCCCTCCACCTTGGTTGGGTGGCTTTGAGCCCAGTGCTCCCTAGGACATTTCTCACCAGCCCAGGGATCCTCTAGGACATCCTCATGAGCGGTCTGCCCTTTGGCAGGTCTGGGGTGACTTGTGTTTTCTTGACCTGAATCCCTGAGCCCAGTGGAAGGACCCGTGGCTTGGGCTTCTCTTGGAACTGAATTGGTTTGTTAAGGGTCCCATTTTTTTTAAAGCAATTGGGGTTAAGTAACTTGCTCAAGGTTACACGGCCAGGTGTTTCTGGGTGGGTGCCAAGTATCTGAGGCCAGATTAGATCTCTGGTCTCCCTAGGAAGGGGTGTAATGGGTATGTAAATTTAAAGATCTTCCCTGCCCCCAGGCTAAAGTACACCTGGAGCCTGGGGTGGGAGGCTTGTTTTTCAGTAGATACTTTTTGATTGGCCAGTTGGTCCAGAAGGTTGTTACATTCTCTGAGCCAGGAGAAGGCTATATAAGCCCTGATGTGTAGCTTTGTTTTGGGACTCAATTTGAGAAGTGTTCTGTGATTTGATCAGATGAGACTCTGGGAAGCCGATGTTGAGAGTCCCCCGGCTTTGAAACACAGATGTTGACTGGGTATGGATGTAATGGTTGGACAGTTTGGAAATCTGTCTACTTGATCTGTTTCTGTCTTGATAATTCTGTCTTGTATACTCAAGTTCAGGGTGCTGACCTTTTTCCCCTGAACAAGATAAACGATATATGTTTGACTGATTAAAGTAAGCTTGTTAGCCCATTTTGAGTTGCTTTCCTTTAGCAAAGCAGGTCTAAGAACCTGTGTTGGCAGACACCCTGGGGACGCGGGGGTGCTTGCCGCTACACGGGGCCAGGCACTTTTACTGCACCACCTGGCTGCCCCTAAGGGTCTGAAAAAGAACATTGTTTAAAAGTGACTAAATCCTTTACTGTTTTAAAATAAGAATTTATGTGGTATGACTCTCCTGTGTAGGTAGGAAAATTCTCTAGATAAATGTATATCATCTACTTCTGAGCATCATCATAATATTCCAAAAGTGGCAGCGTTATTTAAAAAACAAACAGGTTTTATTTATTAGTTTTGTTTTTATATCAGAATCAGTCCCTCCCTCATTCCTGAAATTAATCCTCCCTTACAGTGAAGAAAAAAAAAATTAATCAAAACCTCTGCTATACAGTAAATGTTTATCTGACAGTGTATGTGCCTTTCTGATCTAGTGGTCCCCCACCTCTCTGCTGAGGTTTCATTACCATTGATACTTTCTAAAAAAATATAAAAGACCTAGGCATGAAAAATCCGTACCTGAGCCCCACGGGGTGATTGCCCCTTTGAATCCTGAGATGCAGTAAGTTAGTAGAGTTCCTACTGATCACGTGGAAAGTCAGGGTTCACTTCCTAAAACTCAGCATGGCCACATATTTCTGGGTCCAGAAAGGATTTCTCTCTGGGTAGAATTTGGTGGCATTGTTGAAGAAACTGTGATTGGAGAATCAAAATCCTCCCCACCCCCAGTGATATAACTGTCTCTCTTTTGCCTCAAGCATTCTTACCTGGGAATTTGAATTTCTTCAGGGGACAGGTAGACTTGACATTTTAAAGAGGGTTCTTCCAAACAGTGTGTTTTGAGGTTGTTTTGGGCTTTCAGGGTTGCCTAGAAAGACAGATGGAGCTCTATCTGAGCCTTCATAAAATCGACAGGGTTTGACCATGTGTTACACATCTGGCTCCTGAACGTGTGTCCATCACTCCCCTTGGGGACAGAGCAAGCATGCAAAATGCATGAAGGCAGTGTGGTCTAGTGGTTCTGGAGGCAGAAGGCTTCATTTCAAATTCTATATCTGAAGCTACTGATACTGTGGGCAAAATATTTAACGTCCCTGGGTCTTGGCTTCTCCCGTGTGGAATGAGGGATTTGAACTCGGTGACCTGTGAGGCCCCTCCCAGCTCTCTACCTGTGATATAACTGAATGTTTGCTTCCATAGCACGATGTGGCTTTATTCCAGCCCTGTCCTTGAGTTATGGGTTGTGTTGAGTTATCGAGGTGTTTGTGGCGCTTAAACAAGGACACCGAAGGAAACAATTCAACTCTGAATTCAAGGCATGTTTGTGGAGTCAAGGTTTTGTGTCTGATTGTTTTCTGAACTCATGGTTTTATGGGATGGGAAGATGATGCTTCATTTCCTTTGCCCTCTAAGCCTCTCCTATCCATTGATATCACCCCTCTTTCTCCCTCACTTTCAGTCTCTTTTGCTCTTTGCTGAAAAGGGATGGATGGGGCCATATTCAAGAATCTTTGTAATTAGCTGAAAGAATCACTACTGAGGAAACAGGGAAGTTTATGGGACTTCACCATTTTGGCCTTAGCTGAATGAGGAAATGCAAATTCCTTTGTACAAATGTGTAAAATTGGGCAAAGGGTGAATGGCGTACCAAACCTCCCATGCTGATAATTCATTTTAGTGGGCCTTTTCAGTCTTGAAGAGTTGTTGAGAAATAGTGTGATAAGTTGGAAGGAACTCGTTAGGATTGTTTTAAAAACACCAATATGGATTTCTCTATTATACTGGACTTTTCTGGCACTCCTCATTGGGAAGCTGCCATGTCTTAGTACCGCAAATAGAAAAGTGTTTCAATAAAGTCATGTGTGATTTTAACAGTTTATTCTGTGTTTAGATGTGAAAATGTATTCCTCCAACATCATCTCATCAAGACAGACTAACTGAAGGAAGGAAAATGACTCTGTTAAACACAGAATTACAAGTCAAATTTTTCCTGCTTTAAAAAAAATGATTTATCTCTTTTAAGAAATGAGTTTTATTCCAATTTTTTTCAGTTCAACCATCAGCCCTTAGGTCTTTGCGCACCTTGTCCCTTGTGAGGAAGGGGAGAAGGTGCTATATTCATTATCTGGGAAAGTCGTGGCCATTTTTCATTCAACCAAGAAACAAGCAGGCGGTGCTGGTATTGGCTGATGCCAGCTGAGTTCTTTCCCCCTCTTGAGAATGTCTATAAATTTGACATTAGAAAGACTGGAGAGCAAAGAGGCGTGGCTGATTTTCCAATCAACTCCTTTTATTCCTCATACAAGATGAATGCATCTCTTGGTTGGACACGTTGACACCTTTTGTTCTTAAGAAGTCTGGGTGTCAATGAATGTAGACTGCTCAAATTCAGCCTGTGCCGAAGTGAGTGATTGTGACCCATCAGAAATAAAATCACATTAGGAACAGGACAGGAGGCCTGCTGGGTGTATGGGAATGGGAGGATTACAGGCAGTCACATAGAAAGGGAGGGATGGATAGGCCACCATTATCCAGGCTCACTTCACATTTCTTTCCTTTACTAACTCCAGGTTTCTGCTGTTCACTGTATCATCTCCTACCTCCAGACCCTTGGCACAGACATCCCCCTCCCCATGCTTAAATGCCCTTCCTCTTCCCCGTCACTACTAAGGGTCCTTAGCTTGCTCCAAAGTTCAGCCCAAGTTCCATGTCAGAGGCTTTCCTGAATTCCTCCTGGTTGCTAGCACCCTGCCTGCCCCAGCTCAGATCTGGGGATATCTGGTGTGTGTGTGTGTGTGGACTACTTGCATGTTGTTTCTCTCCAGGGGAATATAAGCCCTTTGAAGGCATTTCCATTTTTGGACCTTTGGTACCTGCCACACAGGGATAATTACATAATGGCAAGTAATACTCATATTAGCAAGATTGCAGAAATATTGGAGACTATTGTAGCAATGAACTAGTCACTCTTTATATTAGGTTTTTGTTTTTTCCTTGGGGCCCATAAGCTCACAAACAGGTAGCCTCCCAGAGTGTTCCCACTAAGGTTCACCTCTGAGGCGTGGGTCTGGTGCTGCATCTCATTGCCCTCGACGTCTGCAGTTGAATAAATGGCAACCTCGCAGTAAAGGTTCTCCCAGATTCACCGCAGATGGTAATGGCCACCTTGGAGGAGCTCTCCAATTGTGGCTGCCCCACAGTGACTCTTAGGAGCCTTGGGATGTGTCTTGTTAGCCGGGACCCCTTGTTGTGTCGGCCCCTGGGGGGGGGGCAGGTCCTTCAGTTCCGTTATTGCTTAGCATGGACAAGCATTCTTCTCATAAAACCCCACTGAGAGAACAGGAGCCTTTCTTGGAGCCCAGGGCCAGCTCTGCAGATAAGCTTCACCACAGAGCTGTGGATTTCATATTCAGGCGACTACAGGGCCTTGCCATCCAGGGGAAATACATGTTTCACTCAGTCAGTTTCCTGACAGGTGCCTCATGCTCAGAGCCTGGGCTAACATATTGCTGCTCATAGAAAGACACAATTATTTAATCATATGGAACTCGGGGTAATTATCCCTCAATCAGTCTCATCAGGCATGCACAGAACGGAAGAATTTTGTAATCAGAGTAAATTTCATTGAAGGTCCAGACTCGGGGGTGAGAATGTTTTTCTCGGGAGATAAATGAAAGATAATGTTTTCATAGGCTCATGAAATCACAATTCAAGGGCCAGAAAGGGAGTTCAGAGGCCATCTAGTCCAACACCTTCATTTTACAGATGAGGAAACTGAGATTCAGAGAGGAGAGAAGAGGTAGTCAGGACTAGAACTCCAGGCCCTTTCTGCTGAACTCTGCTGCCTCCTTCATGGCATCAAAGATACTGTCCAGGGGCAGCTAGATGGTGCAGTGAATAGAGCAGCAGTCCTGGAATCAGGAGGACCTGAGTTCAGATCCTGCCTCAGGCACTTAACTTACTAGCTGTGTGACCTTGGGCAAGTTACTTAACTCCAATTGCCTAGCCTTCCATCCTCCAAAAAAGACATTAAAAAAAAAAAAGATACTGTCTAAGCCGCCTCTCCCATTTTACAGATAAGGAAACTGAGTCCCAAGGAGTTAATGGGGCTGTAGATGTAGAACTAGAAGGAACTAGGAGACCAAGTAGTCCAGCCTTCTCATTTTTAGAATGAAGAACCTGAGACTGAGAGGGGTTAGTTGACTTTACACAAGGTCCCACAAGAAATAAGTTCTAGAGGCAGGATTCAAACCCAGGTCCTCCAGGTCAGAGTCAGGCTTCTTTCTCCTGTGCTACACAGCCTCCTTCCCTTCTTTCCTGTAGCTCTGAGGCACAGGGAGCTTTTGGCTGCTTCTCTCCTCTTTGTCACTCTTGGTGTACATGCCCATGTTATATGGAAGCTGCAGGTCCTCTCTGCCCATCCATCTGACCATCTCAGCCACCAGGCATCTATGGAGCTCCCTTGGTCACCCAGAAATCTGGCGGCCTATGTCACCTACCCCACCTGCCCCACCACTGCTCATCCTGCATTTTGACTTTTTCTAGCATTTTAGGAAATTGGCTGCTTTCTCCTGTGCTGGAAACAAGCCCCCAGCCTGCGAGCCACCTGATTTCCTGTTACCTCCCTGTCGCTGTCAGCAGGCAGGAAAGGGACCTTTTTGTGAAGCTTTCTGAAGTTCATCAAAGCTGGGATTCTTCTCAGTCTCCTTGAAAATCCTACATCCTTCTCATTTTCATCCCTAGAGAGCAGTTTGGCCTGTTTGTGTCAAAATGAATGGGAAGCTTGAGCAGAAAGGCAGAGGCCTGCATTGAAATGAAACCTAGCCTAGCAGTACTCAGTAATGTAAGGGATAAGGAGATGGCGCGGTCGAGGGGAGAGATGGCTACATTTGGAGTTAGAAAATCTGGGTGTCGGTCCTCTCTCTCGCTCACCAGTCTGTGTGACCAACCTGGGCTGGGCAGATTGCTTCCCTTCTGTGGCCTCAGGTCCTTCTTGTACGACCTGAAGACACTGGACTAGGCCATCCAGAAGCTTCCTTCTGGCTTTCAATCTTGCGTTGCTTTGAATAAAGCGCAGAAGGAAAGGAACACTGTGAGCAAAGATGCTGCGAATGTTAGAGAAAGTGAATAAAAGCAAACTACGTAACCAAAGTTCAGATGCAAACCCCTTGCACTTTTTGAATGGTTGCTAAGTTTATAGAAGAGATTTCTTTTTAATAGCGGTGATGTGGTTAGCCAACAGCGTGTCCCCAAAGGTCTGTGGGTTTTGTTGGACTGCGAGTTTGTGTGAGTCCAGCAGAGAAGGCAGAGTAGTCCTGGGGAGAGGACTCTGGATTGGGGGACAGAGGAGGCTTCACCTTCATTTTCCTCCAGCTGCTGCCTCTTGACTTTCCAAGACTCACCTCGTGTTTCTTCCTCGTTCCCTCATCTGCAGCACGGCTCTGACGCCTTCTCACCTCTAGGCACGTGACTCTGTCATTACATGGCTGACAGGGTCCTTGGGACTTAGAAAACAGAAAGGGGCCTTCGAGGCCAGCTCGTTCAAGCATTTTGCTTTACAGAGAGAGAACTTGACCTGCAGAAAATTGAAGTGAGTTGTCCCAAGTCAAACCAGTGGCAAGTGGGGAGCAGGTTTGGAACATAAGACCTCCCCCCTTTTCCTCCACTTTCCCTTTCATGATACTTTTGACTGTCCCACACTTCTGGTCTGTCAACTAAAAAGAAATCTACCTTCTAATCTTGGTCTATGTCAAGAGAAACTTTCCAGCATGAGGAAATGGTGGGTCTCCTTCCCTCTGCGCAGACCACATTTGCACTGATGTGTGTAGGAAGGGCATCAGTGACCTGGAGAACATTTGGAAGAGGAGCCAGGCTGAGGAAAACCTCTCGGAGTTGCTGAGGGGGTTTAGCTGGAGGAGAAAAGACTCAGGGATCACTTGGTGTCTGCCCTCATTTACCCTGAAGGGCTGTAATGTCAAAGGGGGATTGGCCTTGTTCCACTTGGTTTTGGAACTCGAACAAGAAGCAGCGGGTGAATTTTATGAAAAGGCAAATTCAGGCACAATTAGGAGACAGATTCCCCTCCCCTCCCCTCCCCTCCCCTCCCCAGAACTGGAATGGGTTTGGGACATTGTGTTGTGCTGTGGCTCCCTCATCTTTAGAGGTCTTTGGGTAGAGGCTGGATCCCTGCCCCTTTCTTGGGCCTGAGTCTCTCACATGATTCCGTGGAGAGAACACTGGATTTGGAGTGAGAGCACCTGGATTCACATCCTAGCCAGGTACTACTTGTAAAACCTTGGGCAAATCACATCTCTTTTCTCAGCCTTGGGATCTTTACCCTTAAAATGAGGGAATGTCCCCCAGGGCCCCTGAGATCCCTCCCAGACCTGAATCTATGGTCCAGTGGAAGCTGAATTCCCTGGTTCCCTTCCGGCTTGGATACTTTGACTCAGCTTGCTGGGCTGATGGGTTGTTCAGAAGGACTAGTTTTCCCTCTCCTTGTCAGCACCATGGCCAGATACCGACACAAAGCATTGGCCTGGCCTTCACCTTAAGCCTCCAGGTGTAAGGATGTGAGGGACATGTGACACAGACAACCATTTGTTTTCTTGTTCCTTTTTTTTTTTTTTTGATGTTCAATAAGTTCATTGCCTTAATCTGAAAGTCTCCATAGAAAATTACAGATTCTGATGTTTTGACTGTCAGCTGCTCACTCCTGGGCCCTGAGGAAACATGTCTCTTCTGAGAAGCCCAGGCCTTTTTCTGGGCAAGGGACATTTTGTAGCAGCTCCGTCGTTTCTTTTGAGCTTCCCTCTTGCGTTTCTCCCCATGCTGGCATGAGCTGCCTTGTATGTTTCCTCCATCATGTTGGGGTTATATTGTTCTTTATGTGCTGTGAGAATTGCTTTTTATAAGCACCTTCATCTTCTTCTGTGAGAATGCGTGTCATCTGCAACATTTGGGCTTGTGATGGGTAATGATGTGCTTCAGCATTGAATTCTGTGCTTTCTGAATCACACCCAGGGAAGTGTTTGGTCCTGTGAGGAATAGACAGCCCACCATCCACAGCTCCCTTAAGGGCCCCAAAGACTTTGTTTCCCGTAGTAGTTCTGGCAAGACTTGTGTCCAGGGAGCACGTAAAAGCACCAGGCTGACCATCAAGCTTTCCACATTGTACTCCTCTCCAGTCGCTTCCACCTGACTTCCACCGATCTTGGCCATGCCAGATCTATTATGAAGCCTGTGAGCCAGCAGCTGGCAGCTGGGCAGCAAGCGGCAGCATCACTTGCCAGGCCAACCTTCACACCATGCTTTGGTAGCTCATGGGCATAAGCTGCACAATTATATCCCCTTCTATATGGGCGTAAGTAATCTGGCTGATGAACTATCATCCTGTATTTTGGTGTGTTATACTTGTTTTTATCTTGGATTACTAAACCTTTCTGTGCACAATAATCCATTTTTCTCTCTCACCTTCCCAGAAATTTTACTTGGTATCTCTTGAAATCAGCCTTATTCTTGACAACTTTAATAACCTCCGTCCTGTGGAATGAAACCTATGCCCTCAGCACAGAAGTGCAGGCCTTGCTTGCAGAATTAGAGGGAAAAAGGCTGGACTTGCACTTGTGAAGTTGGTCAAGAGAAGCAGGACTGGCCACTCTGAATCGAGTAGAAAGGCGAGGGGAGGACATCTCGGCATGAGGGAAGGAAGAGAACATCTGTGTATTTCATTCATTTTCAAAATTGTCTCCATGTACTAAAGCCCTTTGGAATATGCTGAGCACAATCTATCAGACTCCAGTGGACAGTAAATAAGTATTTGTAGATATTGGTCATGCACTAATGTGTGATTTGTCAGTGCAGTTTTAGTTTTATGGAACCGTCTGTTTCACGTGGAGTACAATTAATAAGGGGAGAGAAGGTGGTTTATCATGGAATCTCGCCCGAGTTGACAGTCTGTCTAATTGTTCCTGTTTGAGTGCAGTAATAACATCTATAACTGACTCCACATCTCTAATTTACTGTGAGTAAATACTTGCAGTTCTCACTCTCCTCCCCCCAGCTGTTGGGAAGCCAGTAGATTACAACGTATGCATAGGAGAGGCAGATAGTAAAGTCTGCAGAGAAGTGGACTTGCCATTGCGAGGCCTGAGTGCAGCTCCGATCTTATTAGCTATATGGTCATGGGCTAATTATTTTACCTCTCCGTCTCGGTTTCCTCACCTGTAAAATGAGAATGATAATAATACCTGTCACACCTCATGCAGGAGCTCATTGAGAGACTGTAGGCTGCTTCATTTCTCTGGACCTTGATTTCCTCATCTGTAAAATGAGATTGAGAAAGGTGCTTGTAGTGCCTAATTCGGAGGGTTATTGTGAAGCTCGAATGAAATGTTGAGATGATTAATGCACATCGTCAGCCTTAAGAGCCCACATTGATATTGTTATTATAGTTAGCATGTGCCATTTGTAAATGTGCTCAGAAGATTCTGAACCACAGTAGAAGGGAAGGGAGATGTCCCTTGGTTATTTTGAGAGAGACAGCATTAATGGTGGATGTTGAGTTGAGATACACTTCACTGCGTGACCCTGGGCAAGTCACTTACACTCTTAAAGACTTGCATAGCACTCTGAGTAGGGCAGTTGCCTATCTATGTCTATGGAGAGGATCCTGCACCAGGATCTCCTCCACACCGGCCAGATCATTGGAGAGGATCCCGTACCAGGATCTCCTCCACACCGGCCAGATCATTGGAGAGGATCCCGCACCAGGATCTCCTCCACACCGGCCAGATCATTGGAGAGGATCCCGCACCAGGATCTCCTCCACACCGGCCAGATCATTGGAGAGGATCCCACACCAGGATCTCCTCCACACCGGCCAGATCATTGGAGAGGATCCCGTACCAGCATCTCCTCCACACCGGCCAGATTATTGGAGAGGATCCTGTACCAGGATCTCCTCCACACGGGCCAGATCATTGGCCTGGAATGGGATTTGTTTTCGAGGAATATCTGACTCATTTTCCCTTCATCTTCATCTTCAGTTTCAGTTACACAAAATCCTCTGCCTCTTGATGTAACTTTGCAAATAGTGACCTCAGTCCAGGATGCCGATACATGACCGATTCTTGGGTCATGCAAGGAGACTTTGCTAATTGGGTACGTGTTCCATCAGCTCCAACTGAGACCCCACCAGCCTTTCTCATCCTGCCTGGTTCTCTTCTGTGGCAGCCCAGAGGTTGTCCCTTCCAAGCACGGTACCGGGGCGGGGGGGAGGAGGGCTCCTTTGCTTTTTTTGTGTCTCTGGGGATAACAGTGTTGCCACATCAGCATCTGTCACGTGGCCCTGGGCCAATCATGGGTCCACTGTTCTTTCCAGTCCTTCATGTCCTGGCTGGCATGTTTTGTGTTAGCCTTTTAGCTCTTCTAAAGCCAGGTGATGTCATGGATGGAGCAGTGGATTTGGGATTGGGAGATTGAGTCCTGCCTCAGGCACTTACTATATTAGCTGTGTGACCCTGGGTGAATCAGCTTCAATTTCCTCATCTATAAAATGGGGATAATAATGGCATCTACCTCACAGCGTTGTTGTGACCGTCAAATGAAATTATATATGGAAAGCTCTTAGCAGGAAGCTTAAAGGGCTATCTCAATGTTTGCTGTTGTTATCTGTATTGCTATTTATTACTTTACTTCTTGGGCATGTCATTACTGATTGTATGCTGGCAACTTACTAATGTTCACCCTGGTCTTCTTGACCTCTTGACGATCTGTAATTTTGAGTCTTGTGAAATCAGGATCCCTGGATTTAGAACATCCAGGAAGCATCAGGAGAACATTGAACTGTCCGGTCAGCCTCAAGCCATCACCTGGATGATAGGTCTTTGCCATCCAGCTGATTTTTGCTGCATCTTTCTTTTTGTCTCCATGAGCATCATTGGGACTGTCTTCATTTGCCATTAACTCATGTCTCATAAGAGAGTTTTTTCTCTTTGTCTGAATCACATTCTGGGGCATAGTGTAAGTGGTACAAGCTGTTATTTCCTTGAATATAGTCTCTTCTCCAATCTACTTAAAGCCCATTATGGCTTGTAATTTCCTGCATCCATCCCTTCTCTTCTATTCCTCCCCATTTCTGAAATGTCCTTCCACTGTTTCTACTTGCTAGGCTCCTACCTATCACTGAAAGCTCAGTTCCATTGTCCCTTTCTGTGTGAAATGTCCCTCTTCCCCCTCAATGAGAAGGAATTGTTTCTTCCTAGGATGTAGCATGATCTCATCCCTACATCTCATTCACTTCTTAGATTCAATTTCTTTTGCTTTAGATTTTCTCTCTTCTTATGAACTAACTTTACAAATACCAGCACACAAATCTTTCCATATTCCGATAAGAACAATAAAGGATTACTAGATATGGTATGGATTTCTAGTATGTACAGTTTTTTTTAAGTACATGCTGAATTTCAATGGTAGGTCCAACATTGCCCTGCTTGCCTTTGTCCCCTTCTGAACTCCCTCCCGCTCTTGACTCTGCATTTTGGAAATTTGGAAATTTTAATTCTTTCATTCATTCTTATTCAGTTTTCTTTTTTCTGGCTTTTCTTTTTTTTTTTTTCTGGCATCTGGATCAGTAACTCCTCACTTACCCCACTCCTTTTCTCTGCCCCCCCCCCAAATGTCCCTTGTAACAAGTATAGTCAAGGAATACTCTTGGATTTCATTTCATGTTATAATTATTTGTTTTTAAATCAGTTGCATTTCTTCTATTAGAACCTAATCTCCTTAAGGAAGTGGGCTGTGTCTTACTTATTCTTCTACCCCCAGTACCTGCCTCCGAGACCTTTCCTTGGTGTACCTAAATAGTCCTTGATTCGGATGCTCCCTGCAATGGTGCAGGTTGCAGCCTTTCCATCTGTTCTTATATCCTCTGAAACTCTTGACTGCGTCTTTTCCTATACTGTCCACGAGGGTCATCTGCCCAACGGACCAGGGGCCTTCCTCTTGCTCTCCAGACCTTACTTGGGTCTCAGTGCTGCATGTAGGTCATAGGTTGTTTATTCTTTACCTTGGAAATAGGCCCTGTCCTCCTTTCCATCCATCTGATGATTCCCTTTGGGCTACTTTTCATGCTTGTGTCTTGCTTAGTCTTATTACCTCTTGCCTCTACCCACCACACAGATCTCCTTTGCCAACTGGAATTCTTCCAAGACTGTCTTGAAGCCATATATTGTGACCAGGAGAATATCACTGTTTACAAAGCATTGGCCTTGAACTTTGAGGGCTGTTAATTACTGCTTATTGAAGCACTTTCCTTTTTTTGCTGCCCTTAGGTCCCTTCTGTGTTGCTTTCCAAATCTAGCCCTATAATTTATACCACTTTCACTTCCTGTTCTCCATCCTTTTAGACTCTTTGCTCCAGACCAATGGATAGATGTTTCCTCAATAAGGGCAACCCTTGTTTTCATTTGCCATCAACTCATATCTCATAGGACAGTTTTTTCTCTTTGAACAATAGTAAATGATTTTGCTTTAGAATAAATCCAATATGGTAGCAGATTAATGCAGAGTGCTACTTAAATGGCCTTTCAGTCTTTAATCCAATGACTGTCAAGTTTGATCTGGTCTTTAATTTGTGGTTTAAGGGGAAAGGTTGAGAGAGGAGGCTAGTATAATTGATCCAGGTATTTGGTTGAGAGTCGGGAAAGCTTGGGTTCAAACCCTACCACTGAAATTTAACAGCTGGGTGATCTTGGTCAATGTACTGACTTCTCTGAACTTGAGACAACTTTCTGAGAAAGTAGTTTATGGATAGAGCACCAGCCCTGGATCAAAAGGACCTGAGTTCCAATCTGGCTTCTGACACTGGCTGTGTGACCCTGGGCAAGTCACTTAACTCCAATTGCCTCCCCCCAGAAGTTAAAGAAAATAGCTTATGGTTGGTTGTGACAGGGGAGGAGTTCCCAAGGTGGCTAGAATGACAGGGGTCAAGCAAATTGTGGTTCAGTAGTATTTTATACAACATGGGGGACTAAAATTCTTGAGCATGCCTCTGTGTTTATTTTTCTTTTCCTTGACAAATATCCACCTGGAGACTGTCTGCTGGAAGTGTCCCAGAACCCGCAGCCCAAGCTGAGGCTGACAGCAGACTCCCTCTCAAGACTAAGTTACACGTCCTTCCCCCACCCCCACCCTTATGAGCTTTTGTTGGTGGCTGTGGCTTCCAGGCCAGCTTATTGTGAAGAGACATTCCCATCCAGGCAATGGGAACTAGTTCAGAAGGCAGAGAACTTTCTTTGTTCTCATAGTTAGAGTATTTGTATTGTTTTCATTTTTTAAATGCCTCATTAGGAGCATTCTGTATACTGGGTCTGTGTATATTGATAAGTTTTTCTAGATCTCTTTTTTCCCCATGTTTGGCCCAATTTCCACTGAATTTGTACCATGTTCTTTGCATCAGGCCGCCCTGGCCGTAGTATATTGAATTCTAGATGCCTTAGCCTTTTTTGTCACCCTCTTCTTTCATGCATCCTACGAATTCCCCAAAGAATTCCCCATGCTGCCTGCATGGAGGCACAATCTGTCTTTGCCTTTGCACCTGTATCCAGGGTCTCCTAAAGAGGCTGCTGGGTAGTCGGTACATACACATTATGGAGAGGCTGCTGTAGGGGAGCAGTGGGCCAGAGCATGATGTTCCCCATTCCAGAACCAGGCAAATCTAATACTGGACCACAGTTGTTTTCTTCAGGAGGTCAGGAGCTGGAGCAGCAGAGATGAAAAAATAAGACACCACAAATTGCAGGACCCGGAGAAGCTGAACTGGCCGGGGTGGATCCTATATGGGAAGATGGGGGCCCTGAGAGAGACCTGTCAATGCTGGGGGGGCTGAATGGGTGATCCACAGTGTGTCCTAGGTACCCTTACTTCTCCAGGCTCTTAGGTCTTTTGCCTTAGGCAATAGTTAGCTAGGTGAGACACTAAATAGAGTATTAGACCTGGAGTCCCGAAGACTTGAGTTCAAATCCAGCATCAGGTGGCTGTGCAGCCCTGCACAAGTCACTTAACTTTCATTTGCCTCAGTTTCCTCATCTGCAACATAACAGCAGCACCTACCTCCCAGAGTTGTTGAGAGAATAAAATGAAATGATGTTTGTGTGGCCTTTTGCAAGCAATTTACTGTACGAATGCTTGATGTTATTAATAAAAGTGCTGTGTGATATCACTTGCAAGATAAGAGGGTTTCTTGAATAGTGGCTTGTAATCATGACTGGCAGGGAGCCCACCAGGAAGGTCACTGACTGTCAGCATCCAGAAGCCACAGCGTCTCTGTACAAAGCTATGCCGGCATTGGCAGAGGAACGTGCTGACCCTGGTGCTGAGTCTATCAGAACAACATTAATTGTCTGGCTACAAATGGAGTATTTGGACATATTCAGAGCCGTGAGAATGGAGCACAGATGTCATTTGCTAGAATGGGGTTTATCTTCTTAAATCCCTAAGCTGACTCTGAAAATAATGATCCCTGGTATTGGACCAAGGCTTTTTCACTTAAAACATCAAAATCAAATGACTTAGATCTTAATACTTTTAAAAGGCTATTGCTTTTTGTTATGAGATAGAAATTGGGTGATGACTTCATATACCACTCTGGATCCTAATCAAGTGATTCTGGACTTTACTACCTTGCTTGGTTTTCTCTGGGTGGGTCCTCTCTTTGTCAGTGAACCCTCAACACCTCGAGTGATTGGGTGGGTCAGTGGACAGAGTGCTGGGCGCCTGGAGTCAGGAACACCTGAGTTCAAATATGGCCTTAGACATCAGCTGCATGACCCTGGGCAAGACACTTCATCCTGTTTGTCTCAGTTTCCACATCTGTCAAATGAGCTGGAGAAGGAAATGGCAAACCACTTCAGTGTCTCTGCCAGGAAAAGGAGGTCGTGAAACAATTCAATCCCAATAACCCCCAGGCCTTAACCACTCCCCTCCCCTACCCCACCATGGGTGGTCATGGTTAAAGCATTTAACATCCTGAGGCCAGCCTAGGGTTTATCATCATCCTCATCCCCATCAGTATTTGTTTAGTGCTTTAAAGGTTACAAAAAACTGTCATCCCCACCATACAGGCCCATTGGAAACTCAGATCATGGGAAATCCGTAAGGGGCTGGGCAAAATTGAAAGCTTGCATTTTTGAAACACTTTAAGGCTCACAGACTTCTTTAATGTTTTATCCTATTGGGTCCTCACAATGACCCTGGGAAAATGGTCATTTGATTGTCCCCATTTTACAGATGAGGAAATTGAGAGTGAGATGGGTTAAATGTCTGTGCCTAGATCTGTACTCAGGTCTTCCTGATTCCAAGCCCAGTGCTCAATGCACTGGACCACTCGAGGTGTCTTGTGTGGATGCCAGTAGTTAGGAATGTGAGTTCACTTTCCACCCTCGGTTGAAGAGATCGCTGCCATCTGACTGCAGCTCATCTTCCTTCTCTGAATTCCTTAGTGTAAACCCTTGTGGTTTGGGTCCTTTTATGGATGTGACTGAGGAGTTCTGAACGTGTATCCAGCTGACAGTGACTGTGTGTGTTTTAATTCACATTTTGAATCCATAGTGATGCAGATTGTTTGCTCTGGTGAAGCATTTTCCCAGTTGTGAGTGACTATCATTCACCAACAGTTATTGATTTGTTACGTGTTGCTGCTAGGCACTGTGCTTGGTATTCACATCAGAATGATAAACATGGATTCGGCATCTCCCATGTGTTGGGCACTGTGCTGAGCACTGGTGTTAGGAATACAATGGCAGAAATGGAGCATGTCCTGCCCTCCAAGAGCTTACCTTCTTTCAAGGCTATCACACACACATAGGCTCGTATATACTGAATTTGACCTTAGGGACTGGAGCCATAATTTCATCGGAATAGGGAAGTCCTCTGGGGAAAAACCCCTTAACTAATATCATTTCCTCCTTAAATCATCATTCTCAGGGGTTGCCTAGAGCACTGACAGATCAGTGACTTCCCAGAGTCACACAGCCAGGACATATCAGAGACCAAACTTGTACCAGGTCTTCCCAGCTCCCAATTGACTCTGTCCACTGCACCACACTCCCTCTAGTCTGGATTTATACAAAATGTGTACTTGGTAGGAAGGCACTCCTACATCTAACTCACACCCAGGATGTTTATAGATGTTAGAACCAAAGCCATTCTATTTATTATTATTATTATTATTGTTATAGAAATACTGATGTGGGCAGAAATCAGAGACACTTGAGTACAGAAGGTGTAAAAGTGA
The DNA here is from genome assembly GCF_028583685.1 of Petaurus breviceps papuanus. NCBI lineage: Eukaryota > Metazoa > Chordata > Mammalia > Diprotodontia > Petauridae > Petaurus > Petaurus breviceps. The sequence continues at coordinate 4,717,035 of NW_027186383.1, forward strand.
TTCTTAAATTCTGCACTGACCCACTCCTTTGTGTTGGGATTTGGGTTAGAATACACCAAAAATGCTGCTCAGCTGGTCTCAGTGGACTGCGTCCTTTGACGTGTTTTGGGAATGAGGAGGTCATTATTTCAGACACAACACAGGCTGTCTCCAGGCCCTCTGAGACTGATCTCACACATATGTAAAGCAGTTGGGGACACTTTGCTCTCATCACCAAGCTGGATAAGCTCTTGGGTGTGGAGCTCCCAGCCTGTACTGTTGGGGAGTGTATCCTACACTGGCCAGCTCAGAGCAAAACAGCCCCGGCATGTACAGTCTAATGATGGCAGTAGTTGGGTTCTGCTTTTTGGTTCTCATTTCCTCTCTGTACCAGCAAACTTTTGTCTAGTAGGAGGGGTAGTCATTGTCTGGAGATAGTCTGGGACTCTTAAGTGAATGCTGGCTTACTGACATCTGTCTTTCCCTCCCTTCACTGTTTTACAGATGCGTTTGTGAATAGCCAAGAATGGACATTAAGCCGATCTGTGCCAGAGCTGAAAGTGGTAAGTAATTCATTTGGATGTTTCTCTGCTGTCTGAGTGTTTGGCCCAGTCTTCACTCTTCTAAGCCAGAGGGTGGGCATCTGCCTACGCAGAAGAGCACCTTCATGAAGCAGTCCGGAAGGTCTGCATGTATGAGGGAGCTAGCCCAGAGTGGAGGAGTAGACACATTCTTTCCAGAAGGGGCCTGGCAAGGCTGCCTCCAGGCTGTTCACTGGTGGGGACTGTCACTCTGTGATGTGTTTCTGGGAAAGATTTGGCCATGGGCCTCTTGGTCCTGTTTCTAGGATCTCTGTCATTCTTACTGCCTCTTGGATGGCCAAGAGTCTCTCTTGGATCCTGGATGAGACTTTTTTGTCCTCTTCTGCGTTCCAGGCACGATGTGCAGAAAGCTTCCATGGGGAGTTCATTGAGCATTGGCTCTGGAATCAGAAATTCCAAATTTGCCACTTAATACTTATGTGACCGTACAAATCCCCCAGTGTCCCTGGGCCTCCGTTTCCTTATCAAGACGACTTCAGGTCTCTACCAAGTCTAATCTGGGGTCTGTGAGCTATTAGAATGACACAGTGGGACTTTACTGGATGACCTCGAAGGCCCTTTTCAGCTATAAATCTATGACCCTGAATAACTGAACCTCGAGAGGGCACCCACTTTCTTTGTCTTGATGACCTCTAACTAAACTCCAGCTCTAAATAGAAAGCCCTAAGTCACTTCACCCATCTGGGCCTCAGTTTTCTCCTCCAGGTGACCCATCCAGCTCTAGACCCTGGGTCCCATTTGTCAGTGACTTATCTCATTATTTGTCAGTGACAGTCTCAGTCAGGTTCCTTCCCAGCACAGCACAGGGGCCCTCCTTTAGGATTCACTTCCTGATTTCCTCTTCTTTCCTCTTCTAAGGACTTGATACTGACTTTGTGTATAGTCTGAATTTACCTGTTGTTAGCCCCTTAATATAACGTAATCCCTTTGAGGGAGGGAGCAGTTTCCTTTTGGAGTTTTATTTCCCTCACATTCAGTAGGAATTTCAAAGACATTTGCTGAATCTTGAGGGGAGGGGACCAGAGTAAATACAGCAGTGGAAGTGGGAGGGACCCAGTCCATCCACCAAGTCTGATTTCCCTTGTGTATCCAAGGCTCATATTTTCATGCTTGTGCTAGGGGAGAATGAGGTGCCTTCCTCTGCATATGTTATTGCTTCCCACAATAAAATGGCCGGTCACCAGTCAATCAGCAAACACCTATTAAGTACCTGCTGTTTGATAAGCATTGGGACACTCAAGTGTAATGGAGACCGGCCATGGCAGATTCTCCCTTTTTCTTTTTTAAAAAATGGTTGCTGGTGTTTTTACCTCTCACCTTTATCTCTTCCTGCTCTCTACCAGGAGAACTGATCCTTATAATGATGGAGAGAGATATCAGTATTCAATTTTTAAAGGCCTGTTGTAAATAGATTTTTATGATTCACAGATAGGATAGGTCTGAGTGGTAAAAACAAGGTGATGAATAAATGACCCTTTCTCAGAAAAGACCCACGAGATTACTCTGCTGACTTTGAAGCCATTTCCAACAATCAAAACAAAAACATTCTCTTGGTCTAGGCTTCCACACACAGGTCAGTTTGGGTTCGTTGGCAAAGAATAGGGAGAGAGAATTTGCTTGAAGAAGCTGGAAGACCCTGGGCCCTGGAGAGAGGGGTGATTAGAGTGCACATGGAAAGCCATCAAATGATAGAAAGGTCAAGGCACAAAATACACCAGCCCTTGATACTTTGAGGGAAAGTAGGTTAGTGGCTTAGTTGTACTTTGAGGAATCAGGTACCTTTTGGATCTGGAATTGGAAGAAGAACCATCACTTACATCTTGTAGCCCTTGGGTAAGTTACTTCTGCCATCAGGTTCCCTGTCTGTAAAATGAGAAGTCTGACCTGTGACAACCACTTTAGCTCTAGATTCATGACCCTGTGAATAGATGGGCTTCCCTCCAGCCCAGAAGGCGTCACGCACTTCCCTGCGACTCTCTTTATTTGTCATGTGAAGGAGAAGATTAGATGGCTTCTGAGGTCATGTCTCACTCCCTCTGTGGTCTTGTATCCCTGCCCCGTCCAAGCCTCAGTTTCCTCCTGTGTAAAGTGAGGCCTTCAGATGACCTGCCCTCTGAGCTCCCTTCTGCCTTCAGGTCTACGGTTTTTCTCTTAGGTGAATGAGTGGATTTGCCCACAGTGGCACTTATTTAGTTGGAGAGCTCCAGCTGCCTGCTTCTCAGTGTAATGTGCTTTCCACCATTACCTTCTGACCCTGGATATAGTAAAAACATTCATTATCACACTGAGAGAAGTCATCAAAACTCCACTCACTGGCATATGATCTCCCGTCAGCTCCATTCCCTGAGAAGTCAGGTCTGTCTTTATGGGCCAAACAGTCTATCATAAGAAGACAAGAGCCATGTAAATTCTTTTATTCCATAAACATTTACAGAATACCTTCCTTGGGCAGAGTTCTGTTCAGCAAGGAGTTGGTACAAAGGTGAACAAGACTCTTGACTCTAGGTAAACAGCTTCTTTTTCCTCCATGACCTTAGGAGAAGACAGGCCCTCCTCCCTTGGTCCTGCAGAATTTGTATGTACCAGTGAGGGTCAAAGTCTTCATTTCTTATGTTGAAATGAGCGACTGTTCGGATAAGAATAGGTTTTACTGGGCAGAGAAGGGTCTATAAAAATATGCCCAACGTTAAGTAATTCAGGTAAAGGGAATAGTTCTTAGTGGTCTCCTCTTCCATTTGAAGGGGCCCCTCCTAAATAAATCTGGGCATGACAAAGCGTCAGAGCCGCCTGGATTCTTTCTCAGGTTTTCTGCTTGGCTGCACCATCAGGCTGTCTCAGCTTCTTCCTCTGTATAATTATGCCTTGAGGGTCTCCCTGTCTGGGAAGGGAGTGACAGGGCCAAGAGGGTTCCCCTGACACTCCCCTCTCTAATGAGGGCAGAGTTGCAGGCTTTGAACGGGCCTGGGTCCATCTGGGCCTGTTCTTCCTTGTTGAATAAATCTATGCGAGAAAACCACAAGGGAGCTGGATATCGAAGAGGCTGGGATTTCAAAAAATATTGTGAAAAAGGTTAGCTTCATTTATATATAAATAAATGGCTTTTTTTTCAGAAAAGTAATGAGTTTTTTATGAATTTCTATTGATTTTATGTTTTGATATTGCTAATTTCCAAATACATCTCTCCTGTCCCCAGAGAACTGCCCCTCATATCAAAGAATAAAAATTAAAGAGAGGGGAACAAAGCAATTCAGCAACCCTATCCACCAGAATGGCCAAGGTTGACAGAATAGCCAGTGTTCTGTAGCTGTGGGCCTCCACCTCTGCAAAGGAGGGAGGGATGGCAGTACAGGTCACTTTAATAAATGAACAAATGCTCACACATATTACATATAACTAAATAAATATTAATATTAGCGTATTTGCCCTGTATTCTGTATCAAAAACCATAGTGGGGCCAATAGCAGCCCTGTTGAAACGGTGGTTGGATTTACAACATAAGAAAGTCCAGGGTGAGCCAGAGGACTCTTGCATTCCATGGTCTGCCCTTTGCTTGTTGTTTATGGGATAGCACCTGAAACCTGCTGGGTGCTGGGCTGGTGGTAGGAGGTCGTTTCAGTTGTGTTCAAGTCTTTGTGATCTCGCTGGGGGTTTTCTGGAGTCGTTTGCCATTTCTTTCTGCAGTTCGTTTTACAGATGAGGAAACTGAGGCAGACAGTGACCTTCCCAGGGTCACATGGCTAGGAAGTGTCTGAACCTGATTTGAACTCAGATCTTTCTCACTCCAGGGCAGGCACTCTATGCACGGTGCCACCTTGTTGTCCTCTTGGATGCACATCATCTCAGCTGTGGCAGCTTAGTTTGTCTGGTACGGGTATTGCTATTGGCCTCCTTTCTGCGGCAGTGATATGGATCTGTTCATGCAGGAGGAGTTGAAAGGGCCTCTCACTCCTGGCGCCATTTTCCTTCCTTCTATTCCGTCAGGAACAGAGAGAGAAGACTGAAATTATGTAAGAAATGGTGTGTTAGAAAATAACAGCAGCTTTTAGAATTAGAGGAGCTGAGAGAATCATTAGATTCTCTGGATTCTTTGGCCAAACAATGACCAGGCTCTTGCCCCTGAGCCCCACCACGTAGAAAGCTCTTTCTTCCACAGTCGTCTTCTTGCCCTCTGCTCCATCTGCCATCCAGACCTTCTAGACCTCCATGGACTGTCCTGGGGACTTTAATCCACTTAGTTTTGGAGCCTTGCCTTGGGTGGGGCCTAAGGTGTCCACACTGTAGAGTTCCCTTGGCCTGCTCTGTCTGTCTAGTCTGCCCCAGGCACATATCACATCCTACAAGGGCCTTCTTGTGGCCTTCTGCCCCCTCACCTTTCTTTTTTTTTTAAACAATCGGGGTTAAGTAACTTGCTCAAGGTTACACGGTCAGTTATTTCTGGGTGTGGTGCTGAGTATCTGAGCCCAGATTTGATCCCCAGGTCATCCCGACACTGGAGCCGGCGCTCTTACTCACTGAGCCACCTGGCCGCCCCTAAGCAATTGGGGTTAAGTAACTTGCTCAAGGTTACACGGCCAGGTGTTTCTGGGTGGGTGCCAAGTGTCAGAGCCCGGATTTGATCCACATGTCATCCTGACACTGGAGCCGGTGCTCTTACTCGCTGAGCTACCTGGCCGCCCCAATGCCCCCTCACCTTTACTCCCTCCAGAGCACCCTTCTTCTTCCACCTCTTTCTTTGGGAAAGCAGTCAGATCAGGGCTACCCATGTTGCTTGGAATGGACTATCAGTCACTCCCCTGGATCTCCATTAACCAGCCATTGGATTTCCCAGACCCAGACGCTACCCCCCCATAGTTTTCACTTCTCTGTGAGTGTGTCCTCTTGTGGGATGTGAGCGTGTGCTCTATTCACTGTGCCCCCCGGCCGCCCCTAGTGCTCTCTCTTTTTAAAGCACTTTTGAAGATTTGGGGGGGGGGTCACTATTATTAGTCCTTCTTTCGTCCTTCAAATTCACCATATAACTAAAAAGGGGGTCAAGAGCCCTCCTGCCAAATAAGCACAAACAAAAGAAATATCTACACTGGCTGTGCCCAATAACACGTTTCTTTCTGCACCTTGTGTCTGTCCCCTTTTAACCAAAAATTAGGTAACATTTTTCATCTTCAGTCCTCTGGAGCTATGGTTGGGCTTTGCTTTGTTTAGAGTGCTTAAATATATTTAAAGTGCATGTGTGTGTGTGTGTGTGTGTGTGTGTGTGTGTGTATACATAGAGAGATATGGAGGGAGAGAGAGAGAGAGAGATATGGAGGGAGGGAGAGCTTATTTGTGTGTGTATCTATCTATCTATGAAGCTTTTATTTCCCTTTCCAATGTCACTTTATAGATTGTCATCCTGGTTCTGCTCACTTCAGTCTGCATCGGTTCATGCAAGTCTTCTCTGTTTCTGGGGAACTGGCTCTAAGGAACAATAATATTCCTTTATATTTATGTGCCACACTTTATTCAACCATTCTCCAATTGATGGACACCCTTTTAATTTCCAATTCTTTTCTTTTTCCTTTTAATCCCCCCTTCAATATCTACCCTCTGAAGTTGAAGTTTATTTTGCTTGTAACTCTCCCTTCCCTCTATGATTGTCCTTCACAATCACATCTTCCTTTCCCTGCCCATATTCCTTTCTAACTTTGGTATATTCTAACAACCAAAGTATATGCGCGTGTGTGTGGTGTGTGTGTGTGTGTGTGTGTGTGTGTGTGTGTGCTTTTCAGACTTCCTTTATCTGACTCACAAAAGAGTAACAATCATTTCACGCCTGTATCACCACCTCTTTATAAAGTTTCTATATTTCTTCTCAAGTATTTCAGTTTTGACAAATAGAAAGTCTTTCCCTCGTTCTTCCACAAGCATGTTGCTGCTCACATCCCCCGTCTCTCTTTCTACAAATGATCAGAATTAAACCCGTCCGCCTCAGGTCCTGTTCTTCTCACTTCGTTCTCTCAGTATCTTTTGACAACATCCAGGTTCTGAAGGGGCCCTCGTGTCTTTTCCCCCATTAGCATGTTGGCTTTTCATCCCTGTGTTGCCCTTGCTAATGGCTAGAATTAATTTTACTTTTGTAGGCATCTTGTGTTTGCATTTCAGAGTTTGTTCTTAGCTCTGCAATGTTTGGAATCCTCTCTTTAGGATTGTATTCAGCTTTGTAGGGTAAGATATTCTTGGTTCTAAGTGTCTTTTGCCTTTAAAATATAGCATTTCAAGATCTCTTGAGTAGAAACTCTCAGTTCTCATGTGATTCTCCTGACTCTGATTGCTTAGAATTTAAACTATCCTTTCTGTTTAAACACACACACACACGCGCGTGCACACACACACACATACTTGATGTAGGTCCTGGATTTTTGCTATGACATTCTGAAAACGTCTCCTATTGGAGTTTCTTTTAAGAAGTTATCAGTGGATCATTTATATCTTTTTCTTTCCCTTCAGATTTTGACATTTTTAATTTGTTACATTGCTTAAAATATTATGTCTAGGCTTTTTTTTGGGGGGGGAGTGGGAATGATTTTAAGAGAGTCCCATTGATTCTTAAATTATCTTGACCTGTCTTCTAGGTCATTTACTTTTAGTGCCATCTGTCTTACACGTTCTTCTCTTTTGTCAGTCTTTTAATTTCATCCCAATATTTTCTCTTGTCTTGTGGAGACATTGATTTCTGTTTGGTCTTTTCCAATTTTCACGGAGTAAATTACTCGGGTAAGGTTTACCATTTTGCTTGTAACTAAGACATTTGTTTTCTTTCCAATTCTTCAATTTTTAAATTTCTTTTCTATGTTTTGATTCATTTCTTTTTGGTATTAATGTAATAATTATTAATGTGCTTAGCACAGTTATTGCTATATTAATATTCATTATTATTAATATTTTAGCACTGTTAGTCCTTATGGAAAATGCCATCTCTTTTGCTTTTGTGCACAGTTATTTTCTTCTTGGGCTATTTCCAGATGTTTAGCCATTTTTTTAATGTGGTCAGTGCCTTCTTCATATCTTCAGCCTTTGCTGCTGTGCTGGACCTCTGTGCCGGGCCACAGTCAGCTCTCTTGCACTCTTAGGTTGGGAAGGCCTTGGCTGGTCTTGACTTGTACCACCCTGCTTTCTGCACTGACTTCCCCCTGGGGAGTGTGTTTGCCCGTGGTGCTGGTCGTCCCCCCGCGCCCCCCGATCTTGTTACTGCTTTGAGCTAGAGGGTCCAGACTGGTCACTGTTGCTCCAAGCACTTCCAAGGTCTGAATGGGCTTCGAACCCCCTGAAGCTTTTGGGGGGAATCCCCTCACGATTACTCGCTTTGGAGGAAGAACTGCAGGTGCCTCTTGGAGGTTTCTATCTTGTTTTCCTGCTCTGGAATTGTGTGTGTGCACGTGTGTGTTTGTGTGTGCATGCATGTGTTTGTGTATGTGTGTGTACATGTGCACGCATGTGTTTCTGTATATGTGTGCGTGCACATGTGTGTATGCATGTGTTTGTGTATGCATGTGCATGCATGTGTTTGTGTGTATGTGTGCACATGTGCGTGTGTGTGCATGTGTGCACGTGCGCCCACTTGCTGCTTCCTGTTGTCCCTGGATCTCTTCCGGACTCGTGCAGTTCTGGTATGGTTAAGTAGTTTGCTGTTGTCTCTCCTCATTCTCGATCATTATTTGATCTGGCACTATTTTTAGGCTTTTTTCTGGAGCAGATTTGTGGGAGCTTGGCTGCTTGCTTCTGTTCAGACTGTCTTCTTTGTCTAAGGTCCTAATCCCCTCCATTCACAGATGAGGAAACTGAGGCCCCGGGAGCTTGAAGGAGCTGCTTACAGGGCCTCCGACCCCACAGCCACCCAACATTCCCCCGAGCTGTCTCCCCACTTTCCCTTCTTTCCCTGCCTTCTTGAATGTAGAGATTGTAACGTCCCTTGTCTTGACTCCTCAGACTCCTCATGATGACAGTTCTTGTGGGGACTCTGGGTCAGTCTGCCTTGGCCCGGCTTGCCTCAGGACCCCGCCCTCTCTGAGATTCGGTGACATGCTGAGGGTGCTGCTGGAAGGAGGTCGAGGTGCTGGCCTCTACAGTGACCCTTAAAAGGGATTTCTTGGATTAGGCTGGGAGGCCAGTTTGCTGCTTCCCGACTCACTTCTTTCCTCTTACAGTGGAGTGACCACTGCCTGCTGGGTATGAGAACATGGCCACGTTGCTTCAACATCAATTAATGAATCAAAAAGTGAACAAACACTTATTAAGCCCCTACTGTGTGCCTGGCACAAAGCCCCATGGAATAAACCTTCCATGCAGCAGGTAGAGGAGCCAGGGCTGAGGCTGGAGGCCTCGGCTGTACCCATGGGGCTCTGGAGATGCCCAGAGGGTCCAGTTTTGCTGGAGCCTTCTAATGTCAGCGCTTACTATGTGCCAGGCACTGTGCTAAGCCTTTACAAACATGATGTCATCTCCCCTCTTCACATCCATAAGCCTGGGCTGCTGAGGAGGACTGAGCATTAATTGAGCCCCTACTATGTGCCACTCTTTTAAACATCATCATCTAATTTAATCCTTGCAGCAGTGCTGTGAGGTCAGCCCTAAATCCTTCATGCTCTTGTGACTCAGTTTCCTCATTTGTGAAAGGAGGTTATATCTCTGAGCCTAGGCTCCTGGGTCACTTCCCATCTGTTGGCCTCAGTTTCCCTTTTTCAAGTGAACTGATGGGCCTCAGTGTCCTCTGGGATCCCTCCCAATTCTAGACCCAGAATCCTTTGTGTCTGTGCCTCCCAAGCTTCTGTTTCTTTGCCCCGACCCTTCCCCCTCTGCTTTTGGAGGCTCTTCCCCTTCCTCACTGGCCTTGATTTGGCAGCTGCTGCTGACCCTCAGTTTCTCCCCTCCCTCCCCTTTTCAGACTTTGTGCTGTCTCCTGTGCTTCTTCTCTTTGGAACTTTCATCTTTCTGGGTGTCCCCTTCCTGTCACACTGCTCAGGGGGAGATGCGGCCTCTGGTTCTTCCAGACCCTGGTTTTTCCCGGTGGGGCATCTGGCCGTTGGTGGCCACGGGTCTTCTTCGAGGTTTGGAGCTGCTCTAGAACCCTGAGTATTTCTGACTTTGGTGTCTGGTCAATGGAGGCTCTCTCCCCCTTTGCCTTTCTCCATCATGTCTGGATAACAGAGGCTCTCTCCCCCTTTGCCTTTCTCCATCATGTCTGGATAACGGAGGCTCTCTCCCCCTTTGCCTTTCTCCATCATGTCTGGATAACAGAGGCTCTCTCCCCCTTTGCCTTTTTCCATCATCCTTCGCACGTTGGAGACATTCAGTAAATGCCAGTGAACACGTGTCTGCCCAGAAAACTCACAGCTTTGTTGCTGACGGTTCACAAACCCAGGCGCTGTCATGGTTTCTGGTGGAATCTTGTCAAAGATTGTTTTTAATTGTCCTGGCCACGTTGACCCCCAGGGACGAATTTTTTGGCTGCTCATGAAAACAGTGAAAAGGCTCTGCTGGCCCAGGGTCCCTGGCGGCCCCTCGCCAGGGCAGCAGCAGTGCTGGGGTGGAGGGGCTGGCACAGGAGAGGCTGCAGCTCCAACTTCTTTTGGACGGCCAGGTCCCATAGGTCCTGGGGCCCTGTCCCTAAGTGTGGATGCTACCTGCTGGCCCCCAGGCTCTGTCCGGAGCCCTCTTCTCTCTCTCTGCGATTCCAGCTGCTTCCACCGTTGAGTGCGTTTCTCTCAGATCTCTGCATCCAACCCTGACCTCTCTCCTGAGTGCCGCCCTGTGTTAGTGACTGCCTGCTGAGTGTCCTCCCAGCATCTCAGTCTCAGTATGCCCAAAGCAGAATCCATTCCCTCTCTCCTCATCCACTCCTCTGAGAATAATGAGCATTTATGTAGGGCCCCTGTGTGCCGGGCTTTGTGCTGAGTGCTTTACAGATATTAATTCATTTGATCCTCACAACAACCCCTTAGGGGTAGGGGCTGTTATTATCATCCCCATTTTTACAGATGGGGAAACTGAGGCAAACAGTTTAATTGACTTGCTCGTGTCTCACAGATACTAACTGAGCTTGAATTTGAATTCAGATCTCTCTGACTCTGTGGAATCCCCTCCCATCTTTAACTGAACTTCCACTTTCTGCTGAGGGTGCTAGTGTCCTTGTGGGCACCCAGGTTTTCAGCTCTGGAGTTGTCTTATCCTTGATTCTTGGTCAACTCTCCTCATTTCTGCCTCCACAACAGCTCTCACACCTGTTCCTTTGGCCCTGTTATGAGGCATCCTCCTAACTGGCCTCTTGGCCTCCATTCTTTTCCTCCTCCAATCCATGGCACTGTCAAATTATCATTCCTAAAACACAGGTCACTCCCCTACTCTACAACCTTGTGTAACTCACAATTGCTTCTAGGATTAAGAAGAAAATCTTTAGTCTAATATAAGTCCCTCATAACCCTGCCTCCCCTTCCCCTGCCCCCTACCCTCCAGATTTTCTGAGGTTTTTCTTCCTATGATTTCAGTTCCTGCTTTCTCTCTTCAGGTCAAACTGGCTCCCAACCTCTTCCTGTTCTACCTTACATCTCCCACCTCCGGGCTGTTGCCTGTCTCTGGAACGCACTCACTTCTCTTGTTTAAAACCCCCATTTTCCCCCAGAAACTGCTCAAAGTCCTTCCTGATCATCCCTTTTGTTTATACTTTCTTCTGCTTAAAATTAATTTGCATTATTTCTCTTCAGTACTTTGTAGTGTGTCTGCATAGTGGCATGTATGTGTGTGTGTGTGTGTGTGTGTGTGTGTGTGCGTGTCTCCCTGGCACCTAAGCTCACTACCTGACTATAGAACTGAAGGGAAAGATTCATGGACCAGAAAGTGGACGTTTCCGGGCTTCATGGGTTTTTGTAGTGTATGCTGCCCCTTTGTGCTTGGAATGGCTGAGGACTGAAGACCAGCTGTTGTGGAGTCATGGAAACCACCTAGGCTTTGGGATGGGCCAGCCCTTTGTTACTACTCTGAGTCACTTGTTTCCTGGGGAAAATCACTTTTACATCTCTGTGCCTTGCACTTAGCACAGTGGCTTAATAACAATAACAGCTTAATAATTGTTTGTTGATTGACTGGTTGACCTTGGTTTCTTCCTCTATAGGGGGAGGCCTTTGGGCTCCCTTGCTGGAAAGGTTAAGGATTGTTTCACCGTGGGCTTCAGGGTTCTCTATCCTCTTTCTCGCTCTGAGCCTCTCCTAAGGGCTCGGCTGAAATTGGAGCCAGTGTGGGTGAACTTCCTTCTCTCCTAGTTTCTCTCTCTTCAGTCCCTTTTCACAGTGATCAGGCATCTCTTGGCCCGCTGCCATTCAGACTTGGCAGAGCTCTCGGCTTCCTTTTTCCCTTGGCTCTGCTCTCACCTAGTAGAGTGAGAATCTCCCTTTGGACATCTCTTTTTTGTTGTTTTTCACGTTATCTTCTTGTCCACAAACCTGTGGTGGCTCCTTAGTGTCTTTAAAAGTAAACCAATAAAAAAACTTTAAGAAAAACAATCGAGCTAACGTCTGGCTTCTTAGATGTAGAGGTGGGAGGTGCCCTGGGGTCCTCTGGTCTGATCCCCTTGTCTCACAAAAGGAAACCACAGCTGGGAGAGTGACTTGCCCAACATCCTACAAGCGGCAAAAAACAGGACTGAGATTGGAACCCGATCCCACCTCTTTTTCATTGTACTGCTCTGCTTCTGGCTTGGGACTTGGGAGGTGCTGTCTGTTTTCTATCAGAATTCTTTCAAACACGCTGCCCTTTGCCCATTTTCCCCATTTCATCTCTCCCAAAGTGGCCTCTACACTACACTTCAGCAAGTCGTCTTTCTCCTCCCGTGTTCGTTCCTCCCTTGATATGTTCCGTTTCCTCTGTCCATGACGGATGGAGGAATCCAATTCACTCCTTGTTCCGTGACCTCCCTTTCTGGCCCCTCTCCCCTCTTCAAGTCCTGCTCAGCTGGCACTTCTTTCAGGTTAGATCTACCTCAGTCTGACCAAGGCTTTTCCTTGGGCTCCCTCTATGTTCACTGCATTCCGGTTATTTTTTTTTTCTTTCTTATATTTTTGGGGACAAAGGGATCGCAGGCATGTCTTTCCATGTGCTATTTTCTTCCCCTAACCAGAGTTGAAGTTCTCTAATGTCATCTTCCATGGGCAACTAGTTGGTACAATAGTGTACTGGGCACCAGCAAGACTTTATCCTCCCTAAGCTCAAATTTGGCCTCGGACACTTGCTGTGTGACCTTGGACAAGTCACTTAGCCTTCTTTGCTTCAGTTTCCTCATCTGGAGAAGATGGCAAGCCACTCCAATATCTTTGCCAAGAAAACTCCAAATGCGGTCACAAAGAGTCAGACATGATTAAACAACAATGACATTTTTTCACATACTTTTGCTTACACTCACTCAGCCTGACCATGGATTCCTGTGCTCTGCCCATGGTAGGGCATAGGAAAGGGCAACTTAAAACTGTGTGCCTTCCCTTCTTAATCAAATGGGAAGTCAAATGTTTATATTTGAAAATATGCTGCAAATGATAATCATACAAACTTTTTTGGGGGGAGGGGTCTTGGCCCCAGATAACTGAAATAGTAGCAGTGGATGGAAACTGAAAAGTGACCAACTGGGGCTTGAAGAAAAGGGAAAGCCTTCTGCTGATGACTACTACCCAGGCTTGGAATGGGCTGCCCCCCTGCCCAGTACTTACTAAGGCATAGGTTCTTTATAGATGGCAATGATTGATTGTCAGGGATTTGTAGAGAGAATTCTTATGTAGATCTCGGTTGGACTGCCAAAGACCCTTCCAAGCCTGACATTCCATGGTCCTCAGTCTCATCTTGAACCTCTCCTCCCCTGATGTAAACCCCCTAAGCAAACCTTCCATCTGGGTCATTCCTCCAAGAAATGATTCAGAGAAGAACTCCCCAGCATCCCTTCCTCAGGGTCTTTTAGTATAATTGTACAACTCTGGGCCTGCCTACCACCCGTTCCCATGTCTTTAACCTGCCTGGCCCATCCCCATATCTGATCACTCTTCTGCAGAGAGGCAGCCTGACATAGAATCACTGAGTTTGAATTCAGCTTCCTCTGTGTACTAGCTGTGTGACCCTGGACAAATCCCTTAACCTCTCTGAGCCTCAGCCTTCTCATCTGTAAAATGAGGGCACTGGATTCAGAGACCTCCCGGTGCCCTTCCAGTCCTAGATTGAAGATCCAATGTCTGTTTTTAACCACTTTAATCAGTAATTAACATGTCACAGCCTACTCACCTCCCCCCCCCCCCCCCCCACTGGCCTCTCCATCTTTCAGTCACATCACAGATTCCTTTGATGGAAGCAAGTGATTCCAGGTGAGGTTGTTTTCACCCACTAAGATGTGGCCATTTGAGGCCAGTCTGTGCTTGGCCTCTTTGTCATCAGTTGGGCTCTTCTGCTGCTGTTTGTTGCTTTCTCTCCTCCAGACTTGGCTCCTGACTGCCTCCTATAAGAAGCTTAGTCTTAAATAGTTTGTTTTTATATACTTATGCTATTTTATATTGACTTCTCTGGGTGCTTCTGTTCCCCTACCACCCCCATGCATAAATCACTGAGCCTTTCCATGTCCCCAGAAAAGGTGCCAGCTTGCATTGGCGGAGGGGCTTCCTCTTCTGAAAGTTCCTTCTCTAGTGCCTGTGGGCAAGAGGGTCCTGTTCAGCTATTCCACCTCTGTTTTCCCTTTGTGTCACCACATGGTATTAGTGCAACTGAATCAATGTTTTGTTTTCCCTCATTTTAGGGAATTGTGGGTAATTTGGCTAGTGGCAAGTCAGCGCTGGTACACCGCTATCTGACTGGCACCTACGTTCAGGAGGAATCACCTGAAGGTAAGTTCTGGGCGGGCTGGCCATCTGAGGCTTCTGCCAATTTAATTATTTTATTGGATGTATCTGCAGTCATCAATATATTCTAGCGCTGCCCCTCTCCTGAGGAAAAAAAGCCTTGTAAAAGCCTCAAAGTCTAATTGGTGTTTCTGCAACTTAGGCGTGAGCAGGATTTATTTACTTTAGCTATGGGAGTAGTAGGAAACATGAGCTTTAAGCAGCAAGGCTGAATGTGTGGCTTTTGTAAAGGGTTAGTCCTTGTCCACTGAATAGCTATTCTGACGGGAACTCATGTCCTGTTTCCATAAAAATATCTGTGCCCTTGGAGGGAGCCATGAGTACAGGAACATTCCCAATGATGGCAGAAGCACCGATCCCTGACCTGGTCTGGTTGGATCCTGTGAGTTTTCCCCCAGAATGTATTCTCAGCATTTAATTGGCATGGGGAGGAAATGATTTCTTTTGGCTGCAAGCCTTTGAGTGACTTGATTCACGTGCTCTCAGCCTTTTAATCAGGGTTCTTTGTTTTTGTTTTTTAACGAATAATTGAGATGGAAACAGTAATAACTGGGAAAGCTGCTTTCTAGGTATTGTAGCCAGGTTAGAGAGTTCCCAAAGAAATGCAAAAGCAAAGCAATTCTCAATGCTGTTGACTCTCCTTTGACCTTTTACTCCCTCTCTGAGACACTGAATCTCTGGTTCCTTCCTTTTCTTACTGGCTGTTCCATTCTTTGCAGATGTGGATGCAGGTAACTATACGTTCCCTTCATGCAGCGCTTGTCTTGTTTGGAAGAGACAGGAGGCTCAGCTCATGTTACTGTAGAGTCCCGTCCCATCTTCCCCACCCCACCCTGCTCCTTGTTCCGTGTCATCATCCAAATGCTTTTTCTTTCTTTGTTTTGTTCCCTTTAGATTTTAAAAACATCTCACTGTTTTGTCCCTTAGTTGTCTTCTTAGTAGTAGTTGTGACTAGTCCGTATGTCTCCTATAACACTGTTTGCGGTTGTTAACTCCTGTCCTGGACGCTGCGTCCTACCTTTCTCTGAGCATTCATTCCAACACTGGGTGTTGCCCTCAGGGTGGGCTTTACTTTGCCCCAAAAGGTTAGTGACTGTGTTCTGAAACTGGAGATTTGATCCTAGCCGGGAGAGACCTCCCGGAGCATGGAGAAGGGAAAGAGGAGAGAAATTTAGGGGATATCACCAGTTACTCACTTAGAAATGAGAACTGGATGCAACATCATGCATTCATTAAGCAACTTCTTGGTGCCAGGTACCTTACAAAAAGAAAAAGGAAGTGCCTCCCACCCCTAAAGAGCTTAAGGTTTTACTGAAGGAAAAAAAATGTTCTATAAATCAATGGGTAGACAAAAGAAACACAAACCAATTTCAGTGAGGGGAATTGGAACTGGGCACACCGGGGATTGAGCTCTGATACTAAGTGGCAGCCTGGTCACTGGAAACGAGGATTTCTGTGCTAGGAGCTGTACTGAGCGCTAGGCATCCCGACGCAAGAACAGGACAGTCCTGCCCTCAGGAAGCTTACATTCTACCAGGGGAAACACGCTGTGCATAGTTCAAAACAAGCTGTAAGTGGGCTGTGGGGGGAGCAGGGTGTTCAGACACACACACAACCAGCAGGAATCAGGAGTACGACGAAGGCAGACGTGGTTGTGCCAGCCTCTCATGAGCGGTAACTTGCCTTTTCTTACATGTATCCCATCCTGATGATGAACGGAATTCCGAGGTTTTCTGGGACAAACTGATTTTGTCAGCATTTGCAACTGAAATTGCGCGATACCCATTTCCTGGCAGACTGAGGAAGTGAATTGAAATGGATCCTCTTTGTGGTATCGTTGGCCCCCTGGTTCAGCCACCTCGCTACTGTTCAGCCCCAGTCACCACATCCTGTCACAGGCATTCAAGGAGAGAGGACAGAGGGATTCACAGCAAGTGGCTTCCAGTTAGACTGACTCTGCACTTTCCTTGAGCTAACAATCGAGAGCCATCAGGCCCTAGAAGCCACTTGGTTCCTTAGGGTCAAGGTGCCAAACGTATTTCTTCATTGGCCGCCTTAGATGATTTCCTTTGAATCCTTTAAGAAAGAATTGTTTTTGTTACACTTGCTGTTCTTTCCTTCCAGAACCCCCAGGGTATGTTCCCATAGTAGTTGGGCTTGGCCAGTGAGTTGTCCACACTGCATGAAATGTCTGTGACCCTGGAAGGATCACCAGTGGTGAAGTGGTGTGCTGTGTTAATGCCCAAAGGTGGAATCTGTACAGCGAGGCCTTGTGGTGATGCCCAAAGAATGCAGGCCTTTGTTAGGAGTTCCCCCTCAATCACCTTGCTCTTTTGACTTTGCCTAGTACAAAAATTGGCCCTTTGATATTTTAAAAATGGCAGTCTTAGGTTCAGAATCATAAGAAACCGTGTTAAGGCTTTCATTCTCTCCACTGGCAAATGAAAAATTGCTCCCGTGTCCCCAGTGTTGAACTCTAGGGATCGTGGGCCTGACACTGGGCCCCCAAGCATTACTCTGTCTTGCAGCCTATTGAGGGACCCACCCCCAGCCTCACCACCTTCAAGGTCCCTATCTTTTCTCTGGCGCCATTTTTTAGATAGTGATGAGTTTTCTCACTGGGCCCTGGAGCTATGACCAGCTGGGATTCCAAGCCCCTTTAGGCCCCCAATCCCCACAGCCATCCCATCAGCTGACCTGTGGCTAATCACGTCCTCCCTGCTGTTCTCTTCGCCAAATGGTCATGAGGTTCAACCCTCCTTGTTTTCATTAGCAGTGACAGTGGCTGGCTATGGGTCAGCGTGTTAGGAGGGAATTGGGGGAGGAGCAGGTGAGCTCACTTTTTCGGGGGTGGGGTGGGCTCTGGTGCTTTCCTTGGCTTCCAGTGCTGCCTTGTCCCCGTCATCCATTGTCCCCACCTCTAACAAACAGGATCTCAAAGCTAACTTGTTCCCCAGACTAGCGATAAGATTAATATTAGCAGAGCTGTGGTGCAATCAGCACACGCAGAAGGGACCTTTTGGGGGAAAATCCAAAATAACCAATCTGCATAAGTTCCCTCTACCCATCTTATTGTTTCCCCACATCCCCAGTTATTCTTATAATTTTGACTTTTGGCCAGCCCAGTGAGCTAATATCGGTAAAGGACTTTCAACTTTGCTGATAGAAAATGTTGCATAAATAATAAAATTTAATACTATGACTAGTGTAGCAGGCTGGATCAGTAAGGACCAGAGTCCAGAAGACAGGCTTCCCCTCCTGCTTCCATCATGTGCTGGCTGGCTGGGTGATCATGGGAGATCTAATTTGGTGGCCCACGAATCTCGCCAGGATTTTAAGTTCCAGAATAGGTGCTGATTTGAATTAGTAAAGGCAGGTTCCATGCTGGGTACTCATCAAGGAAATGGTAGTTCTGGTCCCCTCAGATTCCATGATCCCTTCTCAGCGGTATGATAAAGAGATTCTTGTTCACGTAGGGTTGACCACATGGCTTCTGAAGATCCTTCTGTCTCTAAGATTCTGGGAAATGTTGTCACATAACTTAGCCCTGTGCCCCATATAGACTAGGCCAGCTTTGATTCCATGCCAGTCTAGAGCTCTAGGAGAACCCACTCAAGCCCACCTGTTACATGGTGTCTGGTGCCATAGGAAAATGTGTATGTTAGATTTGGATCTAGCAGCCCCAGGTTCAAATCCTGGCATAGCTATGGCTTGCCTGTAGACCCTAGGCAAGTCCCTTGACCTTTCTGAGTTTTAACTTCCTCTTCAGTAACAAAGGAGCTGGATTAATGTGGAATTTCCTCTCTTGGCAGGGAGGGGGGGGCGGTATCCCTTGGTCATCTTCAAGCAGAGACTGGACATTTTATAGCAGAAATCCCTTTTGTGTTTTGTTTTTTTCATTTCATTATGGGTTGGATCAGATAGATGATCACTGAGGTTTGTGCCAACTCTGTGATTCCATTACTGGGTGGTCTCTAAGGTTTCTCTCAGCTTCAAAGCTCTGAGCCAATGAGCCTATGGCTTTGATGTGCCCACAGTGCTGCCTTGCCTTGCGAGGCCATGGTGGGTCTCCAATATGGTGCCCATTGCACGTTCAAACCTGCCTGGCTAGTTCTGATCCTGGCCGCCATTTTCCCATTTTTCTGGCAGCCCTCTCCCTTGTTGTCATGCCAAAGCATTTGTCCATTGTCGTCTCTGACCCTTTTCTCCCTGTAGCGATATGTGTGATCAAGGACGTAGGATTGGCTTTGTGACAGTGGTTATCATTCAGGGGCCGCTGAGGGTCCACAGAGCTCCTGGCCTGGCCCTTTGATGAGGCTAATCTCAGGTCTCCACTTTCTGCTGTCATTCTTCTTGCCCCTGGCCAAGGGGATCCAGGAAGCTGCCTGCTGGTAATGGGGAACTTCCTCAGGATTTGGGGGAGGAAGCCTGGAAGCCTTTTTTTCATCTGCTTCCCACCATGATCTCAGTGCTGAGAAACTATGGAGTTTGACTGGGGTGCTGGTCCCGGGCTGGAGGATGGGTTTCTGAAGCGCTGGTAGCTTTGATTTGTCCTGCTCCTTTCTGGGGACCAGAACTTCCAACATTGGCATACACATGTATGATCAGTGTGTAGGAGCAGGAACATTCTTGAGGAGAAAGTGAAAGAAGACGGTGTTTGTAACAGGCTTCTCAAGCTCTCTGTGGCCCAGTGGAAAGAGCCCAGACAGGAAGCTCTGTGATGCCAGTCCCAGCCCTGAACCTCTTTGACCTTGAACAGGCCAAGTCTCCGTCAGCCTCAGCTTCCTCCCCTGTTAGAAGAGCAGAGGGGGCTCCTGGCTCTGGATTGTTGCTCTAAGTTACTTAACTCAGTTTCTCCCTCTGTAAAAAGAGAGGGAGGATGCCCTTAATGCCCTTGACACCCATCTAAGACCCTTCCAGCTCCGTATCTGTGGTCCTGAGTCAGCCTGCTGGAGCCTCCCTTATCTGTAAAAAGAGGAGTGAAGGTGGATGACCAGAGGAAGCCCCTTCCAGCTCTCACCCCGTGCCCCTCGGAGACAGCCATGTGGACACAAACACGTGGCACCCAGACAAGGGAGGCAGCTTAGAGGAATTGGGATGGGTCACCCAGGTCAATCCAGCAGGCATTTATTAAGCACCTACTATGCGTAAGGTCCCTTCCATGCTGCTCTTCAGTCTGCATTCTCCTGAAGGGCAGATACCATGCACATCTTGCCTCTAACTCTCCATGTTACCCTGGGTAAGTCTCTTAACCTCTCAGTGCTCCAGGCCCTTCTGGAGAACTAGAGGGGGGCGAGTGACTGCCCCATTTGGTGCTTCCGTTTCTTCCTCTGTAACATGAAAGAGCTGAACTAAACACTCAGGTCCCATCTGTCTCTGTTTTGGCCCCTGATCTGCATGAGGTGGAGGGAGGGCTTCCTCTCTGTGCCAAAACTGCTCCCAGCAGCCCCTCCCCAGAGACTGACACCCTGGAAGGTTGGGTTAATGGCAAGAGACTTGATAGGAGCATGCTGTTGGAGGAAATATGTATGTATACATACATACATATACATACGTATTATATAGAATAGATACAATAATGTTATATAAATATTCTATCTATCTATCTATCTATGAATGATTTTTATAAGCTGCCCTGAAAGCGAGCTCTTATCAGCCTAATATTTAAACAGGAAATTGATTCCACAGTGAATCTTAAGGCCCAACCACCTTATGATGGTGCCTAGATGTGATAAACTTGAACGTGACCTTGACCTCTCTGACTAGGCCGGGTGTTTTCCCCACAAGGGCTTGTGGCAGGTGACTTCCTACCTGTCCTTCTCCAGTCGTTTAGCATAGTCATGGTAAATTTGGCATTCTCTGTTCACAAAGCACCTTCTCTATGGGAGATACGTGCTGGAGAGCCCCCAGGACCTCCCCCTGTGCCCCACTGAATCTTCTCTTCCACCCCCTTTGTCTGTCTCCAGCTCCAGGTGCTGGCAGTCACTCCTGGCTTGGTTCTGAGGCTGGGCTTGGGCCCCATTCAGAGCAGGAACCAGCATGGCTGGGCCTCTTCTGTCCTTGCCCTCCTCTGACTCATTACACTCCCAGGCTCACAATGGGCCTCGCTGTAACTCCTTGATTCACAGATTTAGAGCTGGAAAGGGACCTTGGGTCACCTACACCACTTCCCTCACTTTACAAAGAAGGAAACAGGCCCCGAGATGGCCTTCCCCCAGAGACTGTCTTTTGCTACCAGTTTTTTAATGTGCTCTTTCACTCATTCAAACCAAAGCTTCCATAGTGGGTCCTTAACTGACTGACCCGTAACAGCAGGGCCGGAATCTGAGCCAGGGTCTGTCCTCTGACTCCCGTGTCCACACTCTCGCTGCTGAGTCCTGTCCCTTCCCTGCTGGCGTGGGGGCAGGAGGGCTCCTGAGCCACTGGGTCCATCCCTGGAGTCAGGAGGTCTTGAGTCCGAAGTTCATCCCAGACTCTGAGCCAGTCTTTGCACCTCAGTTCCCTGACCCAGACTCAAACCCTGGCCTTGAATCCCAGCCTCAGTTTCCCCTCTTGCAAAATGAGCCTAATGGTGACACTTCTAGAGTTTCAGGGAGGCTCAAGGGAGAGAGTCTGCCGAACCCTCACTATGTCCATGTCAGGAATCATCAGTAAGAGAAGTAACGTGGTCATCCGTCCTCGGCCCCCTGAGGACATTTGGCCAACACACTTTTATTTCCTGCAAGGCCTGGCAGAGCCCTTTAGGAGGATCAGCACAGCAGCCTGGTAGAGGGGACCCTGCCTGCCCACCCCTTTCACAGATGAGGAAACTGAAGCCTGGGAAATGACGTCATTTGTCCTGAGTCGCCCCATGATGTAAGGAGCTAAACCAGGATTGGAACCTAGGCTCTTGGGCTCCTGATCAATCCCTGCTGTCTTCCAAACCTCTATTCCTTTGTTCAAAGTCCCAGAACTTTGCCAGTTGGAGGGTGCCAGGTTGGGGTGCAGATGTTTTAGTAAGGCACTTTTCCTTCATTCAGGGTTCTAGTGGAGGAGACTGTCCGACCTGTCTTCAGTTACAGGCCTTATCAGGGACCCAGTAATGGAGGGGCACCAGAAGGGGCAGCAAGGAGGCTCTGGGCAGTGGTCTTGGCACCTGGTCCAGAGAAGAGCAAACTAGAGAAACCCTGAGCCCGAAGCTGACCTGCCAGCTGTCTGGTCTAATTCTTGAAGACTGATGCAGCACCTGTTCTGGGCCAGACCAGGGACAAAGCCAGGATGAAGCAGTGCCCATTCCCAAAGAGTGGAGATTTCTGCAGTCAGTCACTTAAGCAACACTCATTTATTAAACGCCTTCTGTATGTCTGACCCAGAGCTTGGCCCTGGGGAATGATGGAAAGACAGAAGGAGATCATTCTAGTCCCTGACATTTTTATGGTAGGAAGTAACTCACACAGATGATTGGATAAAAGTGTGTTCACAGGCTGGGAAAGGACTTTGGGAGTGGTGCAGCCAGGAAAGGCTTCCTGGGGGAGGTGAGCCTTGGTGCCTTCATGTACCTGAGGCCAGGTGGCTTGGGGTGGGGCGGGGCAGTCTTGGGATCCCAGCAGTTTAGATTTGAAATGAAATAAGTCTTAGAGGACATGCAGCCCAAGCTCCTTCTTTTACAGATAGTAACCTAAGGCCCAGAGACCTGACGTAACCTTCCATGCTACAAAGATCCCAAGTGGGATTCGGACCATTCCAAACCCCTCCATCCTCACCTCACCGCCTGTCCTGGAGTGGGTTAGGTTTTAGCTGCCTGAGGAATGGAGATAGAGAAATCTGTGGCTGTCCCTCTGTGCTCGGAATTCCCAAGTGTCTGCCCTCAGTTAGGCTCCCTGTACTGCTTTAGCAGGAGTGATCCCAGAAGCCCGGGTGGCGGAAGAAGTGGTGGGTGGACTTGACTCTCGGAGGCAGTCACCCTTCCCTGACCCGTGATCTGGGATGGGGCATTGGGTTTTCTCCAGTTTGGGGCTTCACTTTTCCAGAGCCCTGCTTTGAAGCTGAGCAGCTCTGATATTTCCATCACCGGCAGCTTGGGGAACATACCCATTTCTGGCCAGCTCCCAGCCAGGCCTGCTGCCTGAGTTGGGAGAGAAGGTCTTCTCCATACATCTCTGCTCAGAAGCATTTGTAGCAGAAAAAAAAATGTCATCTGGTGGTGGGTTGGGGTGTGTGTGTGTGTGTGCGTGTGTGCATGTGCGTGTGTGAGTGCGCACGTGTGCAAGTGTATGTGTGTGAGTACATGTGTGTGTGCATGCGTGTGTATGTGTGCATGCACGTGTGTGAGTGCGCACACGTGTGAGTGTGTGCATGTGTGTGTGTGTGTGTGTGTGTGTGTGTGTGTGTGTGTGTGTGTGT